>NC_089266.1:10000-310000 GCF_963930625.1 Muntiacus reevesi
GCCTTGCAAGCAGTTGCTGGGCCGCCCTGCATTAGAGCTCCTCGGGCGAAAAAAGCCAGTTTGGGCCCCAGGTCCAGGCTCCAGGGGGGCGCCCCGGGTGTTCTGCCCGCAGGAGCCAAACACAGTGCAGACAGGCCTAAGCTCGCGAGCTCGCTCCTGCAGAGCAAACGTGGCGGAACAGCCGTGTGGAGGTTGGCTGGACGTTCCCTGGGAGTGTGGGAGCCCTCCCTGGGCACGGGGCCCCAGGGGCCATTGCCACTGCAAAATGACCTCCCAGCCAGGGCTTCCTAGCCGGGGGTGACTCTCAGCCCGCAGGCGGCTGGGGACGCTATCTTCCTGGGAGGCAGGAAAGGCAGCCCCAGAGAGTTGGTTTTCAGCCCTCTGTAGCACAGCCAGTGTGTGGCTCCTCAGACGCCAGACCTCCGGGCCTGCTCCCAGGGCCTCAATTCCCGAGTCAGGGCCGGGTGTCTGCCTGCACTCTGCGAGGCTTGCAAACACATTATTAGGTCAGCATGGTCCTGCCCATGGGGAATGAGGCTGCGGGAGTACGTCTGAGGGGGCTGGTTGCCATGCTAGTGTCACCTGGCACCTCCCATAGGCCCCCAACGAGGGGTGGCAGGCCGGCCCCTGGTGTGCCCAATGCTGGAGCGGGGAGCAAAGCTAGCTCTAGCAAAAGGAAGCAAACAGCAACGGGTGGCCTTTGCAAGTGGTTGCAGGGCCGCCCCACGTTAGGGCTTCCCCAGTGAAAAATGCCAGTTGGGCCCCCTAGGCCTGGGCTCCAGATGGGCGCCCAGGGTGTTAGAAAATACCAAAGACTGTTCAAGTTCAGTTCAGTTCAGTCGCTCAGTCGTGTCCGACTCTTTGTGGGAGTTTGAGCATACCTTGGCATTGCCCTTCTTTGGAATGATAACTGATCTTTTCCAGTCCTGTGGCCACTGCTGAGTTTTCCAAATTTGCTGGCATAGTGGGTGCAGCACTTTCACAGCATCATCTTTTAGGATTTGAAATAGCTCAACTGGAATCCCATCGCAACTGCACTCATTTCACATGCTAGCAAAGTAATGCTCAAAATTCTCTAAGCCAGACTTCAACAGTATGTGAACCATGAATGTTCAAATGTTTAAGCTGAATTTGGAAAAGGTAGAGGAACCAGAGATCAAATTGACAACATCTGATGGGTCATCAAAAAAGCAACAGAGTTCCAGAAAAAATATCTACTTCTGCTTTATTGACTACAGCAAAGCCTTTGACTGTGTGGATCACAACAAACTGTGGAAAATTCTTAAACAGATGGGAATACCAGACAACCTGACCTGCCTCCTGAGAAATCTATATGCAGGTCAAGAATTGTTGTGGTCCTTTAATGGACTGGAACCTGGTGGTATGGAGTCGACGATAAGAAAGTAAAAGAGAGAAAGAGGCTGAGATTTCCTGGTTTATGCAGAGGACCAATAAAGCCCTTGACACAGGACTTGCATCGCTCACAAAGGCACCAGGTATCCTCTCGAGGGGGTGAAGGCACCAGGCACCCTCTCGAGAGGGTCTTAGAAGCCCAGGCAGGAAAGTGAGCATGACGGGTCTCCACGCTCCAGAGAATCAGCCAGAAAAAGAGAGAGAAAGAGAGAGAGAGAAACAAAAAAGAAACAGGGACCTAAGCTCTGATGGAGCAAAGGTGCTTTAATGATTTTCCTATGACTACATATAGGCTGGGGTACAAGAAACCTCTTTCGGGAATGACAGAAATCAGAAAACCAAAGGTACAGCAGCTGTTAAAAAGGGAGCAAGGGGTAATGTTAGTCACAAGGTCAGGAGACAATCCATATCTCAAGAAAGGGGAGCAAGACTAAGCAGTTTTGTCCTAAAGAGAATGTTTACTAAAGGAGACCCAAGCCTGCCTCACACAATGACCTCAGTCCCTGGGAGCAGCGTGCTGTTCCACTTGGAGAGGGACAAAGGACTCATGAGAGACAGCATGTAGGAATCCTCCCGTCAAACATTCCCTGACAAAGAATCAACAGTTAGAACTGGACATGGAACAACAGACTGGTTCCAAATCAGGGAAGGAGTATGTCAAGGCTATATACAATCACCCGGCTTATTTAACTTATATGCAGAGTGCATCATGAGAAACACTGGGCTGGATGAAGCACAAGCTGGAATCAAGATTGCTGGGAGAAATAACAATAACCTCAGATACACAATGACACCAGCCTTATGGCAGAAATCAAAGAATTACTAAAGAGCCTCTTGATGAATGTGAAAGAGGAGAGTGAAGAAGTTGGCTTAAAACTCAACATTCAGAAAAATAAGATCATGGCATCCGGTACCATCACTTTATGGCAAATAGATGGGGAAACAATTGAAACAGTGAGAGACTTTATTTTCTTGGGCTCCAAAATCACTGCACATGGTGACTGCAGCAATGAAATTCAAAGACACTTGCTCCTTGGAAGAAAAGCTATGAGCAAACTACACAGCATATTAAGAAGCAGAGACATTACTTTGCTGACCCAGATCCATCTAGTCAAAGCTATGGTTTTTTCCAGTAGTCAAGTATAGTTGTGAGAGTTGGACTATAAAGAAAACTGAGTGCTGAAAAATTGATGCTTTTGAACTGTGGTGTTGGAGAAGACTCTTGAGAGTCCCTTGGACTGCAAGGAGATCCAACCAGTCCATCCTAAAGGAAATCAGTCCTGAATAGTCATTGGAAGGACAGATGCTAAAGCTGAAGTTCCAATATTTTGGCCACCTGTTGCAAAGAACTGACTCATTTGAAAAGGCCCTGATGCTGGGAATGATTGAAGGCAGGAAGAGAAGGGGATGATAGAGGATGAGATGGTTGGATGGCATCACTGACTCGATGGACATGAGTTTGAGCAAGTTCTGGGAGTTGGTGATGGACAGGGAGGCCTGGCGTCCTGCAGTCCATGAGGTCACAAGGTGTTAGACACAACTGATACTGAACTGAACTGAAGCTCTTCCTAACTAAGGCCTTGATGATGACTCTACCTAAGGCCCAGACACTGTCATTAATAACCTAACTGTTTCCCTATATAACACCCTAATTGTGGCCCTAACTCATGACCTGACAATAGTCCTATTTCTCTGATCCTGTTCCTTCATAAGGTCAAGAACCTCCTCCTCACACAGGCCCTGACACTGTCAATAAAAATGACCTGACTTTTTCCCTAAGTAACACCCTGATGTTGTCACTAACTAATGCCCTGACACTGGTTCTAACTACACCCTGATGCTGGTCCTATTGAAAGCCCTGAGATATCCCTAAGGAACAGCCTTACCTGAAGCCTTGACACTGTCCCTAGCTTAGGCCTTGATGCTGTCCCTCATAGTCTATGCCGTCACTAAATATCCCTCTGATTCTGTCCATAACCAAGGCCCTGAATACGTCCCTAATAAAGTCCCCTAAGTGCCCCTTAATGAACGGCCTTAACTGACTCTTGCCGAGGCCATCAAGCTATCTCTGAGGTCCTGACACTGTCTCTGAGGCCCTGATGCTGGCTCTAACGGCCTGACGCTGACCCTCACTAAGTCCTTGCCCAGGAGTTGTCCCAGGCTGCTGGGCAGCTTTCTGTTTTCCTCATCTCTCGCCAGCTGCCAGCCATTGGCCATTCTATGATTCTGCGATGCGGTGGGTCCACACAGGGTGTGTCTGAGGAGGCCTACCTGCCGGAGGACGGTCACGGCCATCCCACCCTCCAAGGGACAGTGACTCGGGGTGGGAATCTCTCAGCCAGTGTCTGACCTCAGGTTCTGTGTCGCTATTTGTTGTAAAACCCTTGGAGTTACTTCAGTAACATTTTTAAATGGATCTTCCCCTTGGCATATTTATAAGATAAATTTTTACTGAAATAAAATTCAGGAACATTATTATAATGAGCAGGAAGGCAAAGGATGCCCCCCAATGATCTATTACATGGATGATTTTACAGTTCTCATCAGAAAACACTCACTCTCGTCACCCTCTAGGCATCAGCACGAGATAGGAATCATCTGCATTCTTTATTTATCCCTCTGAATCTTTCAGAACCTTTCCTTCAGGAGAAATCTCTGGGCTCTTCAGGAACTGTGACTGGTGATGTCAGGTAAATCTGAGACTGAAAAGCAAGAGGAAAAGAGAAGGTGAGGAGATGAGAATTCTTGATGGAGAAGCAGGGGCATCCACATTCAAAGTCAACCTGAGAGTCTGAATTAGTATCCAGTGAAAGGAAGGGTCACCAGGACCTGGCCCCACTGGTCTTGTCACCTGCTGTGGGGACTGGAGCCACCCAAATTGCCCTGGCCACTTTCAGAGAAATAAAGAAGGTAGGAGAACACCAAGGGAGCCACGTGAGCCACATTGGAGAAGGTCGCTGCTATGAAGTAAGATGTACTTTTCCAGAAAGTGAAGGATGATCCCTTGGTTGTCAAAGACTTGCAAAGATTCCATGTTGTTTTGGAGACATGTTGAAGCCTCCAGTCTTTGAGGGCAGTTATGAGAAGGAACTGTGCTCAAAACCATCCAGCACTCACTCCTTGAGGGTGCTGAGGATGACCAGTGTCCAGCCCAAGGGTGTTGTGGGCCTAAAACCCCCTTATCATCTGGGGTGGGAGGGGCCCCACGAGCACCCCACTGGGCCAGCGGGTTCTCGGCTTGTAGGCTACAGACCTTTCTCAGGTACATGATCTGCAAACATCTTGTGCCATTTTGGATGGCAGATCTTTTTCCTTATTCCTTTTGTGCACAACACCTTTTGTTTTGAAGAAATCTAATTCATCTCTTTTGTCTTTTTTTGTTTGTGGTTTTGGTAGCAGATCTAAGAAATCATGGCCAAATACAAAGTCATGAAGTTTTTCTCTCATGTTTTCTTCTATGGGGTGTATAATTTTGGTTCTTACATCTAGGCCTTTGATCCATTTTGAGTTGATTTTGAATAGTGAGGGAAGTAGGGGTCCAACTTTGTTCTTTTGCATGTGGGATCTGGTTGTCCCAGCACCTGTATTAATTGTTTGGGAAAATATTTGCAAATGATGCCACCAAAAATGTCTAATTTCCAAAATACACAAACAGCACATGCATCTAAAACAAATAAATAAATAAATAATGGGCAGGTCTAAATAGACAGTTCTCCAAAGAAGACACACAGATGATCAACAGGCACATAAAAAGACCCTTCACACTGCTAATTATTAAAGCAATGCAAATCAAAACCACACTGGGGTATCACCTGATAGTCATCAGAATGGCATCGATAAAATGTCTACAAATAACAAACGCTGGTGAGGGGGTGGAGAAAGCGAAATCGCATACACTGTTGGTGGGAATTGATGCAGCCACTGTGAAAAACAGTATGGAGGATCCTCAAAAAACTAAAAAGCTGCCATATGAATTAGCAGTCCCACTCCTGGGCATATATCCAGACAAGACTATAATTAAAAAAGATACATTCACCACTATGTTCACAGCATCACTATTCACAACAGCAAAGATGTGAAACAACCTACCTGTCCAACAACTGATGAATGGATAAAGATGAGTGTGTGTGGCTGTGGTGTGTGTGTGTGTGTGTATATATATATACAGTCCGTGGGGTTGCAAAGAGTCGGACACGATTGAGCAACTTCACTTCATGAGGTACACACATTATTTAACTTTCTTGTGCAACCATGTGAAAGTAATTAATATCACAAAACTGCATAATTAAAATGAATTAAAAGGTTAATGCCACATTTTGTATTTTTAATGACAATGAGAAAAAAGTGTAGTGGTCGTAATTGTTACAACATAAATGAATAGTAAAAACACCCTTAGTGAGAAAAGCCATACCATAAAAGGTCACCAGATCCCATATTCATCTTGTCTGCTTTAAATCCATCAAGGCCGTCCAAATGAGGGCAAACTCAGGAATGGCTCCAGGAAAAGAAAACTGGATCAGGATGGAAAAAGGTATCTTCACACAGTTGGGGCAGCAGGTGAAAGTGCAAGTGGGCCTGTGTATTAAACTATGACACAGAAGTCATGATTTCCTCATGGGGGACTAGGTGTTGGATCCTCAGGAGGGTGTCACTGTTTTGGGTAAAACACACTGAACTGTGTGAATTGGCAAATATGAGTACTTTTTAGCATTATAAAAATATTCTGTACATTTTAAATTAGTGGAAAGTGAGTTACTTTTCAAAACAACCATGATAGTACCATTCAAGAAATCAGGTAAGACAGGCATCAGACTTTGTTATAGAGACCAAGACTTACCAGACCAAGTTCAACCAAAGTTGTGACACTTATTTCCCTTGTAGGAGTCCATACGTTGTTAGTATTAAGAGGCATCGTGGGAAGAGGGTGTTTGTAGCCACTAAGTCATGGGTCCTATAGATAATCTGGATTGCAGGAGAAACAGTGAGATTTTAGCTTCACAATCTTTTACATTATTTCAAAAAATACATTAAAAGATAAATTCAGCAAAAAAAAAAAAAACACACAAATCAATTTTTTTCTATACATGGATAACAAACCATCAAAAAGAATAAGAAAATAATCCCATTCGAAATTCAAGGAAAAAAAACTATCTAGGAATAAATTTAACCAAAGACATAAAAGACCTATAATCAGAAAACTATAGGGCATTGATAAAGATATTGAAAACAGAAAAAAAATATCCTATACTCATGCATCAGGAAAAATATTTTTAAAATATTTTCTACTGAGCCCAAGAGCCTAGAAGCCCATGCTCCACAGCAAGAGAGGCCACTTCCAAGAGAAGCCCCACAACCACAACTATAAAAACCCCATGCACAACAAAGACCCAGTGCAGCCAAAAATAAAAATAAAATAACTTTTAATAAAAGTCTATCAACAAAGAAAAACTAATGTGGACTTTATAAACTTAAAATTTTCTACTCTATGGAAGACCTTATTCAGAACACCAAAAGACAAAGCACATACTGTATGTATGCTCACTTACTTCAGTCATGTCTGACTCTTGGGAACCTATGGACTATAACCTGCCAGGCTTCTCTGTCCGTGGGATTCTCCAGGCAAGAATACTGGAGTCGGTTGCCACACCCTCCTCCAGGGGATCCTCCCAGGAAAGGGATCAAACCCGCATCTCCTATGTCTCCTGTATTTGCAAGTGGGTTCTTTACCACTAGTGCCATTTCCAAAACACATATCTGAAAAAGGATCTGACTTGAATTATACCAAACAACCTCTTTAAAATTTGGTAAAGATTGAAATACGCGCCTGGCCAAAGAAGATAGATAGTAAATAAGCATACAAGAGTACACTCAAGATGCTGGTGGAATGCATGTACAGTCAAATTTGGAAGACAGCTTGGCACTTTTCTCCAAATCTAAACAGTCTCACCTCAGGATCCAAGAAGTGCATCGCTTGTATTTAGACCACTGCTTTGCAAAACTGTGAAATAAAAACTAGCATCAAGTAATGTAATATTTAAAACCTTAAAGATATCAGGATGTCCTTCCATAGATGCATCCATCAGTAAACTAGGACACACACACGTCAAGGGGAGCACAGCACAGCACACCGTTTGACAAAAGGATTACTCTGGATTAATTTTAGAAAACAGCGGCACCAGGAGAATCTTAGAAAACCAAGTAGAAATGGCATTTTATGAAGCAGATTTACATTTATTAAGGCTATCTCCATCTGTAAGGGTATGTCCCTCTCTGGGACAGGAATTGGATGATGATAAAAGTCAAGAAAAGCTTGTCTAAGATGGATGTTAATCTGCAAAACCACCATACTCTTATTTACTGTGACTCACCTAATAAATCCCCTTAAATGTCTTCTTCCACTCCCTAACCTCCTTCGTTCATTCTTAGTTGATGATAGTGTTTAATGTAAAGTCTTGGACCATTTCTTGGACCAGTCTTGGAATGCAAAAGTCAGGAGATACCAGGAGTAACAGGCAAAGTTGGCCTTGGAGTACAGAATGAAGCAGGGCAGAGGCTAACAGAGTTTTGCCAAGAGAATGCACTGGTCATAGCAAACACCCTCTTCCAAAAACACAAGAGAAGACTCTACATATGGACATCTCCAGATGATCAACACCGAAATCAGACTGATTATATTCTTTGCAGCCAAAGATGGAGAAGCTCTATACAGTCAGCAAAAACAAGAATGGGAGCTGACTGGAGCCCAGATCATGAACTCCTTACTTCTAAATTCAGATGTAAATTGAAGAAAGTAGGGAAAATCACTAGACCATTCAGGTATGACCTACATCAAATCCCTTATGATTGTCCAGTGGAAGTGACAAATAGATTTAAGGGATTAGATCTGATAGACAGAGTCCCTGAAGAACTATGAATAGAGGTTCGTGACATTGTACAGGAGGCAGTGACCAAGACCACCCCAAAGAAGAAGAAATGGAAAAAGGCAAAATGTTTGTCTGAGGAGGTCTTACAAATAGCTGAGGAAAGCAGAGAAGCTAAAGGCAAAGGAGAAAGGAAAGATATACCCATTTGAATGCAGAGTTCCAAAGAATAGCAAGGAAAGATATGAAAACCTTCCTCAGTGATCAATGCAAAGAGAGGAAAACAATAGAATGGAAAAGACAAGAGACCTCTTCAAGAAAATAAGAGATAGCAAGGGAACATTTCTTGCAAAGATGGGCTCAATAAAGGACAGAAATGGTATAGACCTAACAGAAGCAGAAGATATTAAGAAGAGATGGCAAGAACACACAGAAGAACTATACAAAAAAGATCTTCATGACCCAGATAACCGTGATGGTGTGATCACTCACCTAGAACCAGACATCCTGGATTGCAAAGTCAAGGGGGCCTTAGGAAGCATAACTACAAACAAACCTACTGGAGGTGATGCAATTCCAATTGAGCTTTTTCAAATCCTAAAAGATGATGCTGTGAAAGGGCTGCACTCAATATGCCAGCAAATTTGCAAAACTCAGCAGTGGCCACGGGACTAGAAAAGGTCAGTTTTCATTCCAATCCCAAAGAAGGGCAATGCCAAAGAATGTTCAAACTACCACACAACTGCACTCATCTCACACACTAGCAAAGTAATGCTCAAAATTCTCTAAGCCAGGCTTAAACAGTACATGAACCATGAACGTACAGGTGTTCAGCTGGATTTAGAAAAGGAAGAGGAACCAGAGATCTAATTGCCAACATCTGCTGGATCACAGAAAAAAATAACAGAATTCCAGAAAAACATCTACTTCTGCTTTATTGATTATGCCAAATCCTTTGACTGTGTAGATCACAACAAACTGGAAAATTCTTAAAGAGATGGGAATAACAGACCATCTGACCTGCTTCCTGAGAAATCTGTATGCAGGTTGTTATGCCCGATGTCCGAATCCCCGAGCGGGAAGAGAGAAGGTTTCCGAGACAATGCAACTCGCAGGAAGGGAAGTTTATTACTGACTCGAGTCAGGACTCCCTGCCGCAACCAACGCAGTGGTGCGGGTCAGAGAGCCCCGAGCCCAAGCTGTTACACAAATTTATAGAGTGAGAAGCGGATTGGTTACACGTTTGCAAAACAATTTCATTGGTCAATACTTTCGCGCAGGCGGGACTTTCCTGGGGGTTTCCGCCCCATTCCTAATTTCCTAATTGGCAAACATCGGTGAAAGCTAATTGGTCCTAATTGGCAAACAGTGGTCATTGTTAAGCGAAAGCTACCTGATAGTAGGAAGGCCTCCTCCTAATCTAAGTTACGTTACTTCTGCTCGCCTCACACAGGTCAAGAAGCAACAGTTAGAATCAGACAAGGAACAAGGGACTGGTTCCAAATTGAAAAAGGAGTACATCAAGACAGTATATTGCTACTCTGTTTATTTAACTTATATGCAGAGTACATCATGTGAAATACTGGGTTGGATGAAAGACAAGCTGGAATCAAGATTGCTGGGAGAAATATCAATAACCTCAGATACACAGATGACATAACCCTAATGGCAGAAAGTGAAGAGGAGCTGAAGAGCCTCTCGATGAAAGTGAAAGAGGAGAGTGAAAAAGGCGTAAAAGTCAACATTCAAAAAACTAAGATCATGTCATCTGGTCCCATCACTTCATATCAAATAGATGGGGAAACAATGGAAACAGTGAGAGACTTTATTTTGGGGGGGCTCCAAAATCACTGCACATGGTGACTGCAGCCGTGAAATTCAAAGACACTTGCTCCTTGGAAGAAAAGCTATAACCAAACTACACAGCATATTAAAAAGCAGAGACATTACTTTGTTGACAAAGGTCCATATAGTCAAAGCTATGGTTTTTCCAGTAGTCATGTATGGATGTGAGAGTTGGACTATAAAGAAAGCTGAGTGCTGAAGAATTGATTCTTTTGAACTGTAGTGTTGGAGATGACTCTTGAGAGCCCCTTGGACTGCAAGGACATCCAACCAGTCCATCCTAAAGGAAATCAGTCCTGAGTATTCATTGGAAGGGCAGATGCTGAAGCTGACACTCCAACACATTGGCCACCTGATGTGAAGAACTGACTCATTTTATAAAACCCTGATGCTGGGAAAGATTGACGGCAGGAGAAGGGGATGATAGAGGATGAGATGGTTGGATGGCATCACTGACTCAGTGGACATTAGTTTGACCAGCTCTGGGAGTTGGTGATGGAAAGGGAAGCCTGATGTGCTGCAGTCCATGGGGTTGTAAACAGCTGGTCTCGACTGAGTGATTGAACTGAACTGAACTTGCACCATTTCAGGAAGTGATTCAGTTTTCCCACGTATCTTTCAAGTATACACGAATGCATGGCATATATTAAACCTCCGATTGTTTTTCTCCAGTTCATCTCCCTTTCATTATGAGGATCTCAATAAAGAACATCAAAGGGTAGAGGGAAAATTATCTTTTCTTTCATATAATGCAACACAGTAGTATTTAGACATACAAAGGAATGAACCACCAACCCATTTATTTAAAAAGCATGAATCTAACACTTACATTACTAAGTGAAGGAATCCGGCCTCAAGTGCTACACACTGTACAAACTTATATGACATTCTAGAAAAGGCAAAACAGACATGATAAACAGTTTATGGAATATGTGGCTGAGATATTTCACATGGTATTGTAGTGATGAATACCTGCCACTGTGCATTTGTCTAAGCACATAGATTTTTGTTTTTAGAACCCAACAAGTAAATTATTACCTATTCACATTCATTTATTTATTCCAGACTGGAATGCAGAATTTAACAAAGATCTAACTGATTGAGAAATGTATGTAAAACTTCAGGACTTACCCTGGTGGTCCAGTGGTTAAGACTCACATTGCCAATGCAGGAAAGGTGGGTTCAATTCCTGGTCAAGGATCTAAAATCCCACACGCCATATGCCACAGCCAAGAAATTTTTAAAAAAGAAGAAAAAGGAAAAAACCCACTCTTAGTGGGTAGGACAAAATGAGCTGACCTAAGTTCACTGTGGAAATGAATGGAATCTGCAGGCCAAAGGCAAAATGTACCATGCATAAACAATGGACTCTGTAAGTTCTTTCCTATGGGAGGTTGCAGCTAACAGGACTGAAACTACTGTATCAGTCATCGAATGGAACAAGCATTGAATTTGATAAATGACAAGTAGTGGAAGCCAGGTTTCTTACCACTGGAGAAGGAAGTTACAGGCAGACAAAGGGAGAAGATTACAATACCTATGTCAAAATAGATCAGGTTGGAGACATAACTGTAAACTATCTTTAGCCTAATACAGAAACACATAGCTCCCTGTGAAAATCTTCATAATTGTGTGTATGCATAGTCTGGGATACATGCATATGTATTTTCATGCATTGTCTGCTAAGAATAGTAAGTTCCCATATGCAAGTTTTTATTACCATTCTCTAGTAAAAAGGAATAAGTGTTCTTTAAATATGTGGCTGATACTAGGACTGAGACAGTAAATATGTAAAGCAAGATAATCTTAAAATACGAGAAGAAAGTACCAAAAAACTCCATGAAAGGTGAATTATGTAAAATAAAAACAGGAGAGCATAGGAAAAGCTCTCAATAGCCAAAGCAAGAATAAACTAAACAGCCTAATGAGATAGTGCTGGATTATAACTAAAAGTTTAAAATAATTTTCATGTGTCCAAATTTGTTTTTTAAAAAGTTACATAGGTTTTATGAGTAGTGCTGAATAAAAATCTCTATGCAGGAAGACTCTAAACAATTGATACAGACACTCAGCTGTCCATTAAGTATGTGAAGCTAACTCCCCTCTCCTCAAGTGTGGATCCTGCATTATGACTTCCTCCTTAATAAGGCACACAGGATGGACATGGGGAAAATCAACAATAAAGACAAATAACAAATGTTGGCAAAAATGTACAGAAATTGGAACTCCAGTTTTACTTGTGGAGATGTAAAACAGTGCAATCAATGTATGTAAAACTTCAGCACTTTCTCAAAAATATAGAAATGCAATTATCATATGTTTTGGAAGCTCCACTCCTAGACATACATACAAAGAATTTAAAACAGATGTTCAAATATTAAGTTGTACACCAGTATTCATAGCAGCACTGTTCTTAACAGCCCAAGGTAAAAACAATGAAAATGTCCACCAACAGGTGAATGAATAAGCAAAATAAGGTAAATTCATCCATAAAATGCATTACCCTGCCATATAAAGGCATCCAGTAATATATGCCATATAGTAAAATAGAGCCACAGCTGCAGAAAACAGTAGGGGGCTCCTCAAAAACAAACACAGAGTTAACATAGAACCCATCAATTTCCAGGGAATGCACCCAAAATATTTAAAACCAAGAACTGAAATGTATATTTGTATCCCATATTCATAGAAGCATTATTCACAGTAGCCAAAAGATGGAAGCAACACAAGCGTTCAACAGATAAATGGATAAGCGCAGTGTAGCATAAACACAGTGGAATATGATTCAACCTTCAAAAACAAGATAGCTGTCACACATGCTCTAATGTGAATGAACCTTCAAGTCATTATGTGAAGTGAAACAAGGCTGACACAAAAGGAAAAGTGCTCTATGATTCCACCAGTGCGAGATATCCAAATAAGACAAATTCCAAGTAGAATAAGGTAGCCAGGGATTGAGGGTGGTGAGAGTTTAATGGTTACAGTGTCACTTCGGGAAAAAGAAAAGATTCTGGAGACAAATGGTAAGGATATTTTTACAACCCGAGTGCAGTTAATGCTATAGAAGTATATACTTAAAATGACTCAAATGATAAATACTATATGTTTGTAATCACAATTAAAAAATGATACAGGTTATAACATGGAAAAGCACTGAAAACATCCTCAGTAAAAGAAGCCACACAGAAAAAGCCATGCAGATCATAGTCATCTTGTCACTTTAAATCCATGAAAGTTTTTGACATGAGGGAAAGCCCCAGTGGTGTTCCCAGAAAAAGAAAACTGCATTAGAATGGAGAAAGACATTTGACAAAGTTTCGGCAGCTGATGCAAGTTGAAGTGGTCCTATGGATAAGATTGTAATGTGGACACCATAACAATCCCCCATTTGGGGGTTATAGGCTGGTCCCCTGGAAAAGCGACCCTGTTTGGGGTAAAACATTGCATTTTTTGGTGTGAATATAGGAAACTTTGTACCTCTATTGAAACTTGAAGTTTTTGAAATTTTACTAGAAAGTTTCAGTACAACCATGTAAGTCACATGCCAGAAAATCAGAGATGGCATCAGACATTGCAAAAGAGTCCAAGACTTAACCAGACCAAATTCAACTAAAGTAGTGACGCTAGTTGCCTTGTAGGAGTCCACGTGGTATCCACACGGCATACCACATTGTACAGTCACCGTAGGAAGAGTAGCCACCATGCCTTGGGTGATGAGGATGGCCCTGATGGAACTGAAACTGTGAGATGTCTGAATTCCAGTTTTCCATGTAACACTAAACCCAAGCAACTGTCAGAACTATAGAGTGAATTCAGGGACTTCCCTGGCAGTCCAGTGGTGAAGATTCTGCACATCCACTGCAGGGGGGTCTGGGTTTGACCCTCGGTCAGGGAACTAAGATCCAACATGCTGAGTTGCATGGCCAAAAAATTAATCAGTAGAACTGCAAGATCATGTGTGATTCTCTACACTAATAATGAACTACCAGAAAGAGAAATTAAGAAAATAATCCCCTGTCCAATTGCATCCCCTCAAAACTAGAAATTTAACCAAAGACTTGAAAGAGCTGCAAGCTAAAAAACTGCAAGACACAGTGCTCAATTAAACTGAACAGATATGAAAAGACATCCCATGCTCATGGGTGACAATACCGTTAAAATCTCCATTCTAACCAAAGTAACGTACACATTCATGCAATCACTACCAACATCTCATTGACATATTTCACAGAAACAAAAATAATGTTAACATCCGTGTGGAACCACAAAGGACCCAGAGGAGCCAAAGTGACCCTGAGAAAAAAGAACAGGCTGGCAGCATCTCCATCCCTGACTTCAATCTGCATTACACACCTAAAGGCACCACAAGACATGTGGAACTGTATCAGAAACAGACACAGATACCAGAGAGCCCAGAAATAAATCTACAGGTTCACAGTAATCAATTTACAAGAAAGGAGCTAAGAGCATACATCCAGGAAAGGACAGTCCCCTCAATAAGCCATGCTGGGAAAAATGGACGCCACCATACCAAGGAACAACACTGGACACCATTCTGTACCACAGACAAAAACTGACTAAAAACCCACAACTTTCCACATCAAGCCCTAACTGTCCTGGGTCCTCTGAAGACAGACACTCAGCAACAGCCAAACACAGAAAGTTTCTTCCCAATTTTCCTCACCTTTTCCTTCAGCGGCACCACCTCCCTGCAGGTCCTGAGGAAACCGGCTCATGTCAAACTGAACTGAACCCCACAGTGTCCCAAAGCCAAAGCCCTAATGGGTCCTGAGGGGCCAGACTCCCATCACCCTGGATTGAACCCCAAAATGTATCAAAGCTGAAAACCCAGTGGGTCCCAAGAAGACCAGACTCCCATCAGCTTAAGCTGAACCCCACAACGTCCCAAAGCTGAAGCCCCAGTGGGTCCTCAGTGGCCAGACTCCCAACTCCCTGAACTGAATCCCACAATGTCCCAAAGCTGAAATCCCAGTGGGTCCTGAAAAGACCAGACTCCTGTCAGCCTGAAGTGAACCCCACGAAGTTCCAGAGCTGAATCACCAGCAGGTTCTGAGGAGACCAGACTCCCATCAGTCTGAACTAACCCCACAGTGTCCCAAAGCCAAAGTCATAATGGGTCCTGAGGGGCCAGACTCCCATCACCCTGGATTGAACCCCAAAATGTATCAAAGCTGAAACGCCAGTGGGTCCTGAGAGACCAGACTCCTGTCAGCTTGAACTGAACACCACAATGTCCCAAAGCCGAAGCCCCAGTGGGTCCTCAGTGGCCAGATTCCCATATCCCTCAACTGAAGCCCATAAAGTCCCAGAGCTGAAGCACCAGCAGGTCCTGAGGAGACCAGACACCCACTCAGGCTGAACTCACCCCACAATGTCCCAAAGCCAAAACACCAGTGGATCCTGAGGAGACCCATCTCCTGTCAGCCTGAAGTGAACCCCACAATGTCCCAAAGCCAAAACCCGAGCAGGTCCTGAGGAGACCAGACTCCCTGTCTTCCTGAACTGAATCCCACAACGTCCCAAATCTGAAATCCCAGTGGGTCCTGAGGAGACCAGACTCCTGTCAGCAGCCACAAGCAGCCAGGTGCTCAGTCAGAGTGGGATTTCCGCTTGGGGTGGGGGTGGGTCAGGGAGGCGGGCTCTCGCTCCCTGCCAGCCAATGAGAACTGCAGATCAAGCCTCCCTCACTCGCGCAGGCATAGCCAAATGAAGACTCCGCCCCTCAGGGCAGTTCTGCTAGGTTCATTGAACTATGGAAATTCAAACTGAAATATTGCCAATACCCAAAACTTCTCCAAAATAGTTAAGGAATAATTAACTCGAAACTGTATAGAATGAAATGTAGTCACCAAATTCACTCAAATTTATTAACAGATATTTAAATTTTGAAACTATCAAAATTGTGGACATAAACGTAGAAAATCTACATGCCCCTGGGTTTGACCTGTATATCATGAGCTTTGAGTTTTAACACACAAGCTGTCAGTCCACAAAAGAAAAATATTGTGGACTTTATAGAAATAAAGATGTCTATTCTGAAAGAACTCATTCAGAAAATCAAAATACAAGCCACAAACTGGAAGAAAAATATTTGAAAATTCATATCTGATACAAGATTTGGACACAAAATAGACAAAGACCTCTTGAACAACCTTATAAACAATAAGTAAGGATCTGAACAGACACCCAGCCAAAAAAAGTTATACAGATAGTACAAAACAGAAACACCCTCAACATCATACACCATTAGGAAATTAAAAATTAATGTCATGAGCTATCACACTATACAGTTGAAGCTTGGAGTCTCCCACAGCCCAAGACCCTTAATGAACATGCCTGTAAAGTTAACGTGTTAGTCACTTACTTCTGTCTAACTCTTTGCAACCCCATGGACCACCAGGCTCCTCTGTCCATGGGATCCTCCAGGCAAGAATATGAGAGTGGACTGCCACGCCCTCCTCTGAGGATCTTCCCCACTTAGGGATTGAACCTGGGTCTTCTGCTATGGGCAGACTGTTAACCATCTGAGCCACCGTGAAAGCCTGAACACGCCTGTACCCATAGATTAAAGCTTCCCCAACTTTGCAGTTTAGAGAGATACTGCTCTGGAAAGCTACGCGGTGTTCCCCATGGTTCTGGAAGTAAATACACTTTTCCTTCCCATGAGCTTTGGCTAGGTTGTATCTTCTGGCTCAACACCCACCAAGAGGTAAACTCACTTTCCTGGTAACATTTCTCCGTCCAGACTCCCAACCACCACTTGATACTAATTTTACAGTCAGTTGTCTTGCTTCCAATACATGGAAATCACGTTATTTTTCTGTGAGCAAATCTAGCTAAAGGCCAGAAACAATGTCCCTAATTTTACCTTGTGAAGCCAGTAGGTGTCAAGCAAACTCAGCTCTGTGGCTCCATCCAGTTCGATGCCTCCTTTTACAGAGAACACGTGCAAGGCTTTGAGGTTTTATTTATACCTCATTTCTGAAGGCCTTTAATACCTACAATAAATATACAAATGACTCATCAGTGCCACTTCTACTTTGAGGTTTAAAATCCTCCGAGTTTTTTCTAACATACTTATTCCATGCCTTGCATTTAAATCTTTGACCATACGTTGTTTACCCTGTGTCTCATCAGAATTTAGTTAGTTACACCATTTTCCCCTGAATAATATAGTATCATCACATAGAGTTCTTGCCAAAACTGGATTTGGCAAGGCAGGGCACAGGTGGGCCTAGGAGAAAGTCCGGGAGCACGACTACACTCTGGTGGAACCGAGATTCTAGTTGAGGGCACTGGAAGGAAACATCCAGCCTGAGGACAACCCGCTCACTTGAGGATCCAGGCCTAAGAGGCCATGCCTGAAAACAAGCAAAGAAAACGGCCAAGATGCGCCTGCGCACTGGAGCTACTTGACAGACACGCCCTCAGAGCAGCCAATCCCTGAGCAGTGGGGCGGGGCCTCCATCGCGCTCCTCACCCTCCCAGCGCCTATTGGCCAGACTGCCTCGGTCGCAAGGCCGATTGGTCGCTCGTGCCTGACAGGGTACAGGCGGGCTGCTGGCCCTTCACTTCGCCTCAGCGCGGGAGGACTGGACGTCGCTGAGCTACTAGCGCACCCGAGGCCGGGTTGAGCAGGGTTGCAGGACAGCGGGGAGACTGACAGGAACGCACCCTGCACAACCCTCATAAACCCTTGGCCTGACGACTTCAAATTCCAGGGTGAGAGGCCCCAAATCCCGTTAGCTTTGAGGAACCTGAGTCCTAATCTGAAGGAAGCTTGCGTCTCGTCAGCTTCAGGGACTACAAGTCCCTTCATCCGCAGAAACACCGAATCCTCTGGTGCTGCGACCCTCAAATACCTAGAGTAACCCCAGTCTCCCTCAGCCTGAGGCATCCTAAAAATAGCACCCGCAGACACACCAAATTTCCTTAACCGCAGAGACCCTGAATACCTCAGCCTGGGAGCTCTTAAAACTCTTCCTCCTCAAGACCCCAATTGTCTTGCCTGTCGGAGACCTAAAGCACCTTAATAAGAAACCCCTGATTTCCTCAGCCTGAAAGATCCCAAGTTCTCTCACCCTGCACTTTCTACATCACACAAAAGATCCCCAGTCCCCTCTGCCTGAGGACCCGAGTTCCTTCAGCCCATCGGACCCAGATCTCCTCAAGCCGATTGACCTGTCCCTTAGATATAGAACCCACATTATGTCCAGATTTTTCTGAGTCCCCAGGCGGAGATCCTCAAAACCTTTCTTGGAGAAGTAATTCCATTCCTGCACTGGAACAGAGCCCTGATTTCAGCCTGACCCCAGTCCAGCACTTAGGGGCTTCCAGGTCTCCTCAGGAATACCTGTCACCCACAGACACGTCCCTCCCAGTGCCTTTCCTCGGAGGGGCTGAATTGTAGGGGATCCAAAGAAGCCAAATCTAGTTCACATTAGGCTGATCTGTCATATCTAGTCAGGATCCCTCCATCCCACCAATACCCTCACCCCGACTTTCCCCTCACCTTCCTACCCTGGACACTCCACCCAAGGAAGACAGACAAGGCTCTGGACAGTGGTCTGGGCTGTCTCAGCATCTTCTTCTTCCACAGGCACCTTGGCCTTGAGCACGCCAATGGCCATGAGGCCGAACAGGTCTCAAGAGGAGAGCACTGATGGAGATGCCGGGAGAATAGAGTGGAAGCCCATGGTGAGAGGCAGAGGCGGCAAAGCTGGGCTCTAAGCCAGCTCTATGGGAAGGACATGGTGATGGTCCCTGAAGCACCACAGACTGCTTGCCTGGGCAGCTGAGTGAACTTCCCTGTGGCCGTACACAGGATGGGAATGCCTGATCCTATCTGAGATGGTGGGGTGGAGTGGGACAAAACAGGACACTAGCTTCATCAACTGCTCTGTGTCCAGGGAGAGTTAGGAAAATGCTCAGTGTTTGTTCAATTAAGCAGGACACAGTCAGGAAGGAAAGTCTTCAGGAAGGATGGTCTCACAGAGACCATCCAGTAACTTCTGGCTACTCCCTGCACAAAAGGTGGAGGAGAAGGCCCAGCCCTAAGGTCTGACTTATATTAGTAAATCACTGATGAAATCTATTATTTTCCTTAGGCCAAAGATGCTTTCAAAG
Organism: Muntiacus reevesi; assembly: GCF_963930625.1. Taxonomy (NCBI): domain Eukaryota; kingdom Metazoa; phylum Chordata; class Mammalia; order Artiodactyla; family Cervidae; genus Muntiacus; species Muntiacus reevesi. The sequence continues at coordinate 29,266 of NC_089266.1, forward strand.
ACATCTCCGTATACTTCTCCAAGGAAGAATGGGAAGAGATGGGAGAATGGGAAAAAATTCGTTACAGGAATGTGAAAAGGAACTATGAAGCACTGATTGCTATAGGTAACAGGAAGTGCTGGGTGCCTGTGAGCCTAGGAAACATGAAACAGGTCTTCACCCTCAGTGTTCACTTGGCCCGCTCTTAGGTGGCCTCACCTGCTCACAGTTCCCTTTTGTGTGGAGACTAAACTGCAGGAAATGTTCACAGTTCTGTACCAGAGGGAGGGCGACCCTGCAGTGCAGAGCTCACCTCTTGCCTTGTTCTAGATTCCCCCAGCCCGTCCTACAGATTTCCCTGACTTTGTGACACTTCCCATTGCTTCTGTGTTTTGTTTCTCCTTCTTAGGACAAATATTTTGCTTCTTTCCAGGTTTCAGAGTCACTCGACCAGATTTCATGCATCACTGCAGGCAGGTCATCAAACCCCAGGTAGATGACACTGAGGATTCTGATGAAGAATGGACACCAAGGCAGCAAGGTAAGAGGCCAGGAGGATTTGGAGGTGTCTTCCTGAAACCAGCCTGGGCTTAGGTCTCAACTACATCTCAGCCATTAGTAAGGAAAACATAATTTTCAGCGTTCCAAAGTGGTTGTGGCTGAATATTGACATCAGCCTGAATGAAGATGAATGTATAGGTTTTCCAGTGTGATTCTCAAAAGTTTTATGTTTAAAATTTATCATTCTTTTTAAAAAGAATTATTTTTGCTAAACATTCTTAGTGAAAGGCAGTTAAAGAAACCTTAGAAATAAATTTACCAAACAGATTTAATACTAATCTCATAATTGGTTATTGGATTAAATCTCTTAGAAGAGGAAATGATTAACATATTATGTCAAGATACATTATTTATGTATGTATATAAAACAACACATGATCTTGTTACCCTAAGGTGAAACTAATTCTTTGTTTTAATTCTGGGAAAGGGTTTGAGACAACTATTTATTCTCCTTGATCTTTCCCACATTTCACTGACTAGAAACAGCATCAGGTAAATAAAATGAAGTACACTCATTATAAAATAGAAGCGAGCAGCTCACTTCCTCTTCTAACTGCTCAGACAGTTTAGACGAGTTAATACTCCTAGATTGGAGAAAACAATTTAGATAGCTCTATGATTCTCCATCTATGAATTTCTGTTCTCCCAAATTTTTAAAAATTATTTATTTAGTTTTGGCTGCACTGTGTCTTCGTGGCTGTGCACGGGCTTTCTCTGGCTGTGGTGAGTGGCTTCTCATTGCAGAGCACATGCAGGCTCTGCAGTTTGTGACACACAGGCTTAGTGGCCCCACAGAAAGTGGCATCTCCCTGGACCAGCCATCGAACCTGTGTCCTTGGCATCTGCAGGCAGATTCTCAACCACTGTGCTACCAGGGAAGTCCCTCTGTTCTCTTAGGTTATTAAAACTAGTGAAAGGGACATGAAAACAAACATTTGGTTGTCTGCAAAGGTTTTTACATGAAGAGAGAGTCTTCATAGAGAATATATATGTCACGATTCACCATACCTCTGCACGTCTTAATTTACCTTCTTAACAGTTTCTGAGTGTATGGTACACTCTTCCTAAGTATGTACACATTAGTGTTAGTGGCCATAGTGTTCATCACTCCATCGTGTCCAACTCTTTGCGTACCCATGGACTGTAGCCCGCCAGGCTCCTCTGTCCATGGGATTCTCCAGGCAAGAATACTGTAGTGGGTTGCCATTTCTTGCTCCAGGTGATCTTCCCAACCCAGGGATCGAACCTGCGTCTGTTGCATCTCCTGCATTGCAGGCGATTCTTTACCACTGAGCCACCTGGGATATATATACACATTGCTCTACAACAAATCTGTAGAACTTTTCCATCTTGCATGACTGAAGCCCTAACCCACTGAGTAACAATTCTCCAATCCTTCCTTCTCATAGCCCTTGGCAACCACGATTATATTTTCTGTTTCCATGGATTTGATTAATTTAGATACCTCATAGAAGTGGAATCAGGCAATATTGTCTTTTTTGGATTGGTTCATTTCACTTAGCATATCATCAAGACCCATCCCTGATGTAGCATAGGACAGAATTCTTTTTTAAGGCTTAAAAACATTCCATTGTGTGCATGTGTATACAACAGACATAAGATATATCTCATATATAATTTTTATCTGTTTATCCACCAAAGAGCATTTAGATTGCTTCCACATCTTGCCAATGGGGAATAATGCTGCAATGACCATAGATGTGCACACTGTTTATTCAAGATCTTGCTTTCAGTTTTTTATGGAAACACACTCTTGAGTTGAATTGCTAGATCATACAGCTGAGGAAACTCCATACTGTTTTCTATAAAGCTTGCAACATTTTACATTTCCAACAATAGTGTATAAGGGTTCCAATTTCTCCATATCCTTACCAAACTTGCTATTATCTTCTTATTCATATTGCCCATCAAAGAAGGTTTCAATTTGTATTTCCCTATTGATTAGTAATATTGATCATCTTTTCATATATTTGTTGGCCATTTGTGTATCTTCTCTGGAGAAATGTCTATTGAATTCCTCCTTCCACTGTGTTAGTCAGCTCAGACTGCCATAGCAAAACAGATTGCATTCCTTAAACCACAGAAATTTGTTTTCTTACAATGCTGGAGCATGGAAGTTTGATATCAGGGTGCCATCATGGTCAATCAGGTTCTCTTCCTGACTTATAGGTAGGCTTCATATTGGTGTATGCTTATTAACCCCTTATCAGATACCTATTTTACAAATATTTTCTACTGTCCTGTAGGTAGCTTTTTCACTCTGTTCACTGTGTCCTTTATGGATATTTTGTTTCCCCAGCACCATTCGTTATAGGGATTAAACTTTCCCCGTTGTCTTGACACTCTTGATGAGCATCATTAGACCATGTATCCAAGAGTGTATTTCTGTTTATTCCTGGCTGTCTATTCTGTTCCATTGATTGACATGCCTGTCTTTATGCCAACGGGCTTCCTCAGTGGCTCAGCAGGTGAAGAATCTGCCTTCAATGCAGGAGACACAGAAGATTCAGGTTCAATCCATGGGTTAAGAAGATCCCCTGGAGAAGGGCAACCCCGTCCAGTATTCCTGCCTGAGAAGTCCCCTGGACAGAGAGGCCTGGTGGGCTACAGTCCACAAGGTCACAAAGAGTCAAGAAGACTCAGCGACTAAGCACACACTTTATGCCAAAACCACACTCTTTTGGTTCCTGTATCTTTGTAACATGTTCTGAAATCAGAGGCCTCCAGCTTTGCTGTTTTTCCTAAGATTGTTTTGCCTATTTGGGGTCCTCTGAGATTCAGTATTAACTGTAGGATGGGCTTTCTGTACCAGAAAAACATTCCACTGGGATTTTAATAGGAATTGCATTGAATCTTTAAATTGCTTTGGGTAGTATGAACAGTTTAATAATTTTAAGTCTCCAAATCCATAAACATGAGATGCCTTTCTATTTACTTGTATCAGATTCCTTTCAGCAATACTTTGTAGTTTTCAATGTATAAGTCTTTCATCTCCTTAAGTTTACTCCCAATTATTTCATTCTTTTTGATGCTATTATAAATAAGATTATTGGGACTTCACTGGGGGTCCAAAGGCTAAGACTCCACACTCCCAATGCAGAGAAATTGGGTTCAATCCCTGGTCAGGGAACTAGATCCCACATGCCGCAACAAAGACCTGGCACAAATAAATAAATAAAAATAAATATTTTTTTAAATTTAAATTTAGATCTTGACTATAGCTGTAGAAAAATAAAAAATAATTAGGGCTGTTTTCTTATTTTCCTTTTTGGAATGGTCATTGTTCATGCATGGAAAGATATTTGAATGTTGATTTTGTACCGTGCAACTTTCTGTGCAGGTTTTGTGTGTGTGTGTGGAATTTTAAAGATTTTTGTGTACATAAAGTCATGTCCTATGTGAACAGACATAATTTTACTTCTTTCTTTCCAAATGGAAGCCTTTTGTTTCCTTTTCTAACCTAATGCCCTGGATAGGACTTCTAGCATTATGGTGAATAGAAATGTTGAGAATGGGCACCCTTGCCTTATTCCTGGATCTTAGGGAAGTTTTCAGTTTTACACTGATGACTATGATGTTAGAGGTAGACTTTTCATATATGATCTTTATTATATTGCAGTCACTTCCTTCTATTTCTACTTTGTTGAGTACTTTTGTCATGAAAGGCTAGTAAAGTTATTAGAAAATTTATGGACATCAGGTGAGGCACAGATGAAGTTTCATATTTTTTTTTAATTTTAAGAAAATTATGTAATGCTCCCAGTGGAAGCATAGGAGTTGATGATACAGAAATCATTTTCCATTCCTCCTTTGGTAGTCCTTGTCCTTGTCACTCTCTGGCTCAGGATAATGTGTCCTTAATTAGAATGCCCATAGTTTGGAAACATTTGCCAACCAAAGCACTGATTCTCATCATTTTTTAGGTAAACCTTCTTCGATGGCCTTCAGGGTGAAGCACAGTAAACACCAGAAGGTGAGTATTTCCCAAATCCTGTTGCAAAAATGTCCTTCTCATGAATCCAGTCACAGGTGAGAATAGGAGAAAACACAGAGATCCTGGAGACTGCTGCCTTCCTGTCCTGAATCTTTAGCACACTGTCTGATATCACCCCCATCTTTATAGTTAGTAAGAACAACAACCATAGTAGCCTGTTCTATTGGTATATTATTTTCACAATATTTCAGACTTCAAGCATTTTATGTGAATAAACTTACTTAAACCTTAAAACAATCCTACAGTACCTATAAGTAGGTATATAGCTATCACCATTATAAATCACAAAACTGAGGTTAAAAAAAAAAAATGACTGATTATATGCCCAAGATCACAGTATCACTTGTAGTGCAATCTAATCCAAAGCACTTTTTCTAAACTCCTTACAAAATGATTAAAACTTCCATAGTTCTATGAAGTTTATTCATATATCTTTATATCATCCATCTGAGAGATGTTTTCAACCTCAGTTCTTTTGTGCTATGCTAGGGAGGGATATGCTAAGACATTTGACTAAGGGAAGCTTAAGGACAAGCTGGGCAGTTTGTAGAGTGCACAGTCCAAAATGAAGAAGCTTAAGGACATGCTGGGCAGTTTGTAGAGTGGGCAGTCCAAGATGAAGATGCTTAAGGGCATGCTGGGCAGTGTGTAAAGTGAACAGTCCAGGATGAAGAAGGTGACAGGATCCCTACCTCAGAGCCTCCCACTCCAATAAGAGGAAGCAACTCACAACCCTGACAAGCCTCAGGTTTATGACTGAAAATCAACAAATAAGAAAATAACTGAAGGACTTCACATAGATTACCCACTTTTGAGTAGAAACTCATCATCTGGGCATCATTTCAAATGCTCATTCTTGCAGGAGGGAGTAACAAGTCCTTCTCCTGAGCTCTGATTAAGCAACTCTCCTGTTTGGAATCATTTGTTTAGCCTACCCCTGTGTTGTGAGCTTTGAGAGCCTAGCCCATACCTGTTAATTCCAGGCCCAGTTCAAAGCCCCTGAGGGCCCCCTGAATGTTTTGTGAATGAATGACTCCACATTTAAACATTCATCTAGGAGTAGGAAGGTCAAAGAATGCTGAAGATAGTATCTGTGAGCTAGACTTCAAATATAGATGCAGTTGAAGGGATAAATTGATGGCAGGGATGTACACTCACATTCATACTATATTAAATAGCTCACACAACAATTTGTTGAAATGTTATTAAATTTCATGTCCACTGTAACATTAAAAATTAGCATGTATGCCAGTTTATGGATCAGGAACTGAGGAGAACCAGCTGGTCATAGAGCCTTGTTCAAGCAGAATTGATGAGACCAGCCACTTTAAGTCCACACATTGTCTCTAAGAGGACATGGCGACCTGCAACTTCCAGCTCATTTTCTTTATTGTCTAAATGTGTTTCTGTCGATTGTCTTTTCTCTTCTCAATCTCACTGTTTTGTCACCTTATTTTCCAGATGTGTTCTGTCCCCTCTGTAATTTTCCATACTTCCTCGTCCATCAAAGGACCACTAATTAATAGAAAACCCCCTGGATTTCTCTATGAGCCCTTACCCTCTTCTTTCCCTGACCTCCAACTATTCTCCCTGCCTTGCTCTCACTTTTATGCAGAAATTTGAAGGGAAAGAACCTTAAGATATGAATTCCAGTTTTTATTCACTACCCACTTAGGTCCTCATTTTACACTCCAGTGTTCAGACCCCAACTCCACCAGGTATTTCCAAGAATTGTTGAAGTATTAACTAAAATCATGCATGTGAAAACACTTCATAAAGTCCTAAAGAACTAAAGAAATGCATGTTTTCTTTTACTCACATGGAAGGGAATGTCCAGGGCACCATTAATTAAGGAATCTAGTTTGAAGGAATTGCTGGGAGCAGCAAAATTGATGAAGACAAGTGGCTCCAAGCAGGCTCAGAATCCAGTGCCCCATCCCAGAAAAGCAAGGACCCCTGGACAGCACCCCAGACAAAAAGTCGGTAAGAGAAATTTGGGGAGTTCCTCTAATTAGTTCCTCTAATCCCTGTAGAAAAACTAATAAGCATGGCCTAGGTGTGTGGCATGGACTTTGGGTAGGTGGGTATTTAAGCTGGACTGATCTGAGACATGAAGTTAGCACTGGGGCCTTGGGAAAATCTTATACATTTCCTGATTGCTATCTGTAAAGTGAAGATAAGGATACATAACTCATACAGTGCTTGAAAGCCTTACATTAAATGCAAAAGTCTGATACCTACAAGTAAATAAATCCAGCTGTGATAATGGGAACCGTGCTTTGTTAGTGTTTATACCCAGACTTCTGTTCAATGCCTTACATGACATGTGCCCTAAACATGTATTTTCTGAGTAGATGTGTCGGTGAGCTATTTCCTAAGTAAGAGGGTTGGGAAATTAAACCTACTAACGGGAAGTGCAGGAAGCTATCACTGAACTGGGCATCTGTGGTCAGTGGAGCCTCAGTCTCCTGAACCTGTAGTTAAAGGGAGAAGTAACAAACTATAGAGAGGGGACTTCCTGGGGGAGAAGTGGTTAAGGCTCCACGCTTCCACTGCAGGAGGCGTGGGTTCCATTCCTAATCGGGGAACTAAGATCCCACAAGCCATGCAGTGTGGCCAAGAAATAAATAATGTAACATTAAAACATAAAATTACAAAAGTAAAAGTTTGAAAAATACATGTAAGCAAGTTTTAACAAAGTGTATAGATGGACAGGTAGGAGATCTCACACTTTCTGATAAAACAGGGACTAACTCCCCAGGCCCCACCAGCCTTGCTTAGCTTCTGTTCTCCATCTTAGAACTCACAAGAAAGGAGACTGGAGTGAAGAGGTACAGTCTACGAGAAAGAAAGGACCACGTGTACCAAGAGGTCAGCGAGCCCCAGGATGACGACTACCTCTGTGAGTGACCCCGCTGGCCCACTCACAGAGAAGGGGGCTACGAGGCCTTGGTCCACTAACCTCACCTCACCATTTGGTCCCCCGGTCATCCCCTTCCTCTATGACTTGGAGTGCAGGATCAAGGCCAAATGCCATGAGTGCCCCAGTTCTTTCTGAAGGTCTTTACGACCAGCAACATCACTAAACCTCCCCTCATCCCTGTTCTCACCTCCAGATTGTGAGGAGTGTCAGAACTTCTTCATCGACAGCTGTGCTGCCCATGGGCTCCCAACCTTTGTAAAGGACTGTGCAGTGGAAAAGGGGCATGCCAATCGCTCAGCCCTCACTCTGCCCCCTGGGTTAAGCATCAGACTGTCGGGCATCCCTGATGCTGGGCTTGGAGTGTGGAACGAGGAGTCCGATCTGCCACTGGGCCTGCACTTTGGCCCCTACGAGGGCCAGATCATAGACGATGAAGAGGCCGCCAACAGTGGATATGCCTGGCTGGTGAGAAGCACCTGTTTCCCTGTCCTCTGGCCTCTAACCGCTTGTGTGTGGTGGGGGGTACTTCATGGCTACATGCGAGGATGCAGCTGGTGATAACACGGTCGGCAATGACACAGTCACCCCTGGGTACTGTGTGCCCTGGGCGTGAACAGAGGACTTCCCTCTAAAGGTCAGAGGAGATGTGGGACCACAGTGTACAGACACTCAGGACCTCTATCTAAAGGTCAGAGGAGAGGTGGGAACACAGTGTACAGACACTCAGGTCTTCCATCTAAAGGTCAGAGGAGAGGTGGGAACACAGTGTACAGACACTCGGGACCTCCATCTAAAGGTCAGAGGAGAGGTGGGAACACAGTGTACAGACACTCGGGACCTCTATCTAAAGGTCAGAGGAGAGGTGGGAACACAGTGTACAGACACTCAGGTCTTCCATCTAAAGGTCAGAGGAGAGGTGGGAACACAGTGTACAGACACTCAGGACCTCTATCTAAAGGTCAGAGGAGAGGTGGGAACACAGTGTACAGACACTCAGGACGTCTATCTAAAGATCAGAGGAGAGGTGGGAACACCTTGGTACACACTCACAGGACTTCTATCTAAAGGTTAGAGGAGAGGTGGGAACACAGTTACAGACACACAGAAGTGAATCCTCCTTTGTGGAACCCTTGCCTTCAATGAACCAAGACTCAGACTTGGAATGATGAGTAAGGAGCTTACCGTGTGGTCTGACTGGCAGTTGAATCCATGCAGGCTGAAGAGCACCAATGACTGCAAAGGGAAATAGCTCTTCTATTAGTTCCTACAGGAAAAAAATAAAAGAGAGAGGAAAGCTTGTAACTCTTTTTCTGACACTCAGATCACCAAAGGGAGAAACTGCTACGAGTATGTGGATGGAAAGGACACGTCTTGGGCCAACTGGATGAGGTGAGTGCAATGAGTCTGCAGTGTGTAGACATTGATATTCCCTCAGTCCCACACTCTTTCCTTCTCAACCTGGCTCCCTCAACAGCTTTCACATCTTCTTTGCTCTTTTCCCTCCATATCATGCTCTTTCATTTCAAAAGACACTAGAAAGAAGGAAATAAAAATATAGCATGTGTCGTCAAGATACAAGTCTATATGCTGAACAAAAGTGGGGGACTTGAAAACAACTTGAGGAGTCTAGATTCACCAGGGACACTTCAACTCGCTTAATTGACACTTACCATGCACTTTATGTTTCGGTTTAGACAGTGAACTTCATTACTGAAGCAGATCACACAAGCCATGTCCTTTTGGAGAACATACTGCAAACAGACATTAGTCAATTGATTTTAGGAGCAGTAACCTTACTTTTTCTATCTTTGAGTAAGTGCACACACCAGGATGACCTAACACAGGAGACCTTGACTCTATGTGGGCAACAACCTCCGCAGGCTTGGTTCCAGTGAGAAGCGGGCCCTGAGGCCTCAGAAGGAATGGGGGGCAGCATGGCCCTTGGCGGGGCCATTCTCTGATGGCTCTCCTTTCATCAGGGCAGGCAGACAGTGAACAAACTATTACTGTTCCATGTCTCAAGCTATATCAGAGCTCTCTCCAAGTTTCCATGGGAGGGGGTGGGCAAGCGAATAGCACCCTGGATACATGTGGGAAGATGGGAGGAAAGCCTCAGGAGAGAAGGCAAGCTGGGGTGAGTGCTGAGGGCTGCGTGCTAGCCAAGGAGCCCCAAGTCCTGTGGATGAAAGAGAACTCAATTCAGAGTTTAGAGGAGCTGGAGGTCACCAGCCTCATGGACAGTCCAGGTGGAGATGAGTCTGGAACTGGGTTCTGGAAAATGGCTAATTAGGTAAGGAGAGAAAAGCATGGGAATTCACATGGCCTGGTCAAAGGTGTGAACAGAAGGTCCACATGAGGGGCGGCCTCAAAGGCGGAAGGCAAGGAGCTGGGCATGGGCGGAGAGTGGAGGGCACTCATCACCTGAGGTTTCTTTCCCTTTCCCGGCCTCGACCCTAGGTATGTGAACTGTGCCCGGGACGACGAGGAGCAGAACCTGGTGGCCTTCCAGTATCACGGGCAGACCTTCTACCGAACCTGCCAAGTGGTCAGGCCGGGCTGTGAGCTGCTGGTCTGGTATGGGGACGAGTATGGCCAGGACCTTGGCATCAAGCGGAACAGCAGGGGGAAGAGTGAGCTCGCGGCCGGGAGAGGTGAGTGTCTCCCCTCTTCCAGCACCCCACCCCATCCTGGGAGCTTCATGGTCTGATTTCGAAGCAGAGTACAATCCAGTCCAAAGTCAGTTGAGTTGCAATTAAAATGCCTCAGAATTTGATTCTTTTCATATGATTGTTAGGAAAAAAATTTTATATTAAAAATGTTAGTTCTAATTTTTAATATTTCATGCAAAAAAAAATATGTAACATCACCTTCTGCTGAAAGGCTTAGAAGCATAAAGCAAGTTTTCTAGCACCTACCAGCTCTCTCCCCTTTACCTGTTTCCTCCTCATTTCCTCCCATTTCTAAGCGACTTGTGTACAGCGATTTGCATTCAGTTACTGTTCCAATTTGTTGTCATGTGAGTTCACGCTCTGTGCCAGACGGGGCTCCACGCACCGAAACAGACAGAACCACTGCCCTGAGGCAGCAGGGGCTTCATACCAGACAGGGGCTGGTGCTCTGAGGAAAACCAGCGCAGGGAACGTGCCTCGGGTCAGCGTGAGCAGAGGGTGGGGTGTGGTGCAGGACGGTGGGGCAGGGTCTCTGCAGAGATAACACCCGTGGGAAGGATTCCAGGCAGGGGAGCAGCCAGTGCCGCAGGCCCAGGGCCAGGAAGAGAGGCCATGCCAGGGGTCGCGGGAGGAAGCACAGAGGGAGGGGAAGGAGGCTGGATGGGACACGGAAGCCTCAGGGCCTGTGTCCACGTGCAGGCCCCAGGGGTCCTCCTGGGTGACATAGAACAACCCTGAGGCTTTCAGCTGCAAGCGGCATGTTCTCTGTTCTGTGATGATACTTTGGTTCATTTTTGGGAAGAGACAGCAGCGGGGAGTCCCCTCAGAGGTCAGTTCATTGCCAGACATGAGGGGAGAGTGGGTTGGCTGAAGATGTTTGGGAGTGAGGGTGTGAAGAGTCTGGCTGAAGGTGTATTTTTTAACAGGGCTTCCTAGTGCATGTTAAATGGACTAAGACTGAATCAAAGAAATGAGATACGAATACTAGTGAGGCTTGAGAAAGGACATGCCTTTATTTTATGATTAATGGAAAACTGAGAGAGGAGCAATTTGTGAACCAGTTGGGGCAGCAGGAGCCAGAGACCTGTAGTCAGTGGGACCTGGGCCGCTCGGTCTCGTCCAGTCTGAAACCCGCTTCCTGCAGAGATCGGCACAAAGGCTGCTCTTTGAACAAGGAGTCTCAAATTCAGCTTTACTCACACCTGCCCTAACCACCCCCCTGTGCTGCCTCCCATATGCAGAGAGCTCCAGGCCAGGCGCCTCTAACTTAATAGACCCTTTCCCCTCACAGGGAGCCACTCAGGAGATTCCACCTAAGTCATCAAGTCTTATCTCTCAGTAGGGTAAATGCCTGTGGCCACTGTGACGTGACTTTTCAGACACTTACACACAGGGAAAGTCCCTACAGATCCACCTCTATCAGGAGAGATGCTGCCTCTGATGCTGCTGGAAGGTCCCTATCTGGGTGATATGTAGAAAAGGCCCGTGACACAAGATTCCTGGATTTCTGTAGATGTAGAGAATAAGAGTGGAATGGAAAAGTGGACTTTAAAGACACACTCGATGGGAGACAAATCGTGCACTGTCAACACTTAGATGATTAGTGGGACAGCCCTGACCATGGCAAACCAGCTACCTGACCAAAAGCTTCCTCTTTCAGGAGAACCGAAGCCCAAGATCCACCCATGTGCCTCCTGCTCTCTGGCCTTCTCCAGTCAGAAATTCCTCAGCCAACACATCCAACGCAGTCACCCCTCTCAGACCCTCCTGAGACCATCTGAAAGAGACCTCCTCCAACCAGAGGATCCCTGCCCAGGCAATCAAAATCAGCGATTTTCAGATCCACACCGCCCAAGCGACAGGCCCCAACCTTTGCTGAAAAGCATAAGGCTGAAGAGGATTTCAAGGGCCTCTTCCTACTCACCCAGAGGACAAATGGGGGGTTCTGGGGTGCATGAGCTAATGACAGAAGAGCCCAGCACAAGCCATAAACTGAATCCAGAGGACACAGGCACATTACTCATGGGGGCAGGTGTCTCAGGGATTATGAGAGTCACGTACGGAGAGTGTGGGCAAGGCTCCAAGGACAGGACAAGTCTCACCACACACGAAAGGACATACACAGGGGAGAAGCCCTATGTTTGCGGGGAGTGTGGGCGAAGCTTCTGTCAGAAGGCTCATCTCATCACACACCAGAGGACACACACAGGGGAGAAGCCCTATGTTTGCAGGGAGTGTGGGCAAAGCTTCAGTCGGAATTCCCTCCTCATCAGACACCAGAGGATACACACAGGGGAGAAGCCCTATGTTTGTGGGGAGTGTGGGCAAAGCTTCAGTGATAAATCAAACCTCATCAGACACCAGAGGACACACGCAGGAGAGAAGCCCTATGTTTGCGGGGAGTGTGGGCGAAGCTTCAATCGGAAGTCCCATCTCATCACCCACCAGAGGATACACACAGGGGAGAAGCCCTATGCTTGCAGGGAGTGTGGGCAAAGCTTCAGTCAGAAGTCCATCCTCATCACCCACCAGAAGACACACACAGGGGAGAAGCCCTATGCTTGCAGGGAGTGTGGGCGAAGCTTCAGTCAGAAGTCCATCCTCATCACCCACCAGAGGACACACACAGGGGAGAAGCCCTATGTTTGTGGGGAGTGTGGGCGAAGCTTCAGTCAGAAGTCTCTCCTCATCACCCACCAGAGGACACACACAGGGGAGAAGCCCTATGTTTGTGGGGAGTGTGGGCGAAGCTTCAGTCAGAAGTCTCTCCTCATCACCCACCAGAGGACACACACAGGGGAGAAGCCCTATGTTTGTGGGGAGTGTGGGCGAAGCTTCAGTCAGAAGTCTCTCCTCATCACCCACCAGAGGACACACACAGGGGAGAAGCCCTATGTTTGTATGGAGTGTGGGCGAAGCTTCAGTCAGAAGACCCATCTCATCACCCACCAGAGGACACACACAGGGGAGAAGCCTTATGTTTGTGGGAAGTGTGGGCAAAGCTTCAGTGATAAGTCAAATCTCATCTCACACAAGAGGACACACACAGGTGAGAAGCCCTATGTTTGCAGGGAGTGTGGGCGAAGCTTCAATCGGAAGTCCCTCCTCATCACACACCAGAGGACACACACAGAGTAGCCCTATGTTTGCAGGGAGTGTGAGTGAGTCATGACGAACAAACCACACCTTAGCCACAGGAGGATTTCTGCAGCCACCCCATGCCTCAGCTCTAAGGGGGCCTCAGAGGAGGCCTGTGACCCGTTACTGTCCCCAGGAGAATGAGGAGAGACTTCCCAGGTGGTCCAGGGGTCAAGACTCCAATGCAGAGACCCACGCTCAATACCTACTTGGGGAACTAGCTCCCACATGCTGCAACTAAGACACAGCACAGCCGAATAAATAAATATATAATAAATATTTTAAAGAAAGAGTGTGATAAGCACAGAATTACTTGTTAAATAGACTTTCTACTTTCATGACAGGAGAGGAGGTATATAAACCACAGAGGGTTTCTTAGGTGTTCTGGAGATGTTCATGCCAATTGCCTTTGTGGTTTCTTAGTACTCCTCTTCTAAGAAATTTTGTCTCCACACAAATCTGAAGCCCAGACTATGTACTCATTCGCCCCTTATCACTGACAGCAGTGGGGTCCAGTTAGCTGAACACTTGGGAAGGCATAATTCTGGAGCCAACTCAGTTAGGTCACTGGACAGTCAGTTCCTGGGTCCAGGGAGAGGAATCTAGGGGTTGAGACAGACTCACCAGGGAAGGGATTCCCCGGCCTCCTGGGAAGTGTGTCCTCTCCTCCTTATAGACCCCGGCTCTCCTTTGGCCTCTCCTGGTTGCCCTCTGGTTTCCTCTGACTTCTGTAGCCTCAGAGTGAAGGCCTTGTGCACGTGTGCATGTGCATGTGTGTGCCTGGCTCAGCATGGGCCATCTGGTCTTTGCCGCTCCCTCAGGGTCATCACAGCATCTGGACTCCAGATTCAACCACAGGGGTCCAGTTCTCAGCCCTGCCCTCAGCAGCTGTGTGACCTGGGGCAAGATGCTCAACCTCTCTGTGTCTCTATTCTCATCTGTGATACAGGGTGGGAGCACCAGCATTTTGGTCTGATGCATAAGCACAGGCGGAATCTGGCAGAGGCTGGCTGAGAATGCAAGCCCCGCCTTTGCTGTTCTTTGTGTGTGTGTGTGTGTTTAATCTTTTTTTTTTTTTAATAGAAGGAAAATCGCTTTACAGAATTTGTTTTCTGCATGTCCTCCAGCCCCCACACCTTCCAGGTCTTCAGAGCTAGATGAGGAAGGGGCTGTTTAGGCACTGGGCTGACCTGAGGGAGGGGTGTGAGACCAGGGGTGCGAAGGGAGGGCGACCTCCCTTCGCACCCCTGCCGTTCCTGCTGAGCTGGGCAGCCCCAGGGCCCTCCACAGACAGGCAGTGCCGACAGCCGTCCCCCTGCCGAGAACAGAGCCTAGAGCTGCGCTTGCAGGAAATCCCTGTCCGGCCCCCATCCCACCCCCACACGGAGGGTCCTTGAAGCCCACACCGCAGCTTCTCTATGCATGGGCCTCGTACCTGTGCCCGTGCACTCTGGTCAATGCTGTCGGGACCTTGAAATTCTTAACCATGGAATAGTTCATCCTTACACTTCCCTTTCGTGAGTGAAGTCTGATGGGCCCCGGGGTGCGCTGTGAGCAGAGCAGATGCTCACACAGCACGGGTCCCAGGGTGACCAGGCTGCACGAGGGGACAAGGTGGACACAAAGCCCCCCACCCTGGGTGAGTGAGGGTGGGGACAGCCCCAGGAAGCCACGCTTGCTCAGACCCGGAACTGAGCTCCGACACAGAGTGGGGGCAATGGGGTTCTTAAGGTCTACCACACCCTCCCCTCTGTGAATGACCTCTGCCCTGGCCTGATCCTTCCAGAAGGGGTTCTGGAGGCTGAAGTCCGCCCGGCCACCAGAAGACACCAAGGGGAGAGTGGCCACAGGGCGGGGGGCGGAGGGTGCGAACTCCAGGACTCGGGGCAACGGCTCTCAGTTCCCTCCATGTTCCAGGCCTGTTAAGCGTCTCTACATGAACCGTGTCAGTAATAACCACCCACTATTATTTTCCTCTTTCTGTCATGCTTTCTTAAGGGAACACGTTTCCCTATAGGAAGGGAAGCCACGTAAACTCTCCATCTTCTGTGGCTTGAGGCAGGGGCCACGGAAGGGAGAGTTAGGGGTGGTGCAGGCAGAGGGGCTTCAACTGAAAAACGGTGGGGACCCAGAAACCTGCAGGGGCTTCTCACCTGCACCTCCCACCAGAGCTGGGCCTGGAATCCCCTGAAAGGCTGAGTAGGTCAAAGCTTCTCCCTCCCCTCCCCTTCCCTCAAAAAGCTGGCTCCTGGGCCAGCCCACAACATCCCCAAATCCCCCATCACCCACAGCCCCGCACAGGCCCTCCCTCACAGAAGTGGGATGACCTGGATGGTGGCACGGATGGTGTGTGACCCCAGAGCTGGGGGTCTCAGCTGACCTTGAGCAAGGGGGCTGGTGCTTTACACAGCCTCCCAGCCCAGGAAGCTGCCAGCAGCCACAAGCCACAATCTGAAGCGGAGCTGGGGGATGGGGAGTGGGGATGCGAGCAGTCTGAAGTCCCATCCTGTCCCCATGACAGCGGCCAGGCTTCACCTGACACCATGACTGCCCTGCATGGGCACACAGGACACCAGCAGTCATGGGGACAGACAGCCAGCTGCCTCCGCTGCACACTCCACCCTGACCACAGCGGCCCCATGGCTGTACCAGCCCCACCTGCGCGTGGCTCTGCTTGGCTACCAGGACTTGGGGACCCTGGGTGAGTCGGTGAGGGCAGAGCTCCAGAGGCCAAGCCTGTTTTTAGCCGTCAGACCCGCCCTGGCTGCCAGACTCATGAGCCCAACTGGTGTCTGAAGCCTTTGGGAGAATGACACCACAGGCGCTGACCTCAGAGCTCAGACTCCTGATAACTTACTAAACAGATTATTTTTAGTCTTTTTTTAAAGTGGGATGTTGGCAGGAAGGGGCAAGGGGAATGACTTCCTTCGTGGTGCTGTGGTTAAGAATCCACCTGCCAATGCAGGAGACACGGGTTCATTCCCTGATCTGGGAAGACCCCACGTGCCATGGAGCAGCTAAGTCCATGCACAAGTACTGCAGCCCAAGTGCCTAGAGCCCATGCTTCCCAACCAGAGCAGCCACCACAGGGAGAAGTTCAGCACAGAAACGAGAGAGCAGCCCCCACACCCCACAACCAGAGAAAAGCCTGCACAGCAGCGAAGACCCAGCACAGCCAAAAATAAATAAATAATCTTTTTCTAAGTAGGAGGTTGCAGAATTCCCTGCTGGTCCAGAGGCTAAGACTCTGAGCTCCCAACACAGGGGGCCATGTTCAATCCCTGGTCAGGGCACTAGATCCCACATGCCACAACTGGAGACCCTGCATGCCAAATGACCCAGTGCAGCCGATTAAATGAACATTTAAAAGTAGGAGGTTCATCTGTCACCAAGAGAAAACTATAACATTTTAGCGAAAGAAAAGAAAAAGATCTTATTTTGCAAGTTCTCGTGGTTGATTGCAAAAATTTTCTCATAATATGCAGCTGTTTAAAAAAAAGAAATTTAGAAAATACAGAAACTAAAACCCACCCATAAATGTGTAGGGAACAGCAATTACTGAAGCATCTGGCCACCACACACAGGAATACATGTGCATCTTTTTCTTCTACAAAAGCTTTCAGCCTCCACCCCCCTTCCCACCGGCCTCTGCTCTGCCCACCAAGAAGACTGTGCTTTGGCCTCATGACTCGGGGGTTTCTGTTGAACTCAGGGAGGCGGAGGAGCAGGGCTGTGTGGTTGGGGGCACCATCTGGCCTGCAGTGAGGAGAGAAACGTGAGTGTGCCGCCTCTGGGTCCAGTAACTCCAGGGGCCTCAGGGGAGCCTCCCGGGAAGAAGCCTCTCAAATGCCTTTCCTGCAGTCTCCACAGTTACAGCACGTCCCACATCTCGGGGCTCAGCTGTGGGCTAACAAATCCTCTCTTGTTGGATGGAAAAATGTTTCCACAGAGAATCTACCCAGATCTTGGCCTCAGTTGGTCCTCTTGTTGGACGTGAAAAGTGTTTCCACAGAGGATCTCTCTGGATCTCAGCCTCTGTTGGTACAGATTGAACAGGCAGTATGTTCAGGGCTCAGGGAAGTTAGTCCTCAAGCTCCTTGGGTTTAGGGCTACAGCACCTCCTAACTTCCACCCCTTCCATGGTCATGGAGTCTTCTCTTCCAGAGGAAGGTGTTTGGCAACATCAGCCACAAAGACACGTACTAAAGAGGAAAAAGGCCATGGCAGGTGGAGCTGGTTGTTCCTGGGGGAGCAGGACCCCTGCCCCAACAGCTTCTCCTCCTTCTCTCTGGGCATGCGGCTTTCACCTCCTGGGTGCCTGCCAGTGAGGGGTTTCCAAGGCACCAAGCTGGGGTTGGTGATGAGTGAACTGGATGCCAGGGAATCCAAGATCCTGCAGCAAGTCAGTGCACTGTGGATGAGGGCCGGCCTCACTGACTGGTTAGGCCCTGTGCATTCAGGACACCCTCTCTGGACCCCAGGTGGAGGTGCTGCTGCCCCCAGTGCCCACCTGGGTCTCAGGAGGTGGAAGAGAGACCGGGTTGTCCTTCCCACCTCCTGCCCAGAGAATGACAAAGGCCAGTTCCCAAAAGTCGGAGCAGGGTGGGCAGAGTGAGTCTTGGGTCTCACAGGGTCCCTGTGAAAAGGGGTTTACTGCTGCCTGGATCCGTCTTGGCTGGTTCTCCTTCTGTGTTGTCTTCACATCAAATCACAAGGACGAGGCAGTCCAGGTGCCCACAACATCACTCACCCAGGTGCCGACAACCCTCCTCATTTATTATGGGCAGCGAGACAGGGTGGCTGGTGTGACGCTCCCCTGGACCAGAGAAGAGACCCTCTAGGCTGTGTCTTTTCTACTCCTGAGACCCAGGTGGGTGCTGGGGGCAGAGCACCTCCACCTGGGGTCTGGAGAGGGTGTCCTGAATGGACAGGGCCTAACTGTCCAGTGTGGCTTCAGGGGGTACGGGCAAGAGGGGCACTAACTCCTTTTTAAATATTTCAGACAACCACTGAATTCCTTTTGGTGTTTGGTTTCAGATCTTTTTATATGGTCCATTTTCAGAGTCTTTGTTGAATTTATTACAATATTGCTTCTATTTTATGTTTTGATTTTTTGACTGCAAGGCATGTGGGATTGTTACCAAGTCCAAGCTCGCTCTGCATGCCTCACAACAGGCCAATAAATCAGAGGCGAGGTGCTGAGGCAAGGAATATGACTTTACTTGGAAAGCCGGCAGACTGAGAAGATAGCAGACTAACATCTCAAAGAAACCATCTTGTCAGGGTCTAGATGTCAGTATCTTTTATAGAACACAGAGCTGGGAGGTGAGGAAATAAAGTGAAAAGGCCATTAATCTGGCAAATATCTCCTGGAATGGCCAGTCTCGGGAAGAGATGTGTTACTTTCTCCCTTCCTGTAGCCATCCACAGGTGGACAGGTCCTGGACAAAGGCAGAGGAGTGGGGTTTCCTGGAGCAGGCCATTATGTATGGACAGTAATCCTATAGCAAACAAACCACAGGAAGCAAAGGTTAAAATAGAAGATTTAATTTGAAAAAAAAATTTTTAAAACATGGAGTCAGATTTTGTTCTTCCCTGTAACAATTCCCCACTCTCAGTGTTCATTCCACAATCTTACGGGAAAGGGGGTGATGATTGTTCTAATTGCTCCATCAGTTGCATCTTTTGGGGAGTGCCCACCATCGGTGCCAGTGTTCTAAATGTTGAGATTTGTCTTCTTTTGTTGCTCTTTGGAAAGTGTCTACTTCATATGTGTAGACATAAAAATATATTTAATCTAGGTGCTGAGAGTTAAGTTTTTTCAGCAAGAATCTTTTAGGATTTCAAAAATGCAGGCAGCATCTAAAGGTAAGGACTCTAGCACTTTTTATGTATGGGAAGATGCAAGAGTCATCTCACTGAAATTATTCCTTTTGATACATAGCTCATCATCTGGGGCCAGTATCCTGTCTTTTCCTTCCCGAGTTTCCTCAGGGACCCCTGTGGGGAGTGGCTGCAGTCTGATGGCTGCTAGAGAGTAGGAGGGGGAACCTGGGTCCCCACTGTGATCGTCTCAGCAGAGAGAGCAAGCACGTCCTGTGGCTCCAGACAATCTTCCAACTTTCAGGGTTCAGCGTTCAGCTGCAGGATCCACAGCCATCAGCTCAGCCACCATGCTCTGCACTTAGCTGCTATGTAGCCCTGAAACCTGCACTGCAGGAGGCCCTCTAAATGTGGCGTCCTGTCCAGCAAACTCTCGGTCACACCCTCCAAGCCTGACCCAGGCCCAGCTTTGCTGAGAGGGTCTCACTGGGGACCCAGGTTCCCCCTCCTGCTCTCCCACATTCCCTTTGGTTCTGTGTGATATTAACTGTTTTTACAGATGTCATAATAATGTTGAACACACTGCCTTCGTGCTGGCAGTCTCGGTCTTTTGTTGTCCCACTGAGATTCCATGAAAACACACCAGATGCTGGGCTGGAAGAGGAGGGGCAGGTCTGGTCTCTACTAAGTATGGACGTCTACTGGAAGGAGATCACAGTTGCAACCTCACCTGCTGCTCATTGGCTTTTTGCTGGTCCATGTGCCCTGCAATCAATTGCCCAGATAAACCTGCTCCCTTTTCCCGATGCTCGTGCTGGTGAATTGGAATAATTACCAGGTAGCTCACCTGAGGAGTCTTCAGGAGCCCCAGGGATGGGGAACCACTCAGGGGTAAAGAGGGAATAGGCACAGGCTTGTATAAAATGATACTGTAAAGCATTGATTCCTAAACACAAGTCAAGTGAAGCTCACATGTATTCTTCCCTTTTTCTTAGCTGGTCTCCCTCTTTTTCTTAGTTGGTCTCCCTCTGCACATGATTCTGGCCCACACAGATGGGGTGAGACTCAGTTCCCAGACCCCCCTACCTGGGGGTCACACATTCCCTTGATCAGGGCACCATGGTTGTGGTCGGCAGGCCCCTAATGTGTAAACAAGCCAGGTCCATGTTGTCAAAGCTGTGGTTTTTCCTGTAAGCATGTATGGATGTGAGAGCTGGACCATAAAGAAGGCTGAGCACTGAAGAACTGATGTTTTTGAGCTGTGGTGTTGGCAAAGACTCTTGAGAGTCCCTTGGACTGCAAGGAGATCAAACCAATCAATCTGAAATGAAATCAACTGTGAATATTCTTTGGATGAACTGATGCTGAAGCTGAAGCTCCAATACTTTGACCACCTGATGGGAAAAGCTGACTCATTGGAAAAGACCCCGATGCTGGGAAGGATTGAAGGCAGGAGGAGAAGGGGACGATAGAGGATGAGATGGTTGGATTGCATCACCGACTCAATGGCCGTGAGTTTGAGCAAACACCAGGAGATAGTGGAGGCCAGGGAAGCTTGGCGTGCTGCAGTCCATGTGGTCACAACAGTTGGACACGACTTGGAAACTGAACGACAACAACCACATAGCCTATCTGTGTCTCGATGAGCCCCGGGGAGGTGAACGTGTCAGAGGGAAAGACTGAGAGCCCTGCCTCAGCACCGACCCCCGGGAGGGCCATGGAACCCCACGGTTACCCAGGGAAACCCACCTCAGCTCCAGACCCCAGACCTCTGAGCACTGACATGCAGACACAGGCACGGAGTTTTCCAGGACAGAGGCCAGGCCGGGTCTCTAGGCAGGTCTCCACGTCCTACTGCACAGAGAACACCGCCAGGCATGAATGTCCTCCCTGTAGAAGTCTCACCTAAACATAATCAGTGTAGACAGGACTTGCAGAGGTCTGAATCCACCGTGTAGACAGAACTTGGCCAGGTTCAAAGTCGCCTAGGGCTGCGCTCCCAGGAGGCACAGGTCATACCCCCGGGTCTCTCATCGTTGGACAGGGGCTCGCCCGCCTGTGAGAACTGGGACGTACCTTTCTTGAAGAAGAAATCATCACTGGCTCCACACTTCACCCACATCAGGAAACGGAACAAAAGCTTTGTCACTAAACATTTCAGCGGGCAGAACAAAACTGTGAGCAGGTTCTGCGGCCACGTGGTGGTCACGGCCCGGGGAGAGCCAGGAACCTGGTGGAGCGCAGCCCAGCGTCCTGCAAGGACAGACGGGAAGTGGCCCGGCGGCAGCGTTCCGGGCTCCCAGCAGGAGGCGCTGCCCGGGTCGCCCAGGCAGGACTGACCGGGAGTGGCCCGGCGGCAGCGTTCCGGGCTCCCAGCAGGAGGTGCTGCCCGGGGCGGGGGCGGGGGGCGGTCACCCAGGCAGGACAGTCCTACAGGGTCCATGGGGAAAGTGGGTCCGTCCATCCTGCTGGTCAGTTAGGGATGGAGTGTGCTCAGGTCCTACTTCCCCGCAGGGTGGGGGGTGGGCCTGACAGCTCCTAGGCTCCCGGTCAAGTGACTTCCTGCCGGGGTTGATGCCCACAGGGCACCGTGCTGCATCCAAGCAGAGAACGCGGGCAGAGGCGGGGCACAGACGCCATCCGAACAGAGCGCCTGCGGGGAGCTCCCAACTGCGCCCGCCTGCCCACCTCCCCATGACCCGTTACCACACACACACACTCCCACGCCGCACACGTAAGCGCTGTACACCTACACCGTGCACACAAACAGCACATGTCCGCCAACAGGCACACAGACACGCATAGCACACATGCACACACACACATAGCGCGCGTGCGCGCACACACACACACACGCTCCCATGCCACACACATATGCTCTGTGCACCTACACCGTGCACACAAACAGCACATGTCCGCCAACAGGCACACACACGCATAGCACACACACGGGGAATAAAATGAATACCCTAAAGTGCTCAATCCTAAACACAAGTGAAGCTCACATGCATTCTTCCCTTCTTCTGAGCTTTGATGGTTTCCAAAATTAAAAAGTTTATACAGTAGTTAATGGTGAGTGACTTTTAGATCATGGGACTTTCTGAAGTTATTCCACAAATACTGCAAGAGGTGAGAGATGAATGAAGATATTCGGTGTGTCCCTCAACAGAAGGATGGACAAGCAGAACATGGTCCATCCACACAATGAATGTTGTCCAGCCTGAAAGGAAGGCAGTTCTGACACAGGCTACAGCATGGGTGGACTCCGAAGACATTATGCTCAGTGACATAAGGCAGACACGGAAGAACAAATGATATTTGAGTCCACTCATACAAGGCACCTAGAGCAATCGGCTCCATAGACACAGAAAGCAGGATGGTGGGTGCCAGGGGCTGAGGGAGGGGAAAGGGGACTGAGTGTCTCATGGGACTGTCTGAGTTTTGCAAGATAGAAGTAGCAACCAAAAGCACACAAGCATGCACTGCAGCAGCATTTACAACAGCTGAGACATGGAAGTAACCAAAATGTACATGGACAGATGAATGAATAAAGAAATCATATATGTATAGAATGGAATATGATTCAGCCATGAAAAAATAATGCCATTTGCAGGGATAATCTAGAACTAGAACAATCATAGTAAGTGAAGTACTTCAGAAGGAGAAACTGATACCAATGAACTGTTTTATAAAAGTGAGATACACACACAGTCAGGAAACAAACATGGTTACAGAAGGAGAGTGGTGTGTGGAAGTGATCAATTAGGAGGTTGGGGTTCGTTTATCCTCACAAATACATATAGAATATAGAGTCGGCATGGACCTACTTTAGAAAGGGTGGCGTACTACACACTCTATAATAATGTATGTGAAAAAAAACAAAGATGAATCAGAATGTTCATGGGGATAACTGATGACGAATCTCTCCACCAACAGACACAACACTGTAAGTCAGCTATCCTCCAAAATAAGTAAACACTAACTTTAAAAAGGAAAAACAATGATTAATGAGCCACAGGCTTCCGGTATGTGCCAGAAGAAACCACAGGCTAGGAGTCACCCTAAGGCTCTGGTTACTGTAGTAACAGGAGTAGGGCATGAAGAAATCCTGTCTCCTTGTGGCCATCTCCCACTACAGAAACTTGAAAGCAATTGCTTATGCTGCAGTGAAATAAGAAAAAAAAATTTTCTCTTTGGCCTTCTGATTCCTTCTCTACTTTAGCTGTACCTGATCTAGGGTCTGTTTTGATAACTGTTTCCTTCTTTTCAGAAGATTAATCTATTAACTGTTTTGAAACAATGCAAAAAGGAACAAGAACATAGGAACCTTATACCTTTGTGGAAATGTTTTATGGAGGAAATAGAAAGATGGCTTTAATCCCCAAGCTGGAAGAGGAGAGAAAACAATAGACTTGTGCCTCAAGAACTGTGTCTCCCCTGATAGGGAATCGAGGGGATCACACAGTTGGGGCTCATAGTCAGAGATTGGAGATAAAGAGCAAACATATAAGGATCCTATATTCTTTCTTTTTGCATTGTTTCAAAACAATAATATGCTGGTGTCAGGGAGCTCAGTAACGGGTCCAGCAGGCAGTCTCAGGAGTTGGGGCCATTGTCTTTCGCAGATTGCATTGAGGCTTTCTTTCTGTAATGCAGAAAGAGAAAACAAATTATAAGGGGAGGTTTGCATAGAGAGTACCATAAAGTTAAGCATCAGGATGTGACTAGCATAAAATTAAAAGATAATAGATGTGAAATATGGCTCATGCAGAGTTAGAGGGTGATGGGTGTGGGATATCCCTGGAGAAGGGCATGGAAACGCACTCCAGTATTCTTGCCTGGAGAATTTCATGGACAGAAGAGGCTGGTGAGCTACAGTCCATGGGATCACAAAGAGTCAGACACAGCTGAGTGACTAACACACACAAACACACACACAGATGCAGGATATAGTTTACATAACAGGTTAGTCTTCTGTAAAGAAAGAGACTTAACTATCAATGCTGGCTGTAGATCAGGAACAGCTAAAGTAGAGAAGGACTCAAAAGGCAAAAGAGAAAAAACTATTTCTTATTTCACTGCCACACTTAAAAACACTTCATAATCACAAGGACTGCTGGGCTCTAAATGATACCGGCACTTTATAAGTTTCCATGGGTAACTAACTGAAAACAAAAACTGGGTAGACTGTGAAGATGAAAATTTCCAGTCAATTCCACACACACTGGTTAAAATCAAAGCCCATGAAAACGTGCTGCACACCAAGAATTGTTAGAGACGTGCAGATAAAACCACAGTGCGGGAGCACTGCAGCTGTTTGAAAGGCCACCCTCAGTCTACAAAGGAAAATGGTGGAGAAGACGCAGAGGAAAGAGAGCATGCACGGTGCTGATGAGATGTGACTGCTGAGAATCACTGTGGAGAGGAGTATGGAGCTGCCTTTGTTAATTTTTAGTAAGACAAACATACTGATTCCAGCCCAGGTCACAGGGGGCTTAAAACATGTCCTGCTCAGCGTTCCCTCATCTCAGCACCAACAAGGGCAGAAGGTGCCTGAACAGCAGCCTCGCCTGAAGCAGCAGACAGCCTCGGTGAGGGGCGCATCAGTCAAGTCTCCGCCTAGTCAGGCGGTTAATCCAGCTCCCCCCTCACAACAGAGGGCTCCTTAACTCCAAATTCATTTTGCATGGAGAAGAGGAAAGAATCAGACATAAACTATAAACTAAATCAAGTATCTTTATTTTTAAATATAAAAACTGAAGGATAAAAGCAGTAAAAATTACACTTCAAGTGAATCAATTACAAACCAAGTCAACTACGTATTCTGACTTATATATAAAACAGAGGAGGAGGAGGAGGAGGATGCTGCTGCTGCTGCTGCTAAGTCGTTTCAGTCATGTCCGACTCTGTGTGACCCCATAGACGGCAGCCCACCAGGCTCCCCCATCCCTGGGATTCTCCAGGCAAGAACACTGGAGTGGGTTGCCATTTCCTTCTCCAGGGCATCTTCCCAGCTCAGGGATCAAGTCTGAGTCTCTCGCATTGAAGGAGGAAACAGACAAAACAGGCTTCATCTCGAAAGCAGGACTCCATCTTGGGCTGGGCGGTGGACTTTGAGCTCTATGCCCAATATCTTTGGAAATGACAAGCCAACTGGAAAACCAGACACCCTCTCCCCATGGAAGAGCCCCAGGGCTTGTACCTAGGCTCTCTGTTGCCTAAAAGAATACCGTAATTATCTGTATAACCGAATAGAATCACAAATTCTATAATGCTTATTGGGGTATGACCACAGGCCTATTGATAATTTTCCACTGTTAACTACCTAGGCTTAAGGCATATGAATCATAGGTTTAAGGCATATGAATCATGGGTTAACTTTGATTGTATCTTTCTTTTCCTTTGTTCAGACTAGTTTCAGAGAATTTGGGGAGGTGGGTTTGACTGCGTACACTTAGGGTATATAAGGTTTCCACAAAAAACTGGTTGGGGTCCTTGGCTAAGAGGAGACTCTGCCTTGGGCCCGCCGGTGTAATAAACTGCACTCCACTATCTGCATTGTCCTTCTGAGTGAGTTTGTTTCCTGGACCATGTGGCTACAACATTTGGTGCATTGGCCAGCAAACTCACTTTGAGGAGACAAGTCCCATTTGGGACTACTCCGAGTCCTTGCAGCTTGAATCTTCTAGAGGTGGGGAAGGCTCCTCGCCCTTCTGGAAGGATTCTGCTTCTCAACGCCTGGACCTTTCACGTTAGCGGGTAGTGTTCAGCAGCAGGGGAACTGAGCGCTGGGGTGAGGAGGAACCCCCGCCCCCCGCAGGGTGGAAGAGAGGGCCTGATCACTGCCCCGGGAGGGACTGGAAGGGGCTCGGACCCACAGGAGCCTGGAATAGGCAGGTGGCAGTGATTGCTTGGTACACAGGTCGACGAGCGTGTTAGGGCTTAGGAAGGAAACCTGTGAAGATCATTAGGAGGCGTGTCCATGCCCTCTTGGGGAAAATTATTCCGGAGCGATCGCCGGGGTGTTTAGGAGAGACTGGGCCCTTGTGCGCTTGTACTCTGCCCCCCGCCCTGAGGGGTCCCGTTTGCTGAGAAATGCTTGACCCCCTCGGGATTGTCAGACTAGAAGGAGGGGGATACATAAGTGACTACAAATTGGCTTTTCCGGAGACTGCCTGGGACGTGGGATATTTAACACATCTGTGTTCATCCATGTCTGATCAAGCCCACCAAGGCAGAACGGACTTTAAAAGTTAAGGGAGAAGCAGTCTTGGATCACGGGTGTTCTGGTTCGGTCATGCTGACCGACAGGTGAAGACACACCTATCCCCCTCAGCCTCTGGGATCTGGCAGGTAAGGCTCTTCTCACCCCAATTAGGAAGGAGGCAGAATGGTAATTTAAGTGTTTCTTTGAGTGGAAATATCAGAAGTACATAGGGTACTGAGAACTTCATAGACAGAACGAAAAGGAAAAGTAGAAGAAGATCTGAGAAGGTAAGTAAGATGGGGGGAAGGGAATCTAAGGCAACTGTATTGGAGTGCATGATTAAAAATTTAAAGAAGGGATTTGGAGGAGACTATGGGGTGAAGATGATGCCTAACCACCTCCACATACTCTGTGAGGTCAAATGGCCCCCGATGGGAGTAGGATGGCCACCAGAGAACACCGTGAACTTAAAAATAGTGGAAGCAGTCTACACAGGAGTCACAGGAGAGCCAGGTGAAGTGTCCATATATTGACTCGCGGCTAGGGTTAGCTCAGAAGCAGGCAATGGCACCCCACTCCAGTACTCTTGCCTGGAAAATCCCATGGATGGAGGAGGCTGGCAGGCTGCAGTCCATGGGGTCGCTAAGAGTCGGACATCACTGAGCGACTTCACTTTCACTTTTCACTTTCATGCATTGGAGAAGGAAATGGCAACCCACTCCAGTGTTCTTGCCTGGAGAATCCCAGGGACGGGGAAGCCTGGTGGGCTGCCATCTGTAGAGTCGCACAGAGTCGGACACGACTGAAGCTACTTAGCAGCAGCAGCAGAAGCAGGGTTAGCTCAGGACCCTCCTACTTGGACAAGGTTCTGTATCCATAAGGGAAAAGGAAAAATATTAATGGCACAAAAATTGATTGATGATAAAAAAGGAAATTGTACACGATTTGGACAGAGATGGCCTGACCCCTCCCCCATACTGGATGATGACGGGCCCGCCACCCAGTGTTCCACCAGGACTGGAGGCCACCTAACGCCCAATGCAGGGCCGGGTGAAGTTCCTGCAGCAGCCGCTGCTCCTCTGCCAGTTCTCCTGGAGATTGTAGAGCTGCCAGCTCGGCAGGCTCGGATCCCAGCGGTGGAGACCTCTGGTCAACGCCCCCAGAATTCCACCTCAGCTGGACCTCCTCGATTGTATCCACCTCTCCAGGTGAGTACTGATGGGGAGGGGGAAGAAAACACAGGAATTAGAGGCTGCGCGCCTCCAAGGAACAAGGGGAAAAAACCCCACTACAGATGCCCCTCAGAGAGCTACAGCAGCCTCCATGTCAGGACGCATGTGGGCACTACCATCCGCCCCCCATAGCCTATTATTACCAGCCACTTTCCTCTATGGATGTATTAAACTGGCAGAGACATGCTCCACCGTACTCGGGGGAGCCACAGCCATGATTAGGCCAATGGAGACTATTGTTCGAACCCATCGCCCTACATGAGGTGACATAATCCAACTCCTAGTCTACCTTCTCAGCCCTGAAGACAGACACAGGATCTTAAATGAGGCCAGAAAGTGGTTCAGAGGAACGGCACCTGAGGGTCCTGCAAACCCGCAGCGGTGGGCAGAACCAGCCACCCCCCGTGAGAGGCCCAACTGGGGCTGTGACACAGAGGAAGGGAGGGTCCTGCAAACCCGCAGCGGTGGGCAGAACCAGCCGCCCCCAATGAGAAGCCCAACTGGGGCTGTGACCCAGAGGAAGGGAGGGGCCGCCTGGACAGACATCCGGTGACTATTTTACAAGGCCTCAAGGAGGGCCCAAAACCTATGAGTATGGCAAAACCCCCCGAAGCGATTCAAAGGGAAAGCGAATCACCCTCTGAGTTCCAGGAAAGACTGTGAGGCCTGTAGACTTCATGCGCCAATAGATCCAGCGGCTGCTGGGTCTCAGACAGTGATAAATGCAGCCTTTGTCTCTAGACTACCCCAAAAATGTCAGGTGGGGGGACACCAAGAGACTCATGAATTTTTATACATCTCTGAATGCCCAGTACCTTTGTTGGGAAGAGACTTGCTGTCTAAATTGGGGGCACAAGTGACCTTTCCCCCCCCCACAAAAGGCCCACTCTTCGAGTGGGTTCAACCACCCATTTACTCTTCCTCTTGGTAACCCCTCAAGATGAATGGAGGTTGCACGATCTCCCAGAAGGGAAACCAGATGGGCTAAACAGTGGAGAGAGAGAGTTAACGAAACAATTCCCTCAGGTCTGGGCAGAAGACAACACCCCCAGGCTTGCAAAACAAGTCCCAATGCTAACAGAACTCAAACCTGGTACACTTACGTCAGGCCCGCCTTGGGCCTGCCAGACCCTGCTAAGCCATTTACTCTTTACGTGGCTGAAAAGGACAAGGCGGCTATGGGCGTGTTGTCCCAGCCCATGGGGATGCGGGACAGACCCGTGGCTTCTCCAGAAACGGCTGGACAATGTTGCCACTGGGTGGCCGGGATGCTTACGGGCAGTTGCTGTGGTTGCCTTACTGGTCCGGGAGGCAACCAAGCTGACTTTGGGCCAAGATTTGATCGTAAAAGTCCCGCATGAGGTCAACACTCTCCTGTGAGGGGACCCCCGTAAATGGCTGTCAACATCCCAGATTACTCAGTACCAGGGACTGTTATGTGAGAACCCCCATGTTAATATTGAGCCTTGTCAGGCCCTGAATCTGGCCACTCTCCTTCCTGTGGGAGAAGGTGGGCCCTCACATGATTGCAAGGAAACCCTAGAAGAAGTTTATGCCAGCAGACCTGACTTGAGAAACCAGCCAATCCCAGACCCAGATTGGGTCCTGTACCCCAATGGCACCAGCCTGGTGAAACAAGGACAACGACTGTCGGTGTGTGCAGTAGTCATGGAAGAAACTATCGTTGAGGCTAGCTCTCTGCCATCACACTGGTCCACTCAACAGGCTGAACTACATGCTCTAACCCGGGCCCTCCAGCTGCCAAAAGGTAAGAAGACAAACATTTACACAGACTCCAGGTATGCTTTTGCCACACTACATGTACACGGGGCTCTGTATAAGGAGAGAGGCCTTTTGACAGCTAGTGGAAAAGATATTAAAAATAAGGAAGAAATTAAGACCCTATTAGATGCTGCCTGGGAACCAGAAAGGATCGCAGTCATACACTGCTGAGGACATCAAAAAGAGGATACCCCCCGGGCTAGGGAACAGACTGGCAGATGAGACCACTAAACAAGCAGCCAAGGGCTTGGGGGTGACAAGTGAAGCCTCTATTAAAGCTCTTATATTGGTGGAGCTGCCTGAGCTAACGCTGGACTCTCCAAAATACACTGAAGCCCAAAACCAACTAGACAAAGCAGAAGGGGCCATCAAGACTGAAAAGGGGTGGTGGGAATTGCCAAGTGGCAAATTATTGGTACTGGAGGAGCTGGCACCCACTCTGGTAAGCCAAACACACCAAGCGACCCATCTAGGCCACGATAAACTGGAAGAGCTAATTCAAAAATATTTCGTGGTTCCCCACCTCTCTTCCCTATGCAGGACAGAATCTCAGAACTGCACTGCCTGCTCACAGGTCAGTGCTGCCTCTCGGCACAGACAGAAAGCCCCGGGGATTTGGCTAAAAGGCACACTGCCCTTTGAACACCCGGAAGTGGACTTCACTGAAATGAAACCTCACCAACACTACTGTTATCTGCTGGTCAAGGTATGTACTTCTTGCGATGGGCAGAAGCTTTTCCTACCCGGACTGAAAGAGCATCAGAAGTAGCCCGGTGCCTGCTTCAGAAGACAGTCCCCAGATTTGGATTTCCTACCAGCATTGGATCAGACAATGGACTGGCTTTCATAGCTGATTTAGTACAACAAGTAAGCAGAACTTTAAACATCAAATGGAAACTGCACACCGCATATAGGCCCCAGAGTTCTGGGATGGTGGAACGGACCAACCGGACACCTAAGGAGACTCTCCTAGTGGACCTTAGAGACTGACTGCTCCTGGGTGGACTTGTTTCTGACAGCTCTGCTCAGACTCAGGATGACCCCACGGTCCCACGACTATTCTCCAAGGGAAATTGTGTGTGGGAGGCCCCCTCCCATAATAAAACAGGTGTCAGAGGGGACGAGATTTCACAGCGGATGGAACAGCTGGGTCAGGTAACAAATCAGGGAACTTGGTTCGTACAAGAAAGGGTGCCGTTCCCCCTTGGGTAACAGATTCACGAATTTGTGCCCGGGGATCAGGTGTGGGTCAAGGACTGGAAACACGACTCCTTGGCCCCACGTTGGAAGGGCCCATATACTGTTGTTCTAACCACCCCTGCTGCAGTTAAAGCTGCAGGTGTCACTCCCTGGATCCACCACATGAGGATGAAGAGAGCATACCACGCAGACCTGGAGGACGCCGAGTGGGCTGCACAGAGGGACCCCACTGACCCCCGAGAGACTAAGATCATCCTCAAGAAGAAGAAGGAAAAGAAGATCCTGGACGAGCCCCTTCAGGGTGAAGCCACATAATCAACTCCTGCTGCTTGGCCTCATCAATGTGATTTTGAATTTAACTTCCATTTCAACTCAGGACAATGTTTTCATCTCATGGGCACATTCCTATGTGGACTTCCACAACACCTCCAGCTGCTGGGTATGTGGGGCTATGCCTCTGTCTGTGGTGGATGGACTTCCTTGATGGATGTCACCACTCCGCCAAGATTTTAAACCACTCTGCTCTTTTCTGAGATGACAAAAACAGACTTTCCATTCTCTTGTCAGTCATAATCTCTCCCTGCTCTCTTGGTGTAAGCCAGACCTACAGTCAATAGACTTGGGTCATGGGGTTACATTTGATGTAAATACCAGCTTCATATGAGTAACAAAAGCCTATACCTCATATTTAAAGAAAAAGAAGGAAAAAGGCTCCCTGACCAGCAAGGGAGGATAGGCCTCTAGGTATGTTGAGCGATTCTACAAAGTCTGGGATGAATATTTCTGGATGACCCCAGAAAAGGGTCAATTAATTACTCTGCTATATGCTGGGAACAAAAAGAACAAAAAGTAGGGTTTGGTGACTATCCATTAGACCTAAAAGAACTAAAATATATGAGGTACCTACCCCCTGAACAATGTAAACGAACATTCGAGGTCACATACCACCTGAACCAGTCCATCCATTGGCCAGGCTCTGATTGGAAATATAATCCTGGAATCCGCTGGATGGCGCCCAACGGAACCCAGTGACTTTGTGGGCCTAACCTTTGGCCTTGGTTACCCATCAGCTGGGTAAGCCACGCACACTGGGATTCACTTTTGCCCATGGCAGCATAAAGCCTAACCTACAACAAGACCCGGTAAATCTACCTTATTTACATGCTAGGTGGACAAGGACTGTGTTTCAATGGTATGAGTATATTGCTGCCTTATTCATACCTTTTATCGGGACAACAGATATTATGATTAAAGTAGAAGCCTTGACTAAATTCACAAAACAGGCCCTCCTAAATAGTGTTAAAACCATCCAAGCCTTAAACGAAGAACAAATCCAAATGAGAAAAGAAGCGGTAATTCAAAATAGAATGCCTTTGGACATGCTCACAGCTGCTCAAGGAGAGACCTGTGCTATAATCAAAGTTGAATGTTGTATATATATTCCTGATTTATCTGGCAATGTATCAGCTGCTTTAGATGACATGAAAACCAGGTAAAAGCAATGTCAAATGAAAACATTCCTTTCTGGACTTTGGTCCTATCTTGGGTGAAGGGTGATTGGCAGAAAACTGTATTTACCATTTTTACAGTTGCTTTGATAGTTCTGCTGTGTGGACCCTGCATTTTACAATGTATTATGAATTTTGTAACCCAAAGGTTGGTGTTGCTATCCCAAATTGGCAGTTGGAGAACCAGGGTGCAATATATCCCTATGAGTGATGTTCGTACTCTGAGTTAAGAGCATCAAGTCGGGGGAATGAAGGAGGAAACAGACAGAACAGGCTCCATCCTGAAAGCAGGACTGCACACTGGGCCGGACTGTGGGCTTTGAGCTCTATGCCCAGTATCTATGGAAATGACATACCAACGGAAAATCAGACACACACACCCCCTCCCATGGAAGAGCCCCAGGGCTCACACCTAGACTCTCCATTGCCTAAAAGAATACCCTAATTATCTGTGTAACTGGATAGAATCATACATTCTATAATGCTTATTAGGGTGTGACCACAGGCCTATTGATAATTGCCCACTGTTAACTGCCTAGGCTTAAGGCATACAAATCACAGGTTAGCTTCGATTGTATCCTTCTTTTCCTTTTTCCAGACTAATTTCAGAGAACTTGTGGAGGTGGGTTTGAGCACATATGCTTAGGGTATATAAGGTTTTCACGAAAACTACCTGCACTGTCCTTCTGAGTGAGTTTGTTTCCTGGAACGCAGGGTTACAACACTAGCATTGCAAGTCCCCACTTTCTGAGACTAGATGACCTACGTGATCTAGACTTTGCAAGGGGAAAGCTGAGTTCCAGAGGCAAAAGGAGAAGGAGGTTATGCAAAATTCTAAGTTTTTCTCTTCAACACTACTAGGGAATTACAAATTGAAAGCATGAGATGTCACACCACGCCTCCTAGGACTCCAGACCTCCAGGTGTGGGACAGCGCCACCTGCTGGAGGGTGGGAAATGACAGGAACCCCCTCACTGCTGGTGGTGTGCACGCACAGCCGCCTTGTAAGACAGCTGGGCAGTTTTTCCTACAGCTAGACTATGGGATCCAACAATCACGCTTTCGTTATTTAGTCAACTGCTTTGAAAATCTATTTCCAAATTCAAGCAAGGATACAATTATGCACAGCAGCAGTATTCATAACAGCTGAAAACCTGAACAAATCAGGATATCCTTCAATAGATGAATACACAAGCAAAGTGGGGTACATCTATGCTAAGGCAAGCAGAATATGCCACTCCAAAATACGACTCTCTGCCATAAAGATTATTTCAGTCTAATGTTTTCTTTAAAAAGGAATCTTGGAAAGCTAAGTAGTAACTGTCCTTTTGTGAAGGACATTTACAATAGAGAAATCTCCATATTTAAGGGCTGTCCCTTTTCCCACCAGAAATAGGCAGATGATTAAATCTCAAGTAAGTCTTATCAATGGACAAATCCTGACTTCAATCTGCAAACAACCATAACCTTCTTTACTGTGTTTTGCATGATAGCCTGCCATAACTGGCTTCCCTCTCCCCCTGCCCACCCCCACCCCCAGGTCTTTTGTTTGTGTCTGAAGATGGCATTTGAGGTGATGGCTTTAGACATTTAATGACTCAGTTTTCTTGTTAACTTCCATATATACAGAAGGTATCCATGCTATTACTAACCCTAACTTCTGTTTTTCTCCTGGTAATCTTGAAGAAGGAATTCATAGGGCCAGGACTCCATCTCAGGCCTGTCCGTGCTGATTGTGCTCAGCTGCCTCTCCAGTGGACTCTGAACTCTCTGCTTAGTGCCTGTGGGAATGACAATGGAAGGATAAGACCCCCTCCAGACAGGGGAATCTTGAAGATCACATCCAGGTTACTCATTGCCTAAGAGGAAGCATACCGTAATCACCCCTGTCTCCGGACAGGTCATAAACTTTTTTCGTATCTATCATGATGTAATCACAGACTTATCGATTATTAACTGGTTGGAATGTAACTGCGGGCTTATTGATTATTGACTGTTTGAACACATAACACGTGAATGATGGGGTTATTGTAGTTGTATTTACCCTACCTTTGTTTATGTAAGTCTCAAGGGAATTGAGGTGGTGGGTTTGGACACGTACACATGGGGTATAAAAGATTTTCACAAATGTTGGACGGGGTCCTTGGCTAAGAGGAGACTCTGCCTTGGGCCCGCCGGTGTAATAAACTGCACTCCACTATCTGTATTGTCCTTCTGAGTGAGTCTGTTTCCCGGAAAGCGTGGCTATAACAATCTGTCTTTTGTTTGTTTGTTTTTTACAGTGAAAGTCTCAACTAACCACCTAGGTTAGAGGAAAATTGTTTTTCCTCCCATACACATGCAATGAATACTGCTCAGCAATAGAAAGGAATGAGTCATTAACCCATGGGAAGAAAAGAGTAAATCTTATCTGACATATTGTTGCAGAAACCAGTACTCAAAAAACCAAGGACAACACTTAGAGAGTTGGAGAACTCAGGTTTATTACCCCGGCAGGCCCCGAGGAGTTAGTCTAAGCTCTGAGCCCCAAACAAAAGGGGTACAGAGTTTCTATAGAGACTATAGTGGGCAACACTAGCTGTTAATAGGCTGGTTTAAACTAAGGGATTTCTCGTGCGTGGGAACAGCAGTCAAGATGGGGAGGGGGATGCTTGACCTGGACAGGCATGATTAAGCAGGTTTGCAGGGGCTAGGCAATTGCAAAGAGCAGGACAAGGGTGAATGAGATAAGCTCCGGTTCCTAGTATTGTAGGTCCCCACTTTCTGAGACTACGTGACCTACATGATCCAGACTTTGCAAGAAGCAAGCTGAGTTACAGAGGCAGAAGGAGCAGGAGGTTATGTAAAATTTTAACTTTTCCTCTTCAACTGCAGGATGGAAAGCCTGTCCCTATGTTTTTGTCTGAGCCCACAGATTTGTATGGACCAAGGGGTAAACATAATCTACTCAGATTTAGCTATTTTGGATGTAGCAGTGGAATACACACTGTGACATCGCATCTAGCTGCAGTAGTGTTGCAGGGAGACAGCCAACTCCGACTCCATGTTGGAAGCTATTTCTGTGACTTGTGACTTGCTTTTTGTTTTTATTATTATAATCATGCTCAGTGGCTTGCCTGGAGGACCCTACCCCTCTGCTTGACTGTAAACTAAAGTGCCTTTGTTCAGTTCATGGAGGGATAGTTTATCCCAGCCCACACCCCTTCCAAGGCTGGACATTTCCTGGGAGGTACTTTGCAAGGCTGAAGGCCCCTTCACTTTACTTCCCCACTGCCTCTCCCTCTATAGTCAGCATTTTTACTTTAGTTCCTCATTGTTTCTTTCTCTCTGATCTATAAAAGAACCTGGCATCCAGACCCCAATAAGGCAGTTATTTTGAGGTGCTAGCTTGTCAACTTCTTGGTCTGATGACTACCCAATTAAAATCTCTTCTTTGCCTCAGCACCTCATCTCTCAGATTCACTGGCCTATTGTGCATCTGGCAGAGTGGGCTTGGACTTGGAATAATAGAAACGACATAGAGAAGCCTCAGTGTAAGGGACGGGGCAAAAGGTGCTGACTCAACTTTGGAAATTAACAGAATCTGTAGATTAAAGGCAAAATGGACCTTTCATAAACAGTGGGCTTATTTTATGGGGTTCCTTCCAGACTGCAGTAGCTAAGAAAGCTGAAACTTCTGCATGTGTCATCTGGAAAGAAGCAATGCACAGATAAACAGCAGATAGTGGGAGCCAGGCTTCTCACCGTGGGGGTGAGAAGTTACAGACAAGCAGGGGGACAGCCTCTGTCCTCGCGACCCTGGATCTGGGCCTCCTGGGAGGATGACGTGGGGAGCTGGCTGGCCAGGAAAATGCACAGATCTCTGCACTGGGAAGGCCCTGCACACATAGGAACCTCACGCCCCATCTTTCCCCTATACCTGCTGGAAACATTCAGCCCATGGTCTGCGAGGTGCAGATTTTTAGACATTCTTACCCCCAGGCAGGCACAGGAGTGTGAGGGTCTTACTTATCCCTAAGCTGTCCCAGAAGCCAGGTCCAGGAGGCTGGAGCCAGGATGGGGGTGCCTGGGCCTCGGACCAGCAGCTGGTGGGAAGAAGGAAACCAGTCCTAAGGGCAGGAGCTCCTGAAGTCTGTGAGCCCCGGTACCCTGATGGGACTCCTCCCCAGTGGGGACGCGGGCAGGGCCTGCAGTGGTTCTGTTTCCACCTGGGACCCTTTGACGAAGCCACAGCACCATGGAGCCCTGAAGTCTCCTGATGGTGTCCCTAATTCTGACATAGTGGTTTTACAAAGGAATAAGAAAGTGAAGTTGAGCTCCTGACAACCACCCCTTTGGGCTCTGAGTTGGTTCAAACAGGGCTGCAGTCACTGCACGTGGTCTGCTGTAACCCCTGACCCCTCCTGGCCTTTCCTCTTCCTGTGATGATTCCAGCAACATTTCCAGCCCGGACCCCTCTCCCAGGCCAGATGCACTGGCCCAACCACTGCACCCACATCTCATCTTGGGGGCTAACAGGCCCCTCAGAGGGCCGGGATCCTGTTGCTCCCACCCCTAGAAAGGGGTCCCACCCTCCCCGGTTGCTGAGCCCCACCCAGGCCCTCCCAGGCTCCCACTTC
This sequence comes from Muntiacus reevesi, assembly GCF_963930625.1. Lineage (NCBI taxonomy): Eukaryota > Metazoa > Chordata > Mammalia > Artiodactyla > Cervidae > Muntiacus > Muntiacus reevesi. Next base: position 65,922 of record NC_089266.1, read on the forward strand.
CTTGTGCTCCAGGGACTGTCAGCTCCTCCTGCAGAGCCTATGGCCAGTCCCCAGACTAATTCCCTTTCACCCCCACAGCCCTGGCCCAAGCCCAATCCCTCCAACAGGCCCCAACCAAGCTCCCTGACCCCAGGGGGCTTCTCACACCCCAACTCATGTTGCCTTCCTGCAGCACAAATGAGATCATGACTCCCCCGTGATCCCCCAAGGCTTCCCCCTTTGGCTGGGGTGTCTGGTGGGAGAGGCATTCGCCAGGACCCTGAGCATTCCCGGCATCCCCACTGGGCTGCTGGCTCCTGGCTTCCTGGACACTGAGCACCCCAGCAGGACAAGGGTCACAGCACCCTGAACCACTCACCCCAACAGGACAAGGGTCACAGCACCGCACCCCAGAACCGATCCTCAAGGAGGGCTGGCACTGCTGCTACCTCGTCAAGGAGAGCTGAGAAGGGCTGCCCAGCTGGGACACAAGCCTGGCAGGTGTGGCCCCTCCCTCGGCCATCACATCACCCCGGAGGGACTTGAGGGAACGAGGCACTGAGGCACGTGTCAGCTCGTTCCGAAGCAGGACATTACAGGCTCAGTCATGTCCCCCTAAATTCACATTCTGAACCCCCAGGACACCAGGATATGGCTGAATTTGGAGATGGGGTTTTTAAAGAGGTGACCAAGGTAACATGCTGTCACTAAACATTGGAAAACCAGGGACTAAATACACAACCATTGCCTTCTCCAGGGGATCTTCCCAACGCAGGGACTGAACCCAGGTCTTCCACATTGCAGGCGGATTCTTTACCAGCTGAGCCACCAGGGAAGCCCAAATACACAGATCAGCTTCTCACACACCTGGACAGTTTGTTGTTGTTCAGTCGCTCAGTGTGTCCGGCTCTTTGCGATCCCATGGACTGCAGCACGCCAGGCTTCTCTGTCCTTCACCATCTCCAGGGGCTTACTCAAACTCCTGTCCATTGAGTCGGTGATGCCATCCACCCGGACAGTTGCTTAATTTTAAAGAGTAAAGATGCAATCGGCCCGGTAATTGACCAAGAGGGCTCCAGGGCAGGGCCCACCTGAGCCCAAGAAACCTGGATGAACGCGGTTTTCCCTAAGGCTCTGCTCGCCCTAGAAACCAGAGAAGGGCATGAAGAAGTGCTGCCCTCTTGTGGCCATTTCCCTTAACAACAACTTCAAAACCAGGGCCGCCGGGCTCAGAATTCACAGGGTCTGTGGGGCTGTGTATGACACCTGCCATCAAGTAATGTCGCTGTGTAAATCATTGGAAAATAATTTAAAACAGGACACACTTTCAATAAACCAATTTCAACTGGTAAATTGTACTCAAACTGTATAAGATCAAAAAAGCACCTGCACAGATACTCCACCTCACTAAATGAATGGAAATCAAAACTACAATGACAAATCACCTCAAACTGATCGGGAAGACCAGCATCAAAAAGATCTACTAGGAATAAGTCCTGCAGAGGGCATAGGGAAAACAGAATTATCTTTCATTCTTTATTGGGATGTTAATACGTACAAGGAGATCCAACCTAACTGGTTGGACCTAATCTGGTCCTAATGGACTAGATCCAACTGGTTCATCCTAAAGGAGACCAGTCCTGGGTGTTCATTGGAAGGACTGATGCTGAAGCTGAAACTCCAGTACTTTGGCCACCTCATGCGAAAAGTTTACTCATTGGAAAAAGACCCTGATGCTGGGAGGGATTGGGGACAGGAGGAGAAGGAGATGACAGACGATGAGATGGCTGGATGGCATCACCGACTCGATGGACAGAGTCTGAGTAAACTCCGGGAGAGCCAAGAGAACGCACTGGTCATAGCAAACACCTTCTTTGAACAACACAAGAGAAGACTCTACACATGGACATCACCAGATGGTCAACACTGAAATCAGATTGATTATATTCTTTACAGCCAAAGATGGAGAAGCTCTATACAGTCAGCAAAAACAAGACCGGGAGCTGACTGTGGCTCAGATCATGAACTCCTTATTGCAAAATTCAGACTTAAGTTGAAGATAATAAAGAAAACCACTACACCATTCAGGTATGACCTAAATCAAATAGATTAATTATATAGACATAAAAGACATTTCAACTAATTACACTGTACTCAGAATGACTGTGCCCTTCCGGATGGCCAATATCCCAAATATTTGGGCCAGTCTTGGGCAAACCCGAGCAGTGTGTCACCTTCTGTGACATAACTGGTCACTATCAACAGGAATTTAGCCAAATCAAAGTATTTTCCAACTAGATTAGTTTTCCGAGTCTTTATACCAGGTACTCTTGTACCCTTAAGTACCATACCTGTATTCTGGTTTATCAGAGAGCTTTCAGAACCACACAATCGAGTCAAAAGGAAACTTTGTTGCATGCGTCTAACTTGTGCTGTGTGCTTAGTTGCTCAGTCGTGTCCAACTCTTTGTGACCCCATGGACGGTAGCCAGGCTAACCCACCAGGCAAACACCAGGCGTAGTAATGGGGGAGGGTGCGCGGTGACTGCAGCCACGAAATGAAAAGACACTTGCTCCCAGGAAGGAAAGCTGTGACAAACCTAGACAACATGTTGAAAAGCAGAGACATCACTTTGTCGACAAAGGTGCATATAATCAAAGCTATGGTTTTTCCAGTAGCCATGTATGGATATGAGAGTTAGACCATAAAGAAGGTTGAGTGCTGAAGAACTGATGCTTTTGAACTGTGGCGTTGAAGAAGACTCTTAAGAGTCCCTTGGACTGCAAGGAGATCCAACCAGTCCATCCTAAAGGAAATCAGTCCTGAATATTCATTGGAAGGACTGTTGCTGAAGCTCCAACACTTTGGCCACTTGATGTGAAGAACTGACTCATTGGAAAAGACCCTGATGCTGGGAAAGATTGAAGGTGGGAGGAGAAGAGGGTGATGGAGGAAAAGATGGCTTCATGGCATCACCGACTCGATGGATGTGAGTTTGAGCAAACTCTGGGAGACAATAAAGGACCAAGAAGCCTGGCGTGCTTCAGTCCATGGGGTCACAGAGTCGGACATGACTGAGCGACTGAACAACCAAGAGCCCATCAGCTCTGGTTTCAAAGTTGTTGTTCTAGAAGCCGCCACAAGGCGGCAGCATTTCTTCATGTCTGGCTCTGGTTCACTCAGGCGACCGGAGCAGCAGAAAGTCGGGGAGGAATCACCAAAGGCTTGTTTGTGCCTCATGACATCTTCCCTCTTACAGTTTATTCCTGAGACACATCTCAGTTCTTGAAACCATCCTCTGCGCAGTGTGGCCCTAAGAAAGGAGGCGGAGGTGGGACCCCCGGGGACTCCTAGAGCTCTGCCAGCCCAGAGGCTGCTCCGTACTCGGGGCGCAGTGGGCTCGCTTCCTCTGCAGGACCTGGAGGCCGCGGGCCGGTGAAGAGGTCGCAGGCGCTCCGGTCCCTGAGCAGATGGTTGGCCACGCGGGCCGGGATACCCTCCTCCGCTCCCTCGGACACAGGGCTTCCCAGCCTCGGCCCCAGGCTGCTCGGGCTCCAGAGAGCTGACATCAGCTCAGGTCGTCAGTGCCGAAGAGGACTGGAGTAGGCATTTTTTTTCTTTTTTTGTTTTCAAGTATAATTTGAATTGAAGTTTGTAGGTGAATTACATTGCTGTGTTTGTTTGTTTTCCTTTCCTATATGCAGCAACTTGATTCAGTTATACAAAGACAGACATACGTTCCGTTAGCGGTCCTTTTCCCATATAGCTTATTACAGAGGGTCGAGTAGCTTCCTTGTGTCATACAGTCTGTCTGTGGATTATTATATAAATAGCAGGGTGCATATGTTAATATGAGCCAGTTATTTCCTCTGGACCCTCACCTTGCTCTTTTGGTAATCATAAGGTTCTTTCCTAGGTCTGTGAATCTGTCTCTGTTGGGTAAAGACATTCATTTTGTATCCATTATTAGATTCTACCTGAAAGTGATATCATATGATACTAGTCTTTCACTGTCTTCCTTACTTCATTTGATCAGCTCTACTTTCTTTCTTGTAACTGGAAATGGCATTACTTCATCCTTCTTTGCGGCTGAGTCAAGGCTGTATATTGTCACCCTGCTTATTTAACTTATATGCAGAGTACATCATGAGAAACGCTGGGCTGGAAGAATCACAAGCTGGGATCAAGATTGCTGGGAGAAATATCAATAACCTCAGATATGCAGATGACACCACCCTTATGGCAGAAAGTGAAGAGGAACTAAAGAGCCTCTTGATGAAAGTGAAAGAGGAGAGTGAAAAAGTTGGCTTAAAGCTCAACATTCAGAAAACTAAGATCATGGCATCTGGTCCCATCACTTCATGGCAAATAGATGGGGAAACAGTGGGAACAGTGCCAGACTTTATTTTGAGGGGCTCCAAAATCACTGCAGATGGTGATTGCAGCCATGAAATTAAAAGACTCTTACTCCTTGGAAGGAAAGTTATGACCAACCTAGACAGCATATTAAAAATCAGAGACATTACTTTGCCAACAAAGCTCCGTCTAGTCAAGGCTATGGTTTTTCCAGTGGTCATGTATGGATGTGAGAGTTGGACTGTGAAGAAAGCTGAGCACCGAAAAATTGATGCTTTTGAACTGTGGTGTTGGAGAAGACTCTTGAGAGTCCCTTGGACTGCAAGGAGATCCAACCAGTCCATCCTAAAGGAAGGAGATCAGTCCTGGGTGTTCATTGGAAGGACTGATGCTGAAGCTGAAACTCCAATACTTTGGCCACCTCATGCGAAGAATTGACTCATTGGAAAAGACCCTGATGCTGGGAGGGATTGGGGACAGGAGGAGAAGGGGGCGACAGAGGATGAGATAGCTGGATGGTATCACCAACTCGATGGACATGAGCTTGAGTAAACTCTGGGAGTTGGTGATGGACAGGGAGTCCTGGCGTGCTGCGATTCATGGGGTCACAAAGAGTTGGACACGACTGTGTGACTGAACTGAACTGAACTGAATTAATCAATTATCCTCCTATCTCTTTTTTTTGACAGTTGACTTATTGAAGAAGCTGTGTTTATTTTGCTGATTCATCTTCACAGTTTATAACAGAATTCCACAAAGAGAGACAAAGGAAAACAGGAAGGAGAAAATATAAATGAAATCCAAAATAGTGTTGCTTCTTTGGAATACAGTCTGGCAGTTTCTCAAATAGTCAAACATAGAATTAACATTTGAGCCACCTGTTCTACTTCCATGTGTATACCCAAGGAAACTGAAAACACATGTGCACACAAAATCTTGTACACAAATGTGCATAGCAGTATTAGTCATACTGTTCCAAAAGAAGAACCTAGATGTCTATCAATTGATGAATGCATAAGTAATATATGCTTTATCCACATATATATCCATATATATAATGGACCATCATTCAGTTGTAAAAAGGTATGAAGGATGGATCCATGCTATCAGACAGCTGAACTCTGAAAACAGTGAAAGAAGTGAAAGAAGCCAGACAGAAAAAGCCACGTGGTGCCTGATGTGCTGCTGGCCGTCACACGACAAATGACAAAAACGACAACACCAGGGCTTGTACTGTTTACCACTGAGTTACTAGCCCTTTCCCAGCCATCCCCACAGGACTGGGATGTCTGGACAGAGGGTGGGAGACAGCGTTATTACTGTATCCAACTCTGTCGCTGCAGAAGGTTTCCCTGCTCTTCCACATTTGTAGATGAAAGGAGACTGAGGCCCGGATGACTGTGACCAGACCAGTTTACCACTCTGGGCTTCATCACGTTTCACTGGTAAAATGGGAAATTGGATTGAGCTGTTTAAATTATTTTTTGAGGAGAATCCTTATCTATAAAATAGATAAAACTGGTGGTGCCAATTGAAGGGGGCTGGGAGTGCAGCCCACCCCTCAGTCCCTAGCCCCTCAACCACGGCTCTGCTCCTTCAGATTAACACAGCAGCTCTTCCCCATCTGAAATCTGGGGTTTAAGTCATGTTAGACACTTTTCTACACTCATTCAATTTTGGTTTAATATTTAATTAAAAGATACACATTGTGTTTACTCATTACACAAGCTCGCCCCTCCCGTCAGCCTTGTAGAAGACCCAGCCCTCCCTCTCTGAGGATCCTCCCACTCCCTGGAGCCTGTTTGCTTTGGCTCCACCGTCAATTCGTCACCTGCAACCGGGGGAGAGGTGCTCAGAAGTTACAGACGCCGGGTGAAGCTCTGGTTGGTGCAACCAGGGGAGAGGTGTGCTCAGAAGTTACAGACGCCGGGTGAGGCTCCGGGTGGTGCAACCAGGGGAGAGGTGTGCTCAGAAGTTACAGACGACGGGTGAAGCTCCGGGTGGTGCAGGTTGGCAGTGGCCCCGGCAGTGAGGCGCTGTGGACCTGAAACCCACACATACTTCTGCTACAGAACTGCCTGCTTGGTGAGTAGACACGTTATATTCCAAAGCCCACAAAGAACAGAAACAAAAGCCCTTTACACTGCTGACTATGTAACTGGTTATTTTACAGCCATGATGCTAAAACACATTGTCATAGTCTCAACAGAAGAAACAGTAGGAGGGTTCTAACCTTTGCATCATGTTTGTTGGCAGATGTGTGAATTATTCCTTTTTTTAAAAAGCCCTCTTATCTTAGGGGCCACTGACATTAGCTATGACCCTGATAATTTGTGAAAATCTTGAAAATGAACTATATGAACCAATAACCTCAAAAGTGATACTTAGATAAATAATATCACGCTATATAAAAGCAAAAGTATTGCTTAAGCAGGCAACATTCCTAAGTCTCAGTGAGTTACTAGAATGCCCATCTGGGTGCTCTCTGGAGACAGGAACTTGCCAGACTCCTAAGGCCAGGAAGAAGCACTCTTGATGAGCCCCTGTGCGCTTGAAATCCGCAGACTGCAGCAGTGCTCCCAGCTTTGGGACTCTAGATCAAAATACATGAGTCATCACTCTTGATTCCACTCAAAGGTTTCTTTCTCCAGAATTTGCAGGTGTAAAGACCCATAAAAGTCATGATGTAGATAATTTTAAAGGCGATTAGAGCACATTTCTCTTTAGTCACTGACCGTGCCTGTAGGCAGTGCTTCTATTCTTGCTGAAGAACTGATGAAATGTGCTACAGCAGACGTTTCTTTCTTCTACACACTTTACTGTAACGATATTCCCATTATTTCTGAAAGTTCCTTTTAATTTAATCTATCAGCAGAGCTGATACTTAGCAAGCACCTACTCTGCGCCAGGTTCCAGAAAGCTAAATGCTGTGTGCTTATTATTATTCACCTAGAGAAGGGAATGGCAACCCAATCCACTGTTCCTGCAACAGCAAAGTGAAAATCATGGCTTATGGGCACTTAATAATCACTTAATAATTGTTTATGGGCACTTAATAATCTTCCCTGCTGACTCAGACAGTAAAGACTCTGCCAGCAATGCAGGAGACCCGGGTTCGATCCCTGGGTCAGGAAGATCTCCTGGAGAAGGAAATAGCAGTCCACTCCAGTATTCTTGCCTGAAGAATCCCATGGATGGAGGAGCCTGGAGGACTCCCATACATGGGGTCACAAAGGTCGGACACAACTGAGTGACTAACACAATAATCACAGCTGCGGACTGTGATAACAGGTGCCCTCAAACACGCTCAGGAGGAACAATCACACCAAGATGGGAAAAAACCACAAACTGTCAGAAGGAAACATCAATAGGTAAATGCAATTCACAATGTTTAAAGAAAAAAAAACTCATAAAAATTTGCACAATATGGTGAATTATTAAAGACTTCAAAGTGACAATGAGGCATCGCCTCAGGAATGTCAGCAGAGGCCATCACCAAAAATGTGCAGACAAGAAATGCTAGAGTGGAATTAAGGAAAGGGGATGCTTCTCTGGTGCTGCTGGACTCTGACTGGTAACAGCCGCTATCAGGACCACTAAGGAAGCGCCTTTCGGGCATCCCTGGGGGCCCCAATGGCAAAGGGTCTGCCTGCAGTGTGGAGAACCCGGGTTCAACCTCGGGTCAGGAAGAACCCCTGGAGAAGGGTACGGCTACCCACTCCAGTGTTCTTCTTTTTTCCCAATTAATTAATTTTAATTAGAGGATAATTACTTTACGATACTGTGACGGGCTTTGCCATATATCAGCCTGAATCAGCCACAGGTGTGCGCATGCCCCTCCCAATCCTGAACCCCCTTCCCACCTCCCTCCCCACCCGCTTCCCTCTGAGTTGTTGCAGAGAACCAGCTTTGGGTGCCCTGCTTCATGCACTGAGTTTGCACTGGTCATCTATTTCACGTATGAAAATATACATGCTTCAATGCTATTCTCTCATATCATCCCACTCTCGCCTTCTCCCAGAGAGTCCAAAAGCCTGTTCTTTACATCTGTGTCTCCTTTGCTGCCCTGCATGTAGGATCATTGGTACCTTCTTTCTAAATTCCATATATATGCATAAATATACAGTATTTGCCTTTCTTTTTCTGACTTACTTCACTCTGTATAATAGGTGCTAGGTTCATCCACCTCATTAGAACTGACTCAAATGTGTTCCTTTTTATAGCTGAGTAATCTTCCATTGTGTATGTGTACCACAACTTCTTTATCCATTCATTTGTCTATGGACATCTAGGTTGCTTCCATGTCCTAGCTATTGTAAATAGTACTGCAGTGAAACTCGGGTACATATGTCTCTTTCATTTCTGGTTTCCTCGGGGTGTATGTCCAGCAGTGGGATTGCTGGGTCATATGGCACTTCTATTCCCAGTTTTTTAAGGAAGCTGCACACTGTTCTCCATAGTGGCTGTACTAGTTTGCATTCCCACCAACAGTGTAAAAGGGGTCCCTTTTCTCCACACCCTCTCCAGCATTTATTGTTTGTAGACTTTTTGATGATGGCATTCTGACCGGTGTGAGCTGTTGCCACATTGTGGTTTTGATTTGCATTTCTCTAATAACGAGTGAAGTTGAGCATCTTTTCATGTGTTTATTAGACATCTATATGTCTTCTTTGGAGAAATGTCTGTCTAGGCCTTTTGCTCACGTTTTGATTGGGTTGTCCACTTTTATAGTATTGAGCTGCCTAAGCTGCTTTTATATTTTGGAGATTAATTCTTTGTCAATTGTTTTGTTTGCTAATATTTTCTCCCATTCTGAGGGCTGTCTTTTCATCTTACTTACAGTTTCCTTCATTTTGCAAAAGCTCTTAAGTTTAATTAGGCCCCATTCGTTTATTTTTGTATTCATCTCCATTACTCTGAGAGGTGGGTCATGGAGGATCTTGCTGTTCTTTGTGTTGGAGAGGGTTCTGCCAATGTTTTCCTCTAAGAGTTTTATAGTTTCTGGTCTTACACTTAAGTCTTTAATTCATCTTGAGTTTATTTTTATGTTTGGTGTTAGAAAATGTTCTGGTTTCATTATTTTACATGTTGTTTTTCAGTCTCTCAGTCATGTCCAACTCTCTGCAACCCCATGGACTGCAGCATTCAGGCTTGCCTGTCCTTCACCATCTCCTGGAGTTTTTGAAAACTCATGTCCATTTAGTCAGTGATGCCATCCAACAAACTGGTCCTCTGTCATCCCGGTCTCCTCCTGCCTTCAGTCTTTCCCAGCATCAGGGTCTTTTCTAATGAGTCGGCTCTTCACATCAGGTGGCCAAAGCTTTGGAGCTTCAGTTTCAGCATCAGTCTTTCCAGTGAATATTCAGGATTGATTTCCTTTAGGATGGACTGGCTGGATCTCCTTGCAGTCCAAAGGACTCTCAAGAGTCTTGTCCAACACCACAGTTCAAAAGCATCACTTCTTCGATGCTCGGCTTTCTTTATGTTTCAACTCTCATATCCATACGTGACTACTGGAAAAGCCATAACTTTGACTGTACAGACCTTTGTCTTTTCTCCACTGTATATTTTTGCCTCCTTTGTGTAACATAAGCTGTCCATAAGTGCATGGATTTATCTCTAGACTTTCTATTTTGTTCCAGTGATCTGTATTTCTGTCTTTGTGCCAGTACCATCCTGTCTTGATGACTGTAGCTTTGTAGCATAGTCTGAAGTCAGGAAGATTGATTCCTCCAATTCCATTCTTCTTTCTTTAAATTGCTTTGGCTATTTGGGATCTTTTGTGTTTCCAAACAAATTGTGAAATTAGTTGTTCTAGTTCTGTGAAAAATACTGTTGGTAGCTTGAGAGGGATTCCCTTCTAGGCATGTTTTCTCATGGGGCCATTCAAAATTGCCCAGGATTCAACAGCCACTCAGACCAAGGACGGATACTTCCTTTGGTGGACGTTCAGGGGAAATCGTCTGGCTAAGCTCCTGTTGAACCAGATACAGTGAAGCCAGCAGAGCCGCCCACCAGAGACAGATGAGGAGATTCTGGCAGTTAGCAAGTCTGCGCAGCAAACGGGAGCGTGGCTGTGCTCGGCAGCCCTCCTCCTGTCTTGATCCCCTTCCCAGCATGTGACCCCTTTGACCTCTGGGCGCAGCCCTCCAATCTGTTAGAGGGCCTTGTCAGTCTTTCTGGAGAAGGAAATGTAAGTCTTTACAAATGGAAGGCAGTAAAATGAATTTAACCCTGAAGCAAGCAGCTCAGAGAGGGAGATGAAAACGTCGGAAGTCAAGCTGATGTTGGGGGGTGGGGTAGAGCGGCGGTTAGGAGGCCTAGTCCCACCGCGGCGGGTCCACGCGGACCCCCCCACACACACCCTCCCCTGGGCGGAGGGCGGGCCCGGGTGAGCGGCGAGGCTCCCTGCGCCCAGCTCTTCAGCGCCCCGCCGCACGGGAGGGGGCCCGCGGCACCAGGGACGCGCGCCAGGGGGCGGACGGGGCTTGGGCTGCGCGCCCCGGAGCGGGGCTCTGGGTGCGCACGGCCTACCGCGGGCGGGGGCGCCGTTTGGCCCCTGCCAGGCTGATTCGGGCCCTTCTTTTGGTCCAAACAAGGATAAAGGGAGGGTGGCACCCCACTCCCTCCAAAGCCCCGCCCTCGCTGGGAGCTGAGTGCGCGCACAGTTGGCACGGTGGGTCCAGGAGTGAAGGCTCAGTTGGCCCCTTGGCTCCCGCCTGCGCTGTGTAGGGAATGCCCTCCACTCGGGAGAGAGGGAAGCACTGGTGTAGGCTGGGGCTGGCACTCCCGGTGAGGATGACTGGGGTAAATAACTGCCAGGGGCCGCCAGTTTCAGGGAACGAGCCGAGGATGTAGGGAGCCCAGGCTGCAGATCCGGGTTCACATCATCCCAGGTGGCTCTGGGTGGAGCCGAGGGTCGCGGGCCTGGACTGCCAGCTGCCTGCCTGGAAACTGCCTCCTGGAGGGGTAGTGAGCTGGAGCTGAACTCGGCTGTCACCCACGCAAGCGGGGGCTGGAAACGTCAGGCAGCTGCCTCCTGGGAGCGGCAGGACCCAAGGAAGCCATGAGAAATATCCCCTGGCACTGCCATCCTGCTTAGCACAAGGCTCCGCGGCTGGAACCAAGGCCCCACAGCAGCGAGGCAGATGGAAGTTGGCACCCCTCCCGCTTGGTCCAGAGGCAGACAGTCCAGGGCGGGTCCAGGAGGCTCCTGCCCCTGACGCCCTTTCCTCCCAGAGGAGGCGCCTCATCCCCACGCGCAGGACAGAGGGAGGAGGAGGAGGGTCTGCTTCTCTCTCCTAGGGTGGATTCTAGAGCTTGTGCAAACCACTCCCTTCCCGTACAGAGGGAGAGTTTTGTTGCACAACCAGCCTCCCTAGGAGGTGGGAGCGCTGGAGTCCTGGGCAGGCACGTGACCTGCCAAAGTTCGGGCAGAGCTCTGGGACGTGCACGAGGCTACTGAAGCCGCTTGGACCCCTTGGCCACACTGCTTCCAATGTTCCTTCACAACTGGTCCACTCTGTACCTATAGGTCATGTTTTATGAGAGAAAAAATTGCATGAAGTGATTCATAATTCAGGAAGCAATTGAAAATCATGGGCTGGCGGGTGCCTTTCATGAATTTTGCTTGCAGATTACTGGCAGCGTTGCCTTAGTGACACTGGAACCTGGAGGCTTCCCCAGCCCCCGTGGGCATCCACAGCCAGAGGCGTCCTGTCCAGGGGAAGGCGCCCATGTTCATTCCCTGCTCGGGGCTTCTATGCTCCCTCAGTCCCTGTGGGACAGAGCTGGGGACAATGAGGGTGACCCGAGGCAGCCGTGGCCAAGCCAGCCCGGCCCAAGGCTCATAGGGGAGCAGCCAGTCTCCTGAGCCCAGTGTCCGTCATGGGAGGCGACTGCCTTCCAGCACTGAACTGAGGGGTGTTTCAGTTTGGAGACACGGAGCACAAAGCGCTAGCTGGAGTGGTCCCGGAAGAGAGGGGGCCAGCCCAGCACCCACTCCCCAGCCTCAGTCTTGTGCGCCAGACACTCCAGCTTCCTCCCGCCCGGATGCCTGTTCTCCAGCCCCTGTGGTCAAACCCGTGCTTGGGGACCCACTTCCTTCAAGCGGCTGCCCTGACCCCGCCCTGCAGGGGAGCACGTGCTGTGCTGTGTCCTTCCCAGTTCCTGGACCGGCGACTGCACTTCAGTGGGTCCGTCTCATCTTCCCAGCTGGACTGGGACCTCCACGGTGGGCTTGCAGGGGCCGGCCACAGACGGCCCAAAACTCCCGTGAGGAGCTGGGACTCACGAGGAGGGGATGAGAGCTGTGGCCAGATTTCAAGGAGAGCAGTACTGGTTAGCCAAAGATGGAGAAGTTCTATACAGTCAGCAAAAACAAGACTGGGAGCAGACTGTGGCTTGGATCATGAACTCCTTATTGCCAAATCCAGATTGAAATTGAAGAAAACAGAGAAAACCATTAGACCATTCAAGTATGACCTAAATCAAATCCCTTATGACTATACAGTGGAAGTGAGAAATAGATTTAAGGAACTAGATCTGATAGACAGAGTGCCTGACGAACTATGGATGGAGGTTCGTGACACTGTACAAGAGACAGGAATCAAGACCATCCCCAAGAAAAAGAAGTGCAAAAAAGCAAAATGACTGTCTGAGGAGGTCTTACAAATAGCTGTGAAAAGTTGGGAAGTGAAAAACAAAGGAGAAAAGGAAAGATATACCCATTTGAATGCAGAGTTCCAAAGAATAGCAAGGAGAGATAAGAAAGTCTTCCTCAGCGATCAATGCAAAGAAATAGAGGAAAAAACAACAGAATGGGAAAGACTAGAGATCTCTTCAAGAAAATTAGAGATACCAAGGGAACATTTCAAGCAAAGATGGGTTTGATAAAGGACAGAAATGGTAGGGACCTAACAGAAGCAAAAGGTATTAAGAAGAGGTGGCAAGGATACACAGAACAACTGTACAAAAAAAGATCTTCATGACCCAGATAATCACGATGGTGTGATCATTCACCTAGAGCCAGACATCCTGGAATGTGAAGACAAGTGGGTCTTAGAAAGCATCACTATGAACAAAGCTGGTGGAAGTGATGGAATTCCACTTGAGCTATTTAAAATCCTGAAAGATGACGCTGTGAAAGGGCTGTACTCAATATGCCAGCCAATATGGAAAACTCAGCAGTGGCCACAGGACTGGAAAAGGTCAGTTTTCATTCCAATCCCAAAGAAAGGCAATGCCAAAGAATGCTCAAACTACTGCACAATCGCACTTATCTCACACACTAGTAAAGCAATGCTTAAAATTCTCCAAGCCAGGCTTCAGTAATACGTGAACCGTGAACTTCCAGATGTTCAAGCTGGTTTTAGAAAAGGCAGCGGAACCAGAGATCAAATTGCCAACATCCTATGGATCATAGAAAAAGCAAGAGAGTTCCAGAAAAACATCTATTTCTGCTTTATCAGCTATGCCAAAGCCTTTGACTGTGTGGATCACAATAAACTGTGGAAAACTTTGAAAGAGATGGGCATACCAGACAACCTGACCCGTCTCTTGAGAAACCTGTATCCAGGTCAGGAAGCAACAGTTAGAACTGGACATGGAACAACAGACTGGTTCCAAATAGGAAAAGGAGTACCTCAAGTTTGTATATTGTCAGCCTGCTTATTTAACTTATATGCAGAGTAAGTTACTCTGTACTATATGCAGAGTACATCATGAGAAATGCTGGGCTGGAAGAATCACAAGCTGGGTTCAAGATTGCTGGGAGAAATATCAATAACCTCAGATATGCAGATGACACCACCCTTATGGCAGAAAGTGAAGAGGAACTAAAGAGCCTCTTGATGAAAGTGAAAGAGGAGAGTGAAAAAGTTGGCTTAAAGCTCAACATTCAGAAAACTAAGATCATGGCATCTGGTCCCATCACTTCATGGCAAATAGATGGGGAAACAGTGGGAACAGTGCCAGACTTTATTTTGAGGGGCTCCAAAATCACTGCAGATGGTGATTGCAGCCATGAAATTTAAAGACTCTTACTCCTTGGAAGGAAAGTTATGACCAACCTAGACAGCATATTAAAAAGCAGAGACATTACTTTGCCAACAAAGCTCCGTCTAGTCAAGGCTATGGTTTTTCCAGTGGTCATGTATGAATGTGAGAGTTGGACTATAAAGAAAGTTGAGTGCCAAAAAATTGATGCTTTTGAACTGTGGTGTTGGAGAAGACTCTTGAGAGTCCCTTGGACTGCAAGGAGATCCAACCAGTCCATCCTAAAGGAGATCAGTCCTGGGTATTCATTGGAAGGACTGATGCTGAAGCTGAAACTCCAATACTTTGGCCACCTGATGCCACGAGCTGACTTATTGGAAAAGACCCTGATGCTGGGAAAGACAGGGCAGGAGGAGAAGGGGACGACAGAGGATGAGATTGTTGGATGGCATCATCGACTCGATGGACATGGATTTGGGTGGACTCCGGGAGTTGGTGATGGACAGGGAGGCCTGGCGTGCTGCGATTCATGGGGTCGCAAAGGGTCGGACACGACTCAGCGACAGAACTGAACTGAGCACTGGTTAACTGCACACTGGGCTGCTTAGCGCAAAGAAAGCCAAAACTGGGACGATAAAGGGGTACAGCAGGACCCCCATCCCATCCCAGTCCTCTTGCTTCCCAGCCCACTCTCAGGGCCTGGAGGAGGGTCCTCTCCGACTGGTCCAGTGTGGACCCACAGGCAGCGTCACTGCGTGGTGACAGCCAGGCACACAGGGCCCCTGGGCCACATGCAGTGGCCCAAGGCTTCCAGGAGCCCACGTGCAAGCGCAGGGACAGACATCTGACACACAGACTCACTACCTAAAGTGGAAACACCTGGTTCCTGGGAATCTGGAACTTTAGCTTTTTAAAGGCCCTTTCCTTGGCCCTTGCCCTTCTGGTCTGCTGTGTCTCCTCCTGACTCCTCCCCCTGGGACGTCGGGCTCACAGGAGCGTCCCCAGGACCTGAGCTGCTCAGCAGCTCCCACCTGGTCCAGCCTCTCAGAGGGGCTGCTCCACCGCCCGTTGTAAACAGGGGACTCAGCGTGGAAAGGCCCCCTGGGCGATGGTCAGGAGACAGCTGCGCAGGGACCGCCATGCGCACGCCGCCTTCTCCGCCTGCCGACGCCGCCGGGTTCACGGACTCTGTTCTCCTAGTAAGGGCCTCGAAAATCCCCTCGGTCCCTCTGGAAGTGTTCTGGAACGCGAGTGCAGGAAGCTGCACACACTTTGTGTATTCCAGTCCTGCAATGCGGCTCAAGCCTTTCCCCTTCACGACCACACTGACAGTGTCGGGAGTCACTATGATAATTTTCTTAGATCGTTTTTCCGTTTAGTTGCTCTGATAACTCCAAGGACCACATGCCTACACGAGTCTAACTGGAGCATACACGGCCCCAGTCCCAGGCACAGGGGACGCAAAACAGTGTCTGTGATACAGCTTCCTGGGGCATCATGTTTATTCCCAGTGCTTTAGAAGGACCGTCCCCTCCCCCACTCACTTGGAAGAAAGGACAGGGAAGCAGGGGAGGGGAGAAGTGCTGCAGGAAAGGTCGTCCAGCCTCTGACAGTCCAGCCCCCACCCAGATGGGACCAAGGGGTGGGCTTGCATCAGGGCAGCCTCTCTTCTTGTCCCCAAACAGTGCCAGGCCATCCTCTGAGCTGGCCAGGCATTTTGGATACGATGCTTCTGAAGGCTGCGGTGGTGTGGGACATCCTCCTGATTTGAATCTGGGGCAGGAAACACCCCCCGCCCCGTGTTCTCCTGGACCGTGTTCTCTCTCCCTAAGCATCAGGGTACACACAGGGTGCACTGCCTGCACCGCCCCCAGGGTGCACCCAGCTCTGGCCTCCAGGGGCCCAGGGTTCAGCATCTTCCTGCCCTCCAATTCAATGCAGGGGATGCAGCCTGACTTTCCTGCCTCGCTAGCCATGGGGAATTACCCTGGGCTCACTTTGTGGTGAGGATTCCGGCTGGGCAGTCTGCAACATAAGTGCTTTAAAGTAAAGTTCTAGAATCTCCCAACCACCCCTACTGTCTCTGGCTGTGGCTAGAGTGGGGCTGGGACACTTTCGGGCGGCCCAGCATTGGGGGAGCTTCTGGAGGGCGACACACCAAGGGCAGCCGGTTCCTCTGGGGCCTTAGTCCTGCTGGTGGAGGGGGAGCCCCAGGGCCTCACCGGGACTGGGGGTGTGGACCTCTGACCCTCCAGGTTGCTGCCCCTCCCCCTCACAGAACTGGGCCCCCACCTCAGGGCCTGAGGAGGCTCAGCCTGTGGTGCTGAGGTCAGCAGAAGGGGAGGGCCTCAGGGTGACAGGACGACCCCCACCTGGGGCTCCTATCCCCCGTATATCCTGCAAGCAGGACACATGCAGAGTCCTTCGTATGGCCGCACCCCAAGCCCATGGTCGTCACCTGTCGCCCGGGGAGTCCTCGTCACAGGGCAGCTCACGGACGGCCCAAGCGGCTCCTTCTGGCCCACCCTCACTCACAGACGCCTCATGGGTCACTTCAAGTGACCCCTTCGTTGTTGGGGTCAAGGATTGTCAGTGTTTCAGAGAGACTTTTCTATCTCAAGGAAGGGATAAAGTGGGAACATGGTGCTGCCCACTCAGGAGCCGCTGCTGCAGCGCCCAGAAGTCCCGTCCCATGAAGGGACCCAGCCCCAGGAGTACAGAACCGCTCCCAGGCTCCACGCGTCCAGGTGAGTGGCCGTCACAGAAGGTGCTGACTGAGTGGGAAAGTCCGTGATGCTTATACTCAGTTCAGCATCAAGATGTAGGGTCTCTGGCATCAAGTCTCTTCTGCAGGTGACACCTTCTGGCGGCAGCACTGCCCAGCAGGCGCCAGCTGCTGGAATGGGCCTTGGCCGCCTCATCTGCCTGGCAGCCACCATCCAGTAAACAGTCAATCACATCTCGTCCACTCACATGCTCCATGACAAGGAGTAACGTTTATTCAGTGTCAATCACCTGGAGGAGCTTTCAAGACCCTGATGCTCTGGACTTTGCAAGAAAAGTCTCTGGAGGCTGAAGGAGTTCTGACTCTTGTTAGTGGCCTTCCTGAAAAGAAGATCACCCTCATCATATTTACCTCAATAAGGTCATCAGCGAGTTCATCATTAGAAAGCTTGGGAGACCAGGAGACAGTGGGTTGACTTATTCAAAGCACTGAAGGAAAAAATATGTCAACCAAGAATCCTGTGGCTGGCAAAACAAGAGTTCTTTAGCACTAGGCCTGGTTTGCATAAAGGACATGGACAGTAACTCAAAAACAAGTGTATATAAGGGGAAAATAGGAAGTAACCACACAAGCCAAAGAAAGATTCAGAAAAGATGTGAGATCTTAAGTTTACATTTCAGGTTGGACCTCTACTCAGAGACTGCCCACAACAATTAGAAGCACAAAAACAGTATCAGTAACTTTCACAAACAGCAAACCCTGTGGAAGAGGGGGAACCTTATTTCCAGAGTTACCACATTATTGCACTCAAAAGTCTAGTTTTCAACAAAAAATATCACAAGGAAGAGGAGCAACATCAAAATGGTGAACAGGAGATTTCTACTACATTCCCCCAAAGAAAACCAATTTGGATGACCACCCACAGACCAGACAGCCTTTGTGGGAGGCCCAGAGCCCAGGAGTGGGTGCCAGCACAATGCTGGATGAAAAAAAATCAGATATTGGGTGTATTTAGGAGGGTGAGAGAAACAGCCTGGTTGTTCTCATGTTGCCCCTCCCCAAAGGTGACAATTCAGGACTAAACTAGACCTTCCTGGTCTGAAGAGCCTGCACGGTAAGCACCCACCTGCCACCTCCCCCCACACCCTTCCCTGTGGATGAGCTGACAGCCGTGAGAATGCACTCAGGCAGTCAGGGAGCCTGACCAGAAACTGAGTCAGCAGGCCTAGGAGAAACCACAGAATGGACCACTGAGCAGGTCCCCAGGGAAAGCAACGGGATACTGTCAGCCAGGCTCTGCAGGATCCAGAGAGGGCACCTGCGCTTCAGCGTTCGCCACAAGATGTGTGGGGTAGGCGTCCCCGCAGCAATGATGTGACAATTCCTAGCACAGCCCACAGAGGGTGTTTCTCTCCTGAAGTCAGCCAGTAAGGACTGCAAGAGGTCACTTCTCTTCAGATGTGAAGACAGCAACACAGGGCTTCAAGGAATATGAAAAATCGAGATCAAGGTATAAAATAAATAAGTCACAAGGAGGTAGTGTACAGCATAGGGAATACAGTCCATAAAATTGCAGTAACTTTTTATGATGACAGGAGGCTCCTGGACTTATCATTGTGATCAATTCATAATATATAAAAATATTGACTCACTATGCCTACACCCCAAACTAATATGCCAACTATACTTCAGTTAAAAAAAAAAAAATCTTTAAAGAAATAAAATTTAAGGATACATGACAACCTCAGTAGAACACAGTAACTGTCTAATAACTGACCACAAAGAAATGGAAATCTGAAATTTACCCAATAAATAATTCAAAATAACTTTTAAGGAATCTCAATGAGCTAAAAACCAGAGGACAATTCACCAAAATTCAGAAAACAATACATGAACAAATGAGAAGTTCTGCAGGAAGAAAAAAATCATTTAAAAAAAGAATTATTTAGACATTCTTAGACTGAAGAATACAATGGATGAAATTAAAATGCAATGGACAACATCAACAGCAGAATGGATCGAGAGAAAGAACTTGTGAAGTAGTACCTAGGACCTCGAAATTATTCAACCAAAGGAGAAGAAAGATAAAAGAATGAAGAGTGAAAAAAAATCCTGTGAATCCTGTGAACAATCTAAGAAGTATCGGATTATCAGAAGAAGAGAGAGACAAGAGGCCAGAAAGTATATTTAAAGAAATAATGGCTGAAAACTTCCCAAATCTGGAGAGAAATTTTGATATCTGAGTTTACGGAGCTAATAGGTCATCTGAAAGTTCCAATACACAACAATCTTGTCCCTATTTTTTAACAATACTGTCTAAAGTAAAAGATAAAGATAGACTTTTAAAGCAACAACACAGAAAAAAGTCTATCTCATGCAAGGGAACCACTAGAAGGCTATTAGCAGAGTTCTCAGCAGGAAGCTTTCAGGCCAACAGAGTGGGATGATATAATATTAATAAACATTCTAAAAGAAGAAAAACTGCTAACAATATTTTACCTGGTAAAGTGTTCTCTCAGAAATGAGGTAGAGGCTTTTCCAAACAAATAAAGGAGAGGGAGTTCATTGCCACTAAAAGCTAAAAGGAGTCCTTCAAGTTGCCTTGAAAGGGTATGATACTCATATGAAAACAGAGGGTGCAAGTAGATAAAGAAGATAAAGATAAGCATGTAGCCAAATTCAGAACATGATGTTGAAGCTGAAACTCCAATACTTTGGCCACCTGATGCAAAGAGCTGACTCATTAGAAAAGAACCTGATGCTGAGAAAGATTGAGGGCAGGAGGAGAAGGGGACGACAGAGGATGAGATGGTTGGATAGCATCACCGACTCAATGGGCATGGGTTTGGGTGGGCTCCGGGAGTTGGTGATGGGCAGGGAGGCCTGGCGTGCTGCAGTTCATGGGGTCGCAAAGAGTTGGATACGACCGAGTGACTGAACTGAATGCTGAATATGGTTTTGTGTTAATCATTTAACTCTAATATAAATATTAAAGGACAAAGGTAGTAAAAGTAACTCTATAGCTATAAAATTTGTTAATGAATACATGATATAAAAAGAGGTAAATTGTGACATCCAAAACATGAGGGGGGAGGTAGAGTTTTAATATACAATCAAAATTATCAGCATGAAATAGACATATCTGTAAGATGATTTATGTAAGCCTGGTGGCTCAGTGGTAAAGAACTTGCCTGTCAAAGCAGGAGACCTGGATTCAATCCCTGATCTGGGAAGATCCCCTGGAGAAGGGAATGGTACTTCTCAGTAAAAACCCACTCCAGTATCCTTGCCTGAGAAATCCCATGGACAGAGGAACCTGGAAGGCTACCATCCATGGGGTTACCAAGAAGTCAGATGACCTGGGGATATACTGGGCTACTGCTAATGGAAGTTCTTGACTTAAATTCTTACTTATGACCTTACTAATAACTGATAGCTATATTTTCTATGTCACTTGCTTCAGAAAATTGTTTCTGATATTACCAAATACGTAACTGAGCTGCTGATAAAATGATGATGCATGCATGCTAAGTCACTTCAGTTGTGTTTGACTCTTTGTGACCCCATGGACCATGGCCTGCCAAGCTCCTCTGTCCATGGGATTCTCCAGGTAAGAATTCTGGAGTGGGTTGCCATACCCTTCTCCAGGGGATCTTTCCAACCCAGGAATCGAACCTGCACCTCTTATGTTTCTTGCATTTGGCAGGCGGGTTCCTTACCACTAACACCACCTGGGAAGTCCCATAAATTATCATATGATCCAATAATCCCACTACTGGACATGTACCCTGAGAAAACCATAACTGAAAAAAACACATGTACCCCAATGTTCATTGCAGCATTATTTATAATAGCCATGATGTGAAAGCAACCTAGATATTTATCAACAGATGAATGAATAAAGAAGTTGTGGTACTATACACAATGGAATATTACTCAACCATAAAAAAGAACACATGAGAATCAGTTCTAATGAGGTAGATGAACCTAGAACCTATTACACAGAATGAAGTCAGAAAGAAAAAACAAATACCATAAATTAATGCGTATATATATATATATATATATATATATATATATATATATATGGAATCTAGAAAGATGGTACTGATGAACCTATGTGCAGGGCAACAATGGAGATGCATTGAGAACAGACACAGAGGACAGACTTGTGGACTCCATGAGGGAAGGAGGGGGAGGGATAATTCAGAGAGTAACATTGAAGCATACACATCACCATATGCAAAATAGATAGCCAATGGGAATTTCCTGTAAGATGCAGGGAGCTCTAACTTGGTGCTCTGAGACAACCCCAGGATAGGATGGGATTGGAGGTGGGAGGGAGGTTAAAGGGAGGGGACATGTGTATACCTAGGGCTGATTCATGTTGATGTATGGCAGAAACCATCTCAGTATTGTAAAGCAATTACCTCCAATTAGAAATGAATTAAAATGAAAAGTATCACTATTAAGTCAGTGTCCTCCAGAAAAAAGGGCCTCCCTCGTGGCTCAGACAACAAAGAATCTGCCTGCAATGTAAGGGACCCAGGTTCAATCCCTGGGTCAGGAAGATCCCCTGGAGAAGGAAATGGCAACCCACTCCAGTATTCTGGCCTGGAGAATTCCATAGACAGAGGAGCCTAGGTTCATGGGGTCGCAAAGAGACACTCCAGAGAAAATGAACCAGTAGGTTACACATAGATGGCTAGAAAGAGATTTTTTAGGTGGGATTGGCTCACATGATGATGGAAGCTGAGAAGTCCCAGAAACTGCCATGCCATCTGCAAGCTGGAGGCCTGGGAAAGCCGATGGTGTGGTTCTTCTCCAAACGTGGAGGCAGGAGAACGAGGGCAACAGCAGCTAAGTTCCATTCTGAGCCTGAAAGCCTGAGAACCAGAACCAAAGGCAAGTTTAGGAGACAGAAGCCCAGGCTCAGAAAACAAGCTCCATCCTCCACCCTGTCACCCCCCTAATCCTCCGACACTCCTTCCCCCCACCCTACCTTTTTGCTGTCTCCAGGCCCTCAGAGGACTGGGCAAAACCTTCACTGATGACCATGACCCTTTCCAGAGTCTCTGAATTCAAATGCTACTCTCTTATGGGAACAACCCCATGGCCACACCCAGAATAGTTTTACCAGCCTTCTGGGCATCCCTTAGCCGAGTCAGGTAACCATCTCAGCACTGACCTCTGCAGTGTGGGTCCACTCCCCGCTGCCCACACAGCCCTTTTGGTCCATTTTCCTTACTTCCTGGGCCTTTCCCTGACACCGCATCCACTCCACTCTCCACCATCTCCCTCCTTCTGTTACTGAGTAAAGCAAGGCCCTGTGCCTAAAACACAGTTCAGCTCAGTCGCTCAGTCGTGTCTGACTCTTTGCAACCCCATGGACTGCAGCACGCCAGGCTTCCCTGTTCATCACCAACTCCCGGAGTTTACTCAAACTCATGTCCATCGAGTCTGTGATGCCATCCAACCATCTCATCCTCTGTCGTCCCCTTCTCCCACCTTCAATCTTTCCCAGCATCTGGGTCTTTTCCAATGAGTCAGTTCTTCACATCAGGTCAAAGTATTGGAGTTTCAGCTTCAGCATCAATCCTTCCAATGAATATTCAGGACTGATTTCCTTTCAGATGGACTGGTTGGATCTCCTTGCTGTTCAAGGGACTCTCAAGAGTCTCCTCCAACACCACAGTTCAAAAACATCAGTTCTTTGATGGTCAGCTTTCTTTATAGTCCAACTCTCACATCCATACATGACCACTGGAAAAACCATAGCTTTGACTAGACGAACATTTGTCAGCAAAGTAGTGTCTCTGCTTTTTATGTGCTGTCTAGGTTGGTCATAGCTTTTCTTCCAAGGAGCAAGCTTTTTAATTTCATGGCTGCAGTCACCATCTGCAGTGATTTTGGAGCCCCAAAAAATAAGTTTGCCCCTGTTTCCACTGTTTTCCCATCTATTTGCCATGAAGTGATGGGACCAGATGCCATGATCTTAGTTTTCTGAATGTTGAGCTTTAAGCCAACTTTCTCACTCTCCTCTTTCATTTTCATCAAGAGGCTCTTTAGCTCTTCTTCACTTTCTGCTATAAGGGTGGTGTCATCTGCATATCTGAGGTTATGGATATTTCTCCCGGCAATCTTGATTCCAGCTTGTGCTTCTTCCAGCCCAGCGTTTCTCATGATGTACTCTGCATATAAGTTAAATAAGCAGGCTGACAATATACAGCCTTGATGTACTCCTTTCCCTATTTGAAACCAGTCTGTTGTTCCGTGTCCAGTTGTGTTTCTTCTTGATCTGCATACAGATTTCTCAGGAGGCAGGTGAGGTGGTCTGGTATTCGCATCTCTTGAAGAATTTCCACAATTTGTTGTGATCCACACAGTCAACGGCTTTGGCATAGTCAATAAAGCAGAAATAGATATTTTTCTGGAACTCTCTTGCTTTTTCTATGATCCAGCAGATGTTGGCAATTTGATCTCTGGTTCTTCTGCCTTTTCTAAATCCAGTTTGAACATCTGGAAGTTCATGGTTCACGTACTGTTGAAGCCTGGTTTGGAGGATTTTGAGCATAACTTTGCTAGTGTGTGAGATGAGTGCAATTCTGCAGTAGTTTGAACATTCTTTGGCATTGCCTTTCTTTGGGATTGGAATGAAAACTGACCTTTTCCAGTCCTGTGGCCACTGCTGAGTTTTCCATATTGGCTGGCATATTGAGTGCAGCACTTTCACAGCATCAACTTACTGTAAAGCGCAGTAAGGCCAAACAATACTAAAACTTTGGAGTCTGGAGCAGAGAAAGGTTTGTTACAGGGCCACGCGAGGAGATGGGTAGCTCATGCCCATAACCTCAAAGTTACTAAAAGTTTTCAGCAAGCCTGAAAGGTGAGGGAGGGGAGTGGTTAGTTGTTGCAGATTTCTTGCTGTCAGATCCTTTGTTCCTGAGGTCAGATCATGGTCTGATAATGATGTTCCTGTAAACTGCTACCAAATGATGTTATTCTCTGTCCTGACAAGAAAGGGCAAGGTGCCAGGGCACAGCTGTCACCCTCCAGGGTCCCGGCCCTGGCTAAGAGGAGGCAGAGCTCAGTTCGCAGCTCCCTCAAAGCCAGCCCCCATAGCCTGCCCAGCTGTCATCGCTGAGGGAGCCAGGCGCCCAACCCAGCTGGCCCTCAGCCACCCAAAGTGGGAGAGACCAGGTCTCTCAGACTGCGACCCAGGCAGATGGCCACTGCTATTGGGTCACAGAGACCAGCGCGGGGGCGAGGTTTAGCACCTTCAAGGCCTGGGCCTCGGCTAGGGGAGATCTCCGCGAGGGCTCTGGAGTCCTGCAGGACCCAGCCCCCAGCCTGTTCGCTGGGGCCAGCAAGGCCAGGGGAGCCAGAGGGCTTCGGGGAGAAGGCCAGGGTCCGCCGCTCACCATGCTCTTCTCCGCCTCAGTACCACCAGCCACTGCTGTCTGACTCCTCTGCCTGTCGCTCCCTAACCGGCTCAGTGCCGCCCTGTCCAATGACTGAGCAGGACGACTAATGGCAGCTCGGTGCCAGCTGGTTGCCGGTGGGCGCCATCCCCCGGGCACCAACCGATGGCTGAGCAGGACCTGCTCTAGCGGTGCGGAGCAGTGATGCACAGCGGTGGCTGCTCTGCTAAGGGCGGAGCTCACTGCGCTCTGTCACACTTCCTCCTCTCTTTTGTCCTCAGCTCCCCACCCCCAGTCTGGACATTCGGGGGATGGAGTGAGGACACCATCACCCAGAAAGGCATATTTGCCAGTGGGAACTCAGACATCCCCTGGGAGGCATGGCCAGCGGGGTGGCACAGGAGAGGGGCCAGTCTGGAGGTGTAGGGGCCTCTCAGAGGGGTGACGTGCAGGGGACAGTGGGGAGGGGCAGGGCTGGCTGTGGGAGGGGGAGTGGGTTCTCAGGAGAGGACTGGGGTCCAGGGAGGGCCCTGAGGGGAGAGGCTAGGGGCCGGGGAGAGAGCCCACCCCCCAGAGGCGACCTGACATGTGTGGGCTCAATCAGGAGACCCAGGCTGTCCACACTGGCCAGAGTGCCAAAGGGCCGGCTTGGAGTTTAACAGAAATGGCCCGGTACCTGGGGCGGAGCAACCCTCGCCTGCCCTTCTAGGGACTGCCCTCAGCCTGCACAGACCAGTCAGTGTGCGGTCTCCCGGATGATGCAGCTCCTTTGGAACCTGGGCGGTGATACTGAGCTGGGAGGGAGGGAAGACGCCACCCAGGACCTGCAGGGAGTGTCCAGCTCTGCACGAACACCGTGATAGCTCCAGCAGATGGATGCTCCCACCCTGACTCCACCCCCATGCTTCCTGCCCTGCGCCAACCCTGATCCCCTCCCTGCTGGCCCGCCACAACTGGTCACCCTCCCACTGCCTGCACCCTGGGCCAGCTCTCATCCTACAATAAGGAAAGCCCAACCATATGATTTGGGGCATTGGGATTTATATCAATTTTCCAGTAGAATCTATTCCACAATAGAGGACCTGGTTTCCCTGAGGGCCAGCTGTCAGGAGGGGTCCCGTGGAACTTTCTGTGTTTGGGGAAACATCACTGTTATACCGAGGATGGCCCACAGTCTGGCTCTGCTGGAGTCCCTCATGGAGACGAAAGTCGGCCACTCATCTCATCGGCATAGTAAGTGAAGTCAGGCAGAGAGAGAATGACAAATATCATGACATATTACTGAAAACTGGGATTTATAAATTCATACAAATGAACTTATTTACACAGCAGAAACAGACTCATAAACTTAGAAAACCAACTTAGGTTTATTCAAAAAAATATTGTGTGTGTTACTCGTTTACTCCTGTCCAACTCTTTGCAACACCATGGACTGTAGCCCGCCAGGCTCCTCTGTCCATGGAATTTTCCAGGCAAGAATACTGGAGTGATTGCCATTTCCATCTCCAGGTTATCTTCCCCACCCAGGGACTGAACCCTCGTCTCTTGCATTGCAGGCAGACTCTGTACCATCTGATTATTAAGGAGAAGGGATACATAAGGACTTTGGGATTAATATATACACATTACTCTATATCCAAAAGGTAATGAAAAAGAACCTACTGAGTAGTACAGGGAAGTCTACTTAATACACTGCAAAAACCTCTATGGGAAAAAGAAACGGAAAAAGAATAGATATATGTCTATGGATAAGCGAAGCGAGTACATGTACACCCGCCTCCACAAAACACAAGGAAATCAAGTCTAATATAAAATGACATTGAAATTACCAAAACAAAACAAAACGAAACCATGGGGCATGAAGAAATGCTGCCTCCTTGTGGCCATTTCCCATAACAACAACTTTAAAAGCTGGGCTGATGGGCACCGAAGATGCACAAGGCCTGTGGGGCTCGAAGGACAAAACATCTGCCCTCAAATAATGTCATAGGTGTAGTCACCAAAAAAGAATTGAGAATTGGGCAATCCTTCAAGAAGCCAAGGTCAAAAGGTACGTTTAACTTACACCCTTTGAAGAAAAATCACATGAAAAGAGGCCAACGGCACTAAATATTAGAGAAATGCAAATCAAAGCTACAAAGAGCTACAAGCAGCGGGTGTTGAGAAAAGGGAACCCTCCTCCATGGATAGATACAGGAGATGTCAACTGTTCACAACCACTATGGAGGATAAGGTGGAGGTTCCTTAAACAATGAAAACCAGCATGAAATTAGAATACTCCTACCACTATACCTAAAATAAACTCCAAATAGTATAAATATCTAAACATCAGGATGCATACTGTGAAATACTTGAGGGAAATACAGGCAGAATGTGCTTTGATGTAAATCACAGCAAGTTCTTTTGGATCCACATCTTAGAATACTGCAAACTAAACCTAACATAAACTGAGATTGAATTAACCTGAAAAGCATTTAAACAGCTAGGAAACCCTGAAGGAAAAAGGCAAGACTCAGAATGGGAAATTACAATCTTTGAAAATGAAGATACCCACAAAGAATCCATCTCCAAAACATACAAACACACGCAGCTAAATATTAAACAACAACAAAAAAAATCCAACCACACACATAAAAAAATGGGCCACAGCTCAAAATGGACATTTTCATGAAGAAAACATACAAATGGCCATGAAGCACATGAAAAGATACTCAGCATCACCGCTTATTACAAAATTGCAAATTAGATGTCCAATGAGGTATCACCTCACACCCGTTAGAACGGCCATCTCAAAAATTCTCCAACAATAAAGCTGGAGATGTTGTGGGGAGAAGGGAATCCTCCTACAGTCCTTGGGGCTGTAAATTGGTAATTGGCTGGAAAGAACAGTATGGATGTTTAAAAAAAAAAAAAAAACCTTAGATCTACAGTTGTGTCCAGGACCGGAGAAGACAATGGCACCCCACTCCAGAGTCTGGTGGGCTGCAGTCCAAAGGGTCGCAAAGAGTCGGACACGACTGAGTGACTTCACTTTCACTTTTCACTTTCAAGCACTGGAGAAGGAAATGGCAACCCACTCCAGTGTTCTTGCCTGGAGAATCCCAGGGACGGGGGAGCCTGGTGGGCTGCCGTCTATGGGGTCACACAGAGTCAGACACAACTGAAGCGACTTAGCAGCAGCAGCAGTGTCCAGGACTCCCATGCCTAGGCGTAAATCCAAAGAAAACCACCATTTTAAAAGACACTGGCACGTTTGGTATCTCAGCTGCACCAGGGACCAAAGCCAAGACAGGGAAACAACCTAAGTGAAGAAGGACAAATGAAAGAATAAAGAAGATAAGGTACGTATGTTGTTGTTCAGTTGCTAAGTCCTGTCTGGCTCTTTGTGACCCCATGAACTGCAGCACACCAAACTTCCCTGTCCTTCACTATTTCCCAGAGTTTGCTCAAACTCATGTCCATTGATGCCATGGACTCATGTCACTGATGCCATCTAACCATCTCATCCTCTGTTGCCCACTTCTCCTGCCCTCAATCTTTGTCAGCATCAGGGTCTTTTCCAATGAGTTGGCTCTTCGAATCAGGGGGCCAAAATATTGGAACTTTGAATGAATATTCAGGGTTTATTTCCTTTAGGATTGACTTATTTGATCTCCTTGATGTCCAAGGGACTCCCAAGAATCTTCTCCAACACCACAATTCAAAAACCATCCCAAAGAAACAGAAATGCAAGAAGGCAAAATGGTTGTCTCTGGAGGCCTTACAAATAGCTAAGTAAAGAAGAGAAGCGAAAGGCAAAGGAGAAAGGGAAACAGATACACAATGCAATATGACTGAGCCATTAAGAAGGCAGAAATAATGCCATGTCCAGCCACATTGACATGGATGAAAGCAGGAGTGATCATACTAAGTGTACTAAGGGAGTCAAGAAGAGATTACTATTATATGACCTCACTGCTAGGTGAAATCTAAAAATGTAACAAATGAACTTATCCAGGGTAAATAGCCTCACCTGGCTTAGAAAATAAACATAATGTTACAGAAGGAGGAAACAGAACAGGCTCTATCTGGAAAGCGGGATTCCATCTTGGGCCAGACTGTGGACTTTGAGCTCTATGCCCAGTATCTATGGAAACAACAGATCAACTGGAAAACCAGGCCCCCCCGAAAGGAAGAGCCCCGGGGCTATCCATTGCCTAGAAGAATACCCTAATTATCTGTGTAACCAGATAGAATCATACATTCTATTATGCTTATTGGGGTATGACCACAAGCCTACTGATAATTGTCCACACTTAACTACCTAGGCTTAAGGCTTATGAATCATGGGTTAACTTTGATTGTATCTTTCTTTTTCCTTTGTTCAGACTAGTTTCAGGGAATTTTGGGTAGGCGGGTTTGGGCACAGACACTTAGGATATACAAGGTTTTTCACAAAAACTGGTAGGGATCCTTGGCTAAGAGGAGACTCTGCCTTGGGCCCGCCGGTGTAATAAACTGCACTCCACTACCTGCATTGTCCTTCTGAGTGAGTTTGTTTCCCGAAACGCGTGGCTACAACATTACCAAGGGTGGCAGGGAGAATGGAGCCTGTTCAAACTAACATATGCACACTACTATTTATAAATACAATCCACAGGGATTACAAGGAGCCTTATTTGATACTCTGTAATAACCTATATTGGAAAAGAACCCAAAAAAGAACATATTTATCTATGTATTATTGAATCATGTTGTTGTATATCGAAAAGGAGAAAAACAACCCCAAAACATTGAACTTCATGCATATAGGGCAATGTAAGTTATATAATAAGGAGAAAATGAAAAGAGAAAAACTGCTGATCTATTCCTCTCTTGCCATGATGACCTGGGCTGTTGTCACATCCCTGGAACCTAAGCAGGCTTGCATCCTGAGCCTAGGTTGTTGTCTCACTAAAAAAGCTAGGAATCAGTTCTAATGAGGTGGATGAGCCTAGAGCCTATTATACAGAATGAAGTAAGTCAGAAAAAGAAAGATAAATATCGTATACTAACGCATATATAGGGAATCTAGAAAGATAGTACCGATGAATTTATTTGCAAGGAAGCAATGGAGAAACAGGCATAGAGAATAGACTTATGGTCACAGGGAGAGGGGAGGAGAGAGTGAGATGTATGGAGAGAGTAACATGGAAACTTATTACCATATGTAAAATGGAAATTTGCTGTATGTCTCAGGGAACTCGAACAGGGGCTCTGTATCAACCTAAAGGGGTGGGATGGGAAGGGAGATGGGTGGGAAGTTCAAGAGGAAGGGGACATATGTACACCTATGTCTGATTCATGTTGATGTTTGACAGGAAACAACAAAATTATGTAAAGCAATTATCCTTCCATTTAAAAATAAATAAACTTTTGAAAGATTATTTTAAAAACCTGGGAGATTTGTACCAGGCAGGTGCCTCCGATGTACCTGGAGCAACTGTTGCCCTCTTCCTGAGCTTGCATTCTTTAGATAGCAGTGGGCCTTACTACAGAGAAACCAAGCCTGCTGCACCCAAACTACGGCAAAGCCTCTGGGCTGGAAGAGCTTTGAAAAGTTCCCTGGGCTCCAAATCTCTGGCTGGGGGAAGGGGTTCCCACTTCCAGCCTCCATCCTCAGGGTCACCCCAACTGCAGACGACTGCAGCCTCCACACGGGAGTCTTGCAGAAATTGGGATGTGTCCTGGGGATAAAGGGTAAGGGGGAAGAAGTTCCTTAACACCAGCCTTGGGAGTTTCTTCTGGCACATTCCACTCTTAACTGACAATGCAGGAACAGGATTTGCCTAAGGCTCTGGTTGCCCAAGCAACAGGGCAGGAAGAAATGCTGTCTCCTTGTTACTGCTTCCCTTAACTTTAAAATCGGTGCTGATGGGCCTTTGACATTCACAAGACCTTTGGGGCTCTAAATGACGCCTGCCCTCAAGTAACGTCCTGGGGTAAATCATCAGAATGGAATTCAAAATAGGGCAGACTTTCAAGAAGCCAATTTCAAGACATAAATTGCACTTACAAGGTATATGATCAAAAAACGCCTGGAAAAATACTCCAACTCACTAAATAGTAAATCAATGGAAATCAAAACTACAATGAGGCATCAAATCATACTGGTCAGAATGGCAATCATCAAAAAGATCTACTGAGAATAACCGCTGAAGAGGCACAGGGAAAAGGGAACCCTGCTACACTCTTGGTGTGGATGTAAATGGCTGCAGGGACTATGGTCACTGCATGGGGTTCCTTACAAAACAAAAGGAGAGGAACCATATGACCCAGCAACCCCACTTCTGGGCTTAGATCTGGAAATAATCATAATTCAAAATGAAGCATGCACCTCTTGACTTAAAAAATAGTTACAACCTAGAATTTGTGTTTATGTTTTATTTGGTGGGAATTTTTAGGACCTCACACCTGGGAGACAGCATCTCAAGTAACCCTGGAGAACTGACCCTCAACTTCTAGGCTGTGACTATTTTTTTAAGTTGACAACCTCTTTTCAGGGCAGCACAATTTACAATAGCCAATACATGGGATCAACCAAAACGTCCGTCCACAGAACAATAAGACTAAGCGGTACACCTCTACACAGGAATGCTGCTGCCGCTGCTGAGTCACGTCAGCCGTGTCCGAGTCTGTGCGACCCCACAGACGGCAGCCCACCAGGCTCCCCCGTCCCAGGATTCTCCAGGCAAGATCACTGGAGTGGGTTACCATTTCCTCCTCCAGTGCGTGAAAGTGAAAAGTGAAAGTGACGTCACTCAGTCGTGTCCGACTCTTAGCGACCCCATGGACTGCAGCCCACCAGGCTGCTCCGTCCATGGGATTTTCCAGGCAAGGGTGCTGGAGCGGGGTGCCGTTGCCTTCTCCACAGAGGAATACTACTCATTCATAAAACAGAACAAAATAATGCCATTGGCAACAGCATGCATAGAGCGAGTGATTATCATACTAAGTGAAGGAGACCAGAGAGATACAAACATCATGACATGTCATTGACAAGTGGAATCTATAAATCTATAGAAACGAACTCATCTACAGAAGAAAAATAGTTTAGAAAACCTACTTATGAGTATCCACAAAAAAGTGTTAGGGCAGAGGGGCACATGAAGAATTTGAAATTAACATATACACATTAATATATATCCTATAGATAAGCAAAAAAAAAAAAAACTACTAAAAAGCAGAGGGAAGTCTACTGAACACGCTGTAAAAAAAAAAAAAATAAAAACTTTATGGGAAAAAGAACCCTGAAAAGAATAGATATACATATATGTATACTGAATTGAGTTCCTTTATATGCACACAGAGAAAAACCCCACAACATCAGAAGTCAACTCTAATATAAAATAAAAATGAAATTCCAAAGTGTGGTGCATGAAGAAATGCTGCCCCCTGTGGCCATTTCCTACAACAACAACTTTAAAAGCTGTGCTGCGCTACCAAGTCCTGTATGGCCGTAAGTAAAAAACACCTGCTCTCTAGAAATATCTTAGGTGTGGTCATCGAAAAAGAATTCAAAACCGGGCAGTCGTTAGAGAGGCTAATTTCAAGAAGTAAGCTTAACTCACATCCTTAAAAAAAAATCACGTGTAAAGATGCTAACAGCCCTAAATAATATTTAGGAATGCAAATGAAAACTACAACAAGGCCTCACCTCACTCTGGTTGGAATGGCCATTGTCAAAACTCTAGGAACAATAAATGCTGGAGAGCGTGTGGAGTAAACGGAGCCGGTGCTGGGAATGTAAATTGGTTGCAACCACTATGGAGGACAGTGTGGAGGTTCCTTAAATAATGACAACCAGCATGGAATTAGTAGACTCCCTAAGCCATGAAATTAAAAGATGCTTGCTCCTTGGAAGAAAAGTTATGACCAACCTAGACAGCATATCAAAAAGCAAAGACTTTACTTTGCCGACAAGTCTGTCTAGTCAAAGCTATGGTTTTTCTCGTAGTCATGTATGGATGTGAGAGTTGGAAAATAAAGAAAGTTGAGCATCAAATAATTGATGCTTTTGAACTGTGATGTTGGAGAAGACTCTGGAGAGTCCCCTGGACTTCGAGAAGATCCAACCAGTCCATCCTAAAGGAAATCAGTCCTGAATATTCATTGGAAGGACTGATGCTGAAGCTGAGACTCCAATACTTTGGCCACTTGATGTGAAGAACTGACTCGTTGGAAAAGACCCTGATGCTGGGAAAGATTGAAGGTGGGAAGAGAAGGGGATGACAGAGGATAAGATGGCTGGATGGCATCACCGACTCGATGGACATAAGTTTGAGTAAGCTCCGGGAGCTGGTGACGGACAGGGAGACCTGGTGTGCTGCAGTCCATGGGGTCACAAAAAGTCGGACACGACTGAGTGACTAAACTGAACTGAACACCCTACACCAGAATAAACTCCAAATAGTGTAAAGATCTAAATGATGGCATTAGATGCTGCTGTTGCTGCTGCTAAGTCACTTCAGTCGTATCCAACACAGTGCTACCCCATAGACAGCAGCCCACCAGGCTCCGCTCTCCCTGATACTATTAGAGTTTTCAGGAAAACACAGACTGAACATGCTTTGGTGAATTTCAAGAGAAAAAAGCAGATTACTAGTTACTAAGGACGAGGAGAGAATGAAAACAACTGTTTAACATATATATGGGGTTTTATTTTGGGGTGATAAAATGTTATGGAACTAGACTGATGTGATGTTTGTACAACATTATGAATGTATTAATTTCCACTGAATTTTTTACTTTAAAATAGTTAATTTTATGTGAATTTCACCTTAGGTTTTTTGGGTTTTTTTTTTTAATAAGAAGATAGGATCACAACTCCTGTGAACATAAAATACACACATCCAGGACAGGTATTATTTGCATCACTAGTGGGCAGAACTATGTATTAATCTCTGCACCAACCAAATTTCAAAATAGCACAAAATCAGGATCAGTACTGCCCAGAAAGAAAACTCAGCAATCTCTTTTACCTATTTCCCAAGTTTTAAATGCTTTTCCTATGCTTAAAAGTTGTTTAAATGGTACATTTTGTGTTATTATATTTTACTCTAATGAGAAATCAAATGAGAAATAATACATACACACATGCATACAATGCTTTTTCTGATACTGTATATGTCTGCCTACCAGGAGAGGAAGGGCTAATCATGTGGATGACAGGTAAAGTTTCATCAGCAATGAGCGAATGGTGCTTCTGGTGTCATACTTCAGCATCGCAATGGATACAGTGAGCGGCAACAGGGCTGGTACTGCATCTTCCCCCTGGTACTGCCTTCTCCTCCTATCGAGCCTCCCTGCCCTGGTCCCCCACTCCCGCCCCCTGAAGTCCTACTCCCTTAACACATTGGTAGCACAAAGCTTCTGCCTCAGGCTGTGTTTTCTGGAGAATCCAGGTTGAGACAATTGGTACTTTCCACATGATTACACTCATTTTAAGCCATTAGTAAATCTTCCTAGTGATCAACATATTTTATCTCTAATAAAATACTGAGTTCTTGGGATTGTGAAGGATGGTAAATAGCAAATGCAGACCCCTCCCTACTCTTCAGGATCTGAGAAGTGTAAGAGGATGAGGGGATCTTCCGAGGTGGCGCTAGTGGTAAAGAATCTGCCGGCCAATGTAGGAGACACAAGAGACACAGTTTCCATCACTGGGTCCGGAAGATCTCCTGGAGTAGGAAATGGCACCCCACTCCAGTGTTGTTGCCTGGAAAATTCCAGGGGCAGAGGCGTCAAAGAGTCAGACGCGGCTGAGCAACTGAACAACTGAACAATAGGAGGTTGAGGGGCCTAGGAAGTGGCGGAGACTTGGACACAAACATTTCCTCTAGTCTTGGTCACTGTGTCTGCTGCTCCCCTCTCTTCTCTCCTGTGTGCCCTGTGACCTGTCCTTCATCTCTGCCCAATTTCCCAAGAGGCCTTTTGGAGGACATCCGTGCCCTCCAGCATGTCACATCCAATGCCCAGGTGTCCTGCTCCCATCTTACTTGGCTTCTCAGGAGCATTTGACTCAGCTGCCTTGTTGAAGCCTCCTCTTGGCTTCTCTGCCAGAGTTACCATCACACCCTACCTCAGTGGCTGTTTCTCCAGCAACGCCATCAGACCAGTGACTCTGAGTGGAGGGTCCAGGTCTCTCCGCAGCTGTCTCCACTTCTCCACCCAGGCTCTCTCCCTAGAGGCTCTCATCCAATCCCACAGTGTTAGACATATGTCTAGGTTGATGACTTTCAAGTCACTATCTTCTACCTTGCTTCAAGGTTGTTCAAGGTTCTCTCTTGAACCTCAGACTCCAGGCATCAACTCATTTCTACTTGAATATCTAGTTGGATATTTTCAACCGCCAATTCATTCCTCCTTGCACATCTCTATCATGTTGACTCCTCTTGGGTCAGCATCTCTCACGTGCTAATGTCTCTCTTCTGAGACTGTTCCCCAGATCTTGGCCCAGTTGGCTCTCCTTGGGCTCTTTCTTCCCACTTGGGTCTCTGTCAAAGGCCATGTCTCAAAGGACTTCCCTGGCCTCTCTGGTAAAGGTGGTCCTGAGAGTCTCTCTGTCCCACTTCCTAGATTTATTCCAGTCATGTCATCTGTCACTGTCTGAAATGACTGCATGCCTCCTTCTTTATCTAAATACCAACTGCCCCCTGTCCTTTGTCCTTACTGCTACTGCTCCCAACTATGTCCCTGGAGTTCAGAACAGTGCCTGGAAACACAGTCGGATCTCTACTCTTTGGATACAAAATACATATTTGTGGAATTAATGGGTGTGTGTGGTAGCATTCTGGATTGGTTACTTCCCTTTGGCAGGCTGTTTTAAATGACTTGAAACAAAGGAGATCAGAGGGTGGTTCGCAATCTTTGGAAATAACTGTCTTTTCTGCCAGAAAAAAATTCTGCCAGAGAAAAATTTCCCTGGCCTTAATTTCTTTACAATTATTATAATTTGGTCTGATGACCTAGGGTCACAGATTGCTTATTGGATTGTGGGGAGGAAAAATCACCCTGTGCCTCCCTCCAAGTCTGATGGGTGTGGAGAATGTCAGAGCTTGGAGGAGGGACCCGAGACACAGATGAGGGAATGTTGGTAAGCCCAGAGGACAGGAGGGTCCTGAGAACCCTAAGCCTCCCTGCTGGTTGGCTCAACAGAGGGGTTAAAATGTGGTCCTGTGCACAAAACTTGGACAAGATTCCAACTTCAGACTCCCCTAGTAAACAGCTCGGCACCCCCAAGTAAGTCGGGTTATCTCTCCTTACTCCAGTTTTCTCATTTCTATGGGGATGATGACAATGATAAAAATAAAAATGCCTCTGTCTAGGTTTTATATAAGAATTAAATAAAATAACCTATCCCAGTAAAATAATACTTGACACAGTTACCAAGCTGAATTTCTAGCTAGTTTGCTAAAAGGCGCCAAACCTGAAGTGTCACAGAACAAGTAAACTAGTGATTCTTTTATGGGAATGTTTAGCTTTGCCTTTGTTTAACATGTAGTATACCCCTCCCATCTTGTTTCTCTGCTTTCCTGTCTCCTTCCTCTATTCCTCAGCAGTATAGGGGGAAAGAGGAAGAAAGGAAAGAAATAAATATTCTCTCCAATAGTTAATTTTTTAAAGTTTTTATTTATTTTTTAAGGAACTCTTAAAACATGACTTGGGCTTCCCAGGTGGAGCTAGTGGTAAAGAATCCGCTTGCCAATGCAGAAAATGCAGGAGATGTGGGTTTGACCCCTGGGTTGGGAAGATCCCCTAGAGGAGGACATGGCAATACACTCCAGCATTCCTGCCTGGAAAATCCCATGGATAGAGTCTGGCAGTCTACGGTCCATAGGGTCACAAAGACTCAGACATGACTGAGGGGACTCAGTACCCACGCACACAAGACAGGACTTCCTGGAGAAGCCGGCCTGGCCCTGAGGAGCCACTAGAGGGCAGCTCTGCGCTCTGGTCCCAACTAGCTCTCCTATCACCTTCGCTGTAAGAAGGATCATATCCGCTCTCCCAAGGAAACGGACTTCCCACGTGGCGCAGTAGTCAAGAATCCGCCTGCCACTGCAGGAGATGCTAGAGGCGTGGCTTCAATCCCTGGGTTGGGAAGATCCCCTGGAATAGAAAATGGCAACCCACTGCAGTATTCTTGGCTAGAAAATCGCATGGACAGAGGAGTCTGGCACGCTACAGTCCACGGAGTCAGGAAGAGTCGGATACGACTGAGGGACTGAGCAAACAGCCTAGGAAAAGCGGGATGGGCGCTGAGCAAGCTCTCTGATCCCTCTTACAGCCGCATGAAACCACTGTTTGCTCCTTCTGTGGTCGCCGGGGCCCAGCGCAGAGGGGTTGAGTCGCCCAGAGCTTTGGGGCCAGTCCCCTGTGTCAGGGAAGCCCCAGGAATGAAGCAGGGTCCCCAGAGAGGCGGGGCTGGGTCCTGGGGAATTTCCCTTTGTGACCTGGAGGGACAACGGGAGGGAACCAGGTGGAGAACAGGAGGAAAGGAGGCAGAAGGACGGACCCACAAAGTCGGCTCAGTTTCAAGGTGGGCCCCAGACCAGGGTTGGGGTGGATGTCCCCACTCCTAGCAGGAAATCAGAGGGCTCAACTCACTGTCTGGATGTCTCATGGACCATGGATGGAAGGGTACTGCTTCCACAGTTCGTTTATCAGCCCCTCCACTAGACAACCTCTTGCCCACCCAATGTATATGTGTGTGCACGTGTGCACGTGTGTATGTGTTGCCCCAAGATGAAGTCCAGAGGCCCCTTGGCCCAGTTAAGACTGTGACTATGTACTAGTTTGCTCAGGGTGCAATCAGAAAATACCAGACTTGGTGGTATTTCAACAGAAATCCATCTTCTCTCAGGTCTGGAGGCTGAAAGTCCAAGGTCATGGTGACTGCAGGGTCAGTTTCCTCTGAGGCTTCTTGCTGCCGCTTCACATAGTTATGCCTCTGACCCAGGAGGCCTTCCCTCTGTTTGAAAGACAACAGGCATGTTGGATTAGGACCTCATTTAAACTAACCACCTCGTTACCGACTTCATCTCCAAATAGGCTACATTCTGAGGTACTGGGGGTTGGGCTTAATTGAACCTGGGAACACGATTCAGCCCATTAATAGACTGTGACCCAGTGGCTCAGTTCTCTTCAGCGTCAAGAACAGCTTAAAGGTCCACCAGAAAGTTCACATCCTCTGACTGAGATGACAGAGGCAAGGAGGGGAGGCGGCGGTGGGGAACTCCAATGAGGACAAGGGTGACTTCGGCTGGTGGGAAGGCCAAAAGGGACTGTGAAGGCGCTGGTGCGGGGGTGGGGGTGGCTGAGGGGTGGGCAATGGGAAGGCCATGGAGGACTGTGAAGGTGCTGGTGGGCGAGGGGGCAGAGGATGCTGGGAATTGTGCCCAACCCCGCGTGGTCAGTGCCCTGATGTTGGTGGGCAGAGCTGGGGCTGTCCTTCCTGCACTGTGACAAGAGTCAGGCCCTGCAGAGACCCAGGACATGACACAAGAAGGCACCTCCTGCAGTGGCTACCTGGTCTCTTGAGGGGGATTCTGATGCGCTTCTTAGTCTTACCTTCCCAGGATGAAGCTCTGTGTGTCAGGGGAAGGACAGAGAGCAAAAAACATACTCAGGGTCCCGTTCAGGCCAAGGGGGCTCACCAGAAGCCCAGGAAGAATGTTAAAGGGCCCATACCTGATAGGCAGGGGTAAGGGAAAGCCAGGACCTTCCTTGACATTTAAGCCCTCTGCCTGCCCTCGTTCCTTCATTCCCATCCCTGAAGTAACATCTCGAGAGATCATAGCAGGAGACACAATGATCTGAAGATGCCCCCTCCACCCATCTGCAGTTGTGTGTGTGTGTGTGAGAGAGAGAGAGAGAGAGAAAGAGAGAGAGAGAGAGAGAGAGAGACAGATCAGGCCACCGAGACGGCTGTTTTCCTGCTCTCTGTCCATTCCTGCTCGACCATTCCCTGGCTCATGTGTACCCTACTCACCTGGGTGACCACCCCTCTTCATTAAAGAGCCTAATCAGTAAATGCCTACGTCTTTGCCCCTGCTGCAGCTAGTGACAGTCCAGATCTTCAGATTAGAACTACCTCCACTGTGGCAGCCCATCAGAGGGGCAACAGGGCGGGGCAGGGGGCCTCCTGTGCTGTTTTCTCTGGTAACTGCTGAGCCAACCTGACAACAGTCCCCTCTTTAACTAGTCACTGCCCTCTCCCCCAAGTAGCAAAGGCTGCTCCCATGTCCCACCTGCCGTCTGCAGCCCACGGTAGGGTTTTCTCCAGGACCCTTGAGTAAGATCCGTTAAACCACTGATATCTCTGTCGCTGACTCCAGGCTCGTTGAGTCTGGGCAAGCACTGGGCGTGCAGGCCTGCAGGGGACAGCCCGCCCGTGGGTGTGTGTGCGTTTCACCCCTGGAGGCGCTGCAGCTGCGGCACAGGCGGCTCGCTCTCCCCGCACACACTTCTCCGCTGGGCTTCAGTCTCATCTCCTCACAGTAATCTTTGCTATTAGACCATCCTCCAGAGCAACTGGAACTCTTTCAGTGTCGCATTCTAGGGTCCCCTCCAGCCCACCCCATGGACCCCCACCATGAGGTGAGAGTTCTGAGGAAGTAACTCGAATCTAAGTTGTGAAGAAGCCACCATTCCTCTGTTCAGCATAGTGTTTACGTGAAGAAAATTCATTCTTTAGGAAATTAGGGGCTACAGAGAAATGTCTAAGGATAAGATGCTTGACTTCCCTGGCTGTCCAGGGCTTGAGACTTCACGTCCCATGCAGGGGATGTAGGTTCGATCCCTGGTCAGGGAGCTAAAAGCCCACATGCCTTGGAACCAAAAAGCCAAAACATAAGACAGAAACAATATTGTAACAAATTCAATAAAAACTTTAAAAATGGTCCAAAAGTTTATTGTTTAAAGTTTTCATTAAAAAAAAAAAAAGCCAAGAAACGGATTTCTGTGGAAACTAGAGATGACTGTACTGGCCCCAGCTCTGCCTTGTTTCTTGGGATGAGCTCCATTTTTCCTAAGGAACTTGCCGAGGGTCTCCCAGGAACAACCTGT
The DNA here is from genome assembly GCF_963930625.1 of Muntiacus reevesi. Lineage (NCBI taxonomy): Eukaryota > Metazoa > Chordata > Mammalia > Artiodactyla > Cervidae > Muntiacus > Muntiacus reevesi. The sequence continues at coordinate 105,486 of NC_089266.1, forward strand.
CTTGGCCGCTTTCCACGGCGGGGGCTGGTGTGAGCAACACGGTCCCCCGCAGTGGGGCGCCAGGAGGGCCGGTTTCAGCGGAAGCAGAAAGTGGAGGCCCCCCCCCACCGGCAGCGGGGGCCACAGGCCGAGGCGCTCAGACGGGTCTGAGGAGGGCGCCCGGAAGGCGTCTGTGGAACGGCTGCGGGCAGCCAGGCCGGAGTCCGTGCTGGCGTTCTTCTGAGGAAAAACCATCCGAGGCGGTGGTTCTCGCCGTGTGGGCGCCCGATCAGGGAACGCAGAGGGCCTGCGAGAGAAGCCGTGAGGCCGCAAAGCCTTCCTGCCGCTGCCTTTCCGCTCGGCGGCCGGCCTTCCCCACCGCCACACTCCTGCCCGCCCGCCCGCGCGACTGCTGAACACCCCTGTGGCTGTAGGAGGCGGTAACACCACAGGAAGGAAACGTGAAGGGAGCCAGACGATTCCCTGTTACCCATCTGCGCAGGCTCCGGTGAAGGGCAGGGGCCCGGTGCTGCCGGCCGGGGGTCGCCAAGGGTGGGGGCTGAGCCTGACGGACGCGGAGCCGACCAGCCGGAGAACGTCTCTGACCCGCCTGTCGTGTTTCTCCCCGCCTCGTGCCTCGACGCACGGTTTAAGACGCTTGTGATATATTATACATATTACATATGTATATACTTTGACTCCTCCTTTCACACGCACCGGGAACCTCTTTCCACAGGCGGCGCCCTTTGGAGGGACCCCGCAGCCGCTGGGAGCCTAACGCAGAGCCTGCGTGCCGGCTGCCCCTTTCGCCCCGAGGAAGGCCGGCGCCCAGGCCTGGACCGCACCCACCCGGTGCTCCGCTCCAGTGTCGGGCCAGAGCGCTTCGCCGCTCATGCCAGGTTTCCTCCCCTGGGACCGGCTGAAGCTTTCACAGCTTCAGTATCAACGACACTTCTGTCTGCGCCCCGAGGGGGAGAGGGCTGGACAGTCTGTTTTTTGTGTCCTTGATGGATCCAGCCCAAGGTCAATGGTCCCTTGGACTTGCTCAGTTTCCCCTGATGGCCCCGTTCCAAGCACAGCGCTGAAGCCAAGGAAACCAAAATCCCTGCCTCTGCAGCCAAAATGGACAGACTGTTTCCTAACCCTCAGTGTGTTGTGTGTGTGTGTGTATGTGTGCGCCTGCGTGTGTGTCCACGTGTGTGTATGTGTGGGTGCGTGCCTATGTGTGTGTGCATGCCTGCGTGTGTGTGCGGCCCCAAACTGTGATTTTATATCTGTCATGGTATGAAGCTGTTTAATGCAGCTTTCCCCCTGCTTTCATTCAAATAGATGATCTACCCTTCCCCAGCTGACTCAGTTGTGAAGAATAAGTGACTGTGAATGAAAATTTTTGCAAATGAATCCAACCAACGACTGAGCCTGGGCTTTGTTGATGATGAAAATAATGTGTTTTAGTAGATATATAGGTGCTCCCTCAAGTGTGATTATATTACAGTTAATTTGTTTCTTATAATAAAATACCAGTGTTTGTGAATAGCTTATTTTTTTACTTGTGATAAGACTTACCATTTTAATCAATTGTACAGTTCTGTGGCATTAAGTCCATTCACAGTGTTGTACAACCATCACCACATATCCATCTCCAGAATTTTTTCATTTTTCCCAATTGAAATTCTATATCAAATAAGGTATAACTCCCCCTTACCCCTTACCCCAGCCTCCAGCAACCATTCTTACACTTTCTGGAAAATGACTCATTTTCACATCAGTTAGAGTATATTCTAGAGTATCCTTATATCATCACTCACATTCATTCACTCATGCATTCATTTTACAAATATTTATTGAATGCCTATGATGGTAAGTAGAACAAAACGCCTGCCCACGTGAAGCTTACTTTTTTTTTTTTTGAAGCTTACATTTTTAAACAGCAAACTGATCTAAAAAATAAAAGTAAGTGTAGGGTGGTAATAAATGCTATGTAAGGGAACAGTTACCAGGTGGAGCAAGAGGGTTTCTCGGTGGGTATGAAATGGTTGCTGGAGCCTTTAGTGAAGTGAGAGGGAGTCAAGCAAGGACCTAATGGAGAATGTGGGGAGGTTCTGGGAGGGGAGGAGGCCTGGAAGGAACAGATGCACCAACCCTGAGGAGGTATTATCAGTTACAGGATTTTCACTCCAGGTAGTAAACCCAATCAAGAAGGGTTTATGGGAATTCCAGTGGTCAGGATTCCGCACTTCCACTTCTGGGTTTGAACCCTGGTCAGGGAACTAATATCCTGCAAGCCCCTGATACAGCCAAAAAGAACTGCTTAGATCACCACTTCTCAAAGTGAGATTGGGGTAATTCCCAAGGGTTCCTACTACACTTTTAAGGCATCTATGAAGCTAAAGCATTTTCACGGTAAGGCTGAGGCCCCTTCATTCTTCCACCAGCCTCAAGTGGAGGTTTTCCAGCAGCTCTGTGATGTGTGACAGCACAGAGATCAGTGTGGGGCGGTTATTGTTAAGAGTCCAGCCATCTCCTGTTCCCTCAGACATTAAAGGGATTTGCAGAAAGGCAGAATAACCACTCTTCTTACTAGTTATTTTTCTTTTAGAAAATATCATTATATTTTCATAAATCCATGTTGTTTATATGAACATCAAATGAGTTTATCTTTGCTTATAAATATATAAACTTTATCTCTGTCTCAGTTTCTAATATGGTAAATGCGGATCCATAGCACACTCAGACAAGCTCTTTGGGGTCCTTGGTAATTTTCAAGACCCAAAAGGGGCCCTGAAGCCACTAGCATAGCCAATAAGGATATTTATTATCTCACATGATCAGAGGTTCAAAGGGTCAGTGGTGGGCCCTGGGGTAGAGGCAATGGTTCAACCACAACTCTGAGAACAAGGGTGCTTTCCAACGTTCTGACTTTCCATTTGTCCACTCTCAGCTTGTCAGCAGCATCCCTTCCTTATGGTCAAAAGATAAAGTTGAGCATTTATAGACACTGCAGGTACTCACACATCTAGCCAAGAAAGGAATTTCCTCTCTTGAATCAACAGGAGGGGAAAAATCTTGCCTAAATGCTTCCAACAGAAACTGTTGGCCAGGATCAGGCCACATGCCCATACAGAGTCTGAGAGGCAAGTCTTGGCATTTTTAGCTTCTATGGCAAGAAAGCTGGTGGGGGAGGGTACTGTAGGACTGGGCCATTGGAACAGCTTGGCCTGTTGGAGAAGCAGCAAACCATCGGACCAGGAGCATGGGAATACTGTTGGTGACACATGCAAAGAAAAGTGGGGAGAAGGGTAAGATTCACTACTCTAGCTCAGAAATGTTATTATACCTGGATCTGAAGTTGACATGCATCCTAGGTACTTTTTTTAAAGGTTCAGTCAACAGCAAGAATGAGGTCCAGCTGATTTGCTGGATGAAAACTTGATATGAATTTAGAATCCATTATCCTAAATTCTTCAGGGGTTTCCTAGGTGTCTTGGTGGTAATAAAAAGAAAAAGCCATCTGCAATGCAGGAGATTCGGGTTCAGTCCCTGGGTGGGGAAGATCCCCTGGAGGAGGAAATGGCAATCCACTCCAATATTCTTGCTGGAGAATCCCATGAACAGAGGAGCCTGGTTGGCCACAGTCCATGGGGTCACAAAGAATCAGACACGACTTAGCAACTAAACAACCACAACAATCCTAAATTCCTTAATGCATTGGACTTTTTGTGGTATATTTTAATTTCTTCACTTGACTTTTAAATTGCTATTTAACTATTAAATTAAATAACTTTAATTTATTTAATTAAAGTTATTTAAGTAACTATTAAATTACTAAAGTAACTATTAAATTACTAATTTAAATTACTATTAAAAGGTAATCTGATTTACAATAGCCAAGATATGGAAGCAACCCAAGTACCCATCAACAGATGAATGGATAAAGATGTGGTATACACAACAAAAAGATTCCACATGCTGTAACTAAGACTCAGTGCAACCAAATAAATAAAATTTTTTTTTTATTTAAGAAAGAAGATGTGACATTGTGTGTGTGTGTGTGTGTGTGTGTGTGTGTGTGTGTGTGTGTGTGTTCAGTCACTCAGTCGTGTTTGACTCTTTGAGGCCCCATGGACTGTAGCCCACCAGGTTCCTCTGCCCTGGAATTTTGGAATTTTCAAGAATACTGGAGCAGCGTGCCATTTTCTACTCCAGGGGATCTTCCAGACCCAGGGGTTGAAACTGGGTCTCTTGTGTCTCCTGTGTTGGCGGGTGGATTCTCAACCACTAGTGCCACTTGAAAAGCCATATATGTGTGTGTATAGATACACACATACACACATATATATATAGTTGTCAGCCATACAAAAGAATGAAATTTTGTGATTTGCAGAAACATGGATTGACTTGGAGGGCATTATGCTAAATTAAACAAGTCAGAGAAAAACAAAAGACAAATACTGTATGACATCACTTATATGTGGAATCTAAAATATACAACAAACAGGTGAATATAATAATGTTAGGGGAAGCACTCTGATTGAAACTGCCCACCCTGGCCAGGCACCATAGCAACCACTTGCATGAGTTGTTTTATGACGGGAGGTCCTGGTAAGGAACATGGAACTAATAAGCCTCCACCAACCGGAAGAGTTCGGGAAAGGTCAAAAGGAGACACCACAACAAGGCGTGCACCACCAGGAAGGACTCTCAAGTCAGAATGACTGGCTAAAGACAACCGGAAACTAATCCCATCACCATAAACCCGAGAGCAAGCCACGTGGCAGAGCTGTTCTCCTGGGTCCCCTCACCCTCCTGCTCTCCCCCGGGCGCCCTTTCCAATAAAACCTCTTGCTTTGTCAGCACATGTGTCTCCTCGGACAATTCATTTCCGAGTGTTAGACAAGAGCCTGGTTTTGGGCCCTGGAAGGGGCCCTCCTTCCTGCTACAATAACAACCACCAAAAAAAACAGACTCACAGATATACAGAGCAAACTAGCAATTACCAGTGGGGAGGGGCAAGGTAGAGCTAAAGGATTAAGAGATACAAACTATGTATAAGATAAATAAGCTATAAGGATGTATCATACAGCACAGGGAATGTAGCTAATATATTATATAAAAATTATAAAGGGAATATAATATTTGAAGTTGTGAAGCACTATGTTGTACACCTGAAACTCATATAATATTGCACTATGTTGTTGTTCAGTCACCAAGTCATCTCTGACTCTGCGACCCCATGGATTGCAGCACGCCAGGCCTCCCTGTCCCTCACTCCCTCTCTTGGAGTTTGCCCAAGGAATATTGTACTATACCTCAATTTAAAAAAAAAAAAAAAAAGTGATCTGATGAAGGGAGGTGGGGCAGGAAGGATTGCCGGAAGGGTGGGAAAGACATTTTGTAACTATGGCAGGAGTACCAGGCTTTTCACCTGGGAAGTCTGGGCTAGCGGGCTGTGCCTGCATCTTGGACTTGGCCTGCAACATCCCCAGGCAAAGGGCAGAAGTGTGTGACCCCTGAAGACAGTTTTCCTCTGTGCTCTCTGCTAATGAGACTTGTCAACTAAAAATTACAGTCACAAGCTGCAAGTAGAGAGTGATTTTATTTGGTGGAAATGTTTAGGACTCTTACCCCAGGAGACAGCATCTCAGTAGCTCTTAGAAAACTGCTCCAAGGAGGCAGGAGCGGGGAGTCAGGCTATATACAAGTTGGCAACAGAGGGAACAGGCTGTCTGAACAGTCAAGATCAGATATCCAGTTAAGGAATTTAGCATTCTATCTAAGAGAAGATATGAGCCTCTGGGCTCACTGCATTCATTCCTCTCTTACACACCTCAGCTATCTGGGGCCAATCCTGTTTCCTACTTCACCCTGTTTCTTGCATTCCCCCAGCTCCTCAGCAATCACCATGGGGGTGGCAGCATTCCCTGGACTGCAGTTTGGGGATCCCTCATTCACATTTGGAGGCCAGAAATAGCTGATGGCTGTGACATTTCTTGTTTATTAATATGGCAGGAGATATTAATATGGCAGTTGTTCACAGACTGGACTCCAAAAATATACCCAAACAAATACAAGTCAGATGGATCACAATTTGGCTTGTCTTTTGTATTACCATTTCACATCAATGATCTTTAAAAAAAGTTTAATCAAACGTTTATTGATAATCTTCTCAATCCTGGTTAATTGACCCTTGACACAAAAATAGACTTGATAAGTGTCATAAGCTCAAGAAATCTCCAAGTGGAAAAATTTCAGGACCTTAAAAAGTTGGTTTTTAGATACAGTGTCACTTGATTTCCTTTAGTCAAAACGGCTCTATGTCTGACTAACTCTGTTAGAATGCACTTTGCTTAATTTTACAAAAACCCTCAAAAGGGCAGTCATGGGGTTTTATGATGGGAATTCTGATTTTGAAATTGATGACCTGAACATGGGCATGTCAGGGTGTCAATAATATGTATGTATTTCAAAGGCAGAACACAATAAAATCTGTATGGTAAACCTGATTATCTGGCCTAACACAGATAATAAAATCAGGCCTAAAAAAGTACAGATTTGTTGTTGTTATTGATGGTGTTTTGTAATCGACGTTCTCGCTACTAGAGATTTATATTTAGGTCAGACATTTGCTGGTTCAGTTTTTAAAGAATTTGCAAACAGTGCTTCCTTGGGCCAGAGGGGTGTAGAGCAGCAGCATGAATGCTAATTGTTGCTGTAAGGAGGCTGGGAGCATCCCCAAGGCACCAGGCCTGTGGTCAGAGAGAAACTTGCTTGTAATTTGGACTACCAGCGCTGCCAGCTGAGGTAGGGTGCTTTGTCTTGCATCGGAGGTCAAGGAAAACGTACAGGTTTACGAAGTGCGGGTTTTAAGCACAGGTTTCAGCAGATTAGTTATGGGACCAGTCAAAGCTGTGTTAATAGAAGGAATGCAAATTTCCTATGGAGTCTAGAAAGGAGGGTGTTTAAGGAGAAAATTAATCCTGGTCAAGGCAAGAGATGTTTGGTTTTAAATACGCAAAGAGAATCTAGCTACTGTTCCAAGTGGAACTCCCTCATCTTTGAAATCAGAGCTGACTCTTCCCCTCTCCCTGGGAAGCACTGATTTTCTCCAGTCCACTGGCCGGGCTGCAGAGGCACCAGCAGCCAGGCGAAGGAGAAAGGCGTCAACCTCCTTTTGACACCAGAGGCGCTTGTGAAATTTGCAAGACAAGAGAAGGAGAAAGAGGGAATTGAGGTTTGATCCTTCCTGTAAAGGAGGGTGAAGGATGGGGGAGAGAGTAGGGAGAGTCTGGGAAAAGGAGGGGGTTTACCGGCAAGAGCTGCCTGCAGAGAGGAAACAGAGATTTAGAAAAAAATTCGGGAAATTCTCTAATACAACACAGAATATGCGAGATGTTATTTCTAAATTAGCAAAAGAAAAAGGTGGAATTGTATTCAGGATTCAATAGATTCAGTATACTTTATAAGTAGCAAAGTAAAGTGTACTAAATCTACCTGTGGTTGCTGTGTGGTAAAGAATCTGCTTGCAATGCAGGAGACATGGGTTCAATTCCTGAGTCGGGAAGATCCCCTGGAAAAGGAAATGGCAATCCACTCCAGTATTCTTGCTTGGGAAATTCCGGGGACATAGGAGGCTGGTGGGCCTCAGTCCATGGGGTCGTAGAGAGTCAGACATGACTTACCAACTAAAAAACAACACCAACAACGTGTAGCAAATGGCTAGGTGTTTGTGGCTAGGGCTTGGAGATTCAATACAAACTCAAGACACTCCCTAAGAGAAATGGCAAAGAGAAATTTGAAGGATGAGTAGCTGAACCTGCCTCCATGAACAATTTCGGCTTCTCCATCAGGCCTGCTGCTGTGGGTGTAGATGCCGGATGCTGGTTGCCCTTAATTTATTTTTTGAAGAGGAAACAGAGATGTAACACTGGTGGTAACAGAGCCCATCCTCATGACCAAGAGAAGAGTAGTGGCAACTCTGAGGCAGATGAGGTCAGGGTATGTGGCTCTAGTTTCTACAAAGGCACGCTGGGAGACTCTATCCAACCTCTTCTCCCTGGCAAATCTGGCCTTGGATTCCAGCCCAGGCCAGGAGCACCGTCGATGCCAGGAGCATGTGCTTGGTCAGCAATTACGTGGCGATGGAGCAAAAGTGAAACTGGGTCCCAAGCAAGAGTGGGTCACACCTGCGTTCTGGGTCACAGAAGTAATGTGGAAACTGGTGTTACATCTTGGGAAGGGGCCAACAAGGAAATAAATTTGGAACCAGGATTTGAAGGAGTAGGTTGGTAGCCCTGAATTGGGAGCAAGATGAGGCTGGGAGAATGACCTCTGAAAGATCCCAAGAATATCTGTGTAGGCAAGAAATAAGGAGTGGAATGGATAGAACTGTTGAGAAGCAGCATGAGAACTGTGGAAATTAGGACTTGCTCGGGCCCTTGGAAAACCAGAATGGCTGCCAAAAAGAAAGGGCAAATCATCTGGGATTCTTCCCAGGGGAGGGCAGAGTCTGCCTGCATCCAGGGAGCCTTCTCTCCCAGCACTCCTCGCCAGTCCCCGGCCTTGTCGGTCACATGGTGTCTCTAGCTGTTCTTTGTGGAGCCAGTAATTGGACAGGCTTCCCTGACGTGCAGTCACTCAGGTAAGTGTTCTTTACTGCCAGTGATCCATGAAGAGGGGGTTACTGACGCCTGCAGGGGATCTTGGACCAAAGAGGTCCCCTCTGCCTGCTCTGCAGATCTTGAGTTTTCTCATCCTCCAGCATTATATGAACCACTTCCTTAGACTGCCTCTCTCTCACACATACACACACACACAGAGGAGATATGGGAATCTGTATATTCTGTATATCTTCCTGGTCCTGTTTCTCTGCAGAACCCTCACTGATACCCTCTCTACCTCACCCCTTCCTTCTTTTCAATTTTTTAAAAAAATTTTATTTATTTGTGGCTGATCTGAGTCTTCACTGTTCTGGGCAAGCTTTCTCTAGTTGCAGTGAGTGGGGGCTTCTTTCAAGTTGCAGTGTGCAGGCTTCTCATTGCGGTGGCTTATCGTGTTGCAGAGCACAGGCTCTAGAGCATGCAGGCTTTAGTAGTTGGGTTGTTCAGGCTGAGTTGTTGCAAGGCATATGGGGTCTTCCACATGGACCAGGGATCAAATCTGTGCCTCCTGCATTGGCCGTTGGATTCTTAACATTTGACCACCAGGCAAGTCCCTCCCCTTCATTCTTACTGCTCCTCCTGTGTGACCTCTTTTTCTTCCAGTGTTCCTCCCCTCCCCTGCTCTTTCTTCTTCCTTATGTCAACAAAGGTCCATCTAGTCAAAGCTATGATTTTTCCAGTAGTCATGGATGTGAAAGTTGGACTATAAAGAAAGCTGAGTGCTGAAAAATTGATGCTTTTGAACTGTGGTGTTGGAGAAGACTCTTGAGAGTCCCTTGGACTGCAAGGAGATCCAACCAGTCCATCCTAGAGGAAAATCAGTCCTGAATAATCATCGGAAGTACTGATGCTGAAGCTGAGACTCCAATATTTGGCCACCGGACACGAAGAACTGACGCAATGGAAAAGACCCTGATGCTGGGAAAGATTGAAGGTGGGAGAAGGGGACGACAGAGGATGAGATGGTTGGATGGCATCACCGACTCGATGGACATGAGTGTGAGTAAGCTCTGGGAGTTGGTGATGGACAGGGAAGCCTGGCGTGCTTCAGTCCATGGGGTTGCAAAGAGTTGGACACAACTGAGCGACTGAACTGAACTGAATCATTCTTTCTTACAGAAATAATGAAGTTTCAGTCCTTTATATTCTCTCTTTCAGCTGTGCCTCTGAAGCTGGTGTAGAAGGAAAAGTTGCAGATGTGAGTAAAGGCACCAGATTTTTAATCCTGGCTTTTTCATCTATTAGCTGTGTTGACTGGACACCTACCTATGAATTGAGACCTCACCACGCCAGGACCCATGTCAACGCTGGAAAAGTGCCCTCAGCCAGCTGTCCCCTCAGCCTCCTGAGAACAGAATCTTGTCTCGCACTGTGACGGTCCCTTCAACTCCACAGATGTGTGGGACACAGACTAGGTGTTCAGTATATGAATGCCTTGTGTCAGGAGCACAATGTTATAAGCACCAAATTTGAGACCAGCTGTGCCTTGAACACACCTGTGAGACAGAGAAATGAGTGTTTTAAGGAGAATGCCTGGACTTCCTAAAAGGCTGGACAGTGGGAAAAATACCCATTTGTCTCTAAATCCAACTATAAGGTTACCTAGGCTCCCAATCATAATGTCGTCTCCGGTTTCTCTCATGTTTTATTACCCTCCTGGTTTTAATGTCTCTGTTTTATCCCGCCTTCCTAAGTCCTGACATTGGGTTCCTGGTACATCTCTCCATCCAGTATTCTTGCCTGGAGAATCCCATGGACAAGAGGAGGCTGGTAGGCTACGGTCCATGTGTCCACAAAGAATCGGACACGACTTAGCAACTAAACAGCGTATCTCTTTATTTCACTGCAGTTTTGGCCCACCTATCTCTTTGGCCTGAAGTCCCTGCTCCAATCTCCTTGCCTTGGAATCCACAGATAACTCCCCCCATTCCTCGGCCCTTGCTGGATCCTGACAAACTGCATCACCAGGGAGAGTGTAGGGGCTCCCACTGTGCATTGCGCATAGTTGTACAAGTCAATGAGTACAGATGAAACCTCATTTGAATGAATGCCCAAATCTTAATTGCTCTGAGCTATCACCTTTCCAATCTTTTATAGTAGCCTTTCCTACTTTTGCTAGTGTGTGAAATGAGTACAATTGTGCAGTAGTTTGAACATTCTTTGGTGTTGCCTTTTTTAGGGATTGGGATGAAAACTGAGTTTTCCAGTTCTGTGGCCACTGCTGAGTTTTCCAAATTTGCTGGCATATTGAGTGCAGCACTTTAGCAGCAGCATCTTTTAGGATTTGAAATAGCTCAACTGGAATTTCATCACCTCCACTAGTTTTGTTCTTAGTGATGCTTCCTACGGCCCACTTGACTCCAGGATGTCTGACTCCAGGTGAGTGATCACATAATCATGGTTATCTAAGTCATTAAGATCTTTTTTTTTTTTTAATAGTTCTTCTGTGTATTCTTGCCACCTCTTCTTAACATCTTCTGTTTCTGTTAAGTCCATACCGTTTCTGTCCTTTATTGTGCCCATCTTTGTACAAAATGTTCCGTTGGTAACTCTAGTTTTCTTGAAGAGATCTCTAGTCTTTCCCATTCTATTGTTTTCCTCTATTTCTCTGCAGTGATCAATTAGGAAGGCTTTCTTATCTCTCCTTGCTATTCTTTGGAACTTTGCATTCAGAAGGATATAGCTTTCCTTTTCTCACTTGCCTTTTGCTTCTCTTCTTTTCTCAGCTATTTGTAAGCCCTCCTCAGACAACCATTTTTCCTGTTTGCATTTCTTTTTCTTGGGACTGATTTTGATCACTGCCTCATTTCACACACTAGCAAAGTAATGCTCAAAATTCTCCAAGCCAAGTTTCAACAGTATGTGAACAGAGAACTTCCAGATGTTCAAGCTGGATTTAGAAAGGGCAGTGGAACCAGAGATCAAATTGCCAACATCCACTGGATCACAGAAAAGGTGAGAGAATTCCAGAAAAGCTTCTACTTCTGCTTCATTGACTACACTAAAGCATTTGACTGTTTGGATCACAACAAATTGTGGAAAATTCTTAAAGAGATGGGAATCCCAGACCACCTTATCTGCCTCCTGAGAAACCTGTATGCAGATCAAGAAGCAACAGTTAGAACCAAAAATGTAACAATGGACTGGTTCCAAATAGGGAAAGGAGTTCGTCAAAGCTGTATGTTGTCACCCTGCTTATTTAACTTATATACAGAGTACATCGTGTGAAATGTCCAGCTGAATGAAGCACAAGGTGGAATCAAAACTGCCAGGAGAAATATCAATCACCTCAGATATACAGATGACACCACCCTTACAACAGAAAGTGAAGAGGAACTAAAGAGCCTCTTGATGAAGGTGAAAGAGCAGAGTGAAAAATCTGGCTTAAAACTCAATGTTGAAAAAACAAAGATCATGGCATCTGGTCCCATCACTTTGTGGAAAATAGATGGGGAAACAATGGAAACAGTGAGAGACTTCATTTTCTTGGGCTCCAAAATCAGTGCAGATGGTGACTGCAGCCATGAAATTAAGATTCTTGCTCATTGGAGAAAAAGGTATGACCAAACTAGACAGCATATTAAAAAGCAGAGATGTTACTTTGTCAACAAAGGTCCCTATAGTCAAAGCCAAGGCTTTTCCAGTATCATGCACGGATGTGAGAGTTCGACCATAAAGAAAGCTGAGTACTAAATAATTGATGCTTTTGAACTGTGGCGTTGGAGAAGACTCTTGGGAGTCCCTTGGACTACAAGGAGATCCAACCAGTCCATCCTAAAGAAAATCAACTCTGCATCTTCATTGGAAGAACTGATGCTGAAGCTGAAGCTCCGATAGTCTGGCCACCTGATGCAAAGAGACAACTCATTGGAAAAGACCCTGATGCTGGGAGAGATTGAGGGCAGGAGGAGAAGGGGGTGACAAAGGATGAGATGGACAAAGGATTGGATGGCATCACCAACTCAATGGACATGAGTTTGAGCAAGATCCAGGAGACAGTGAAGGACAAGGAAGCCTGCTGTGCTGTACATAGTTCATGGGGTTGCAAAGAGTTGGACATGACCTAGTGCCTGGACAACAAGAGCAAGCTCTCAGGACTGTTGTAAAATTCAGATGCTGAGACAAGTCAACAAATGCTGCTGGGACAACCGAACATCCACATTTAAAAGAGTTAAGTTGAGGGACTTCCCTGGTGGTTCAGCAGCTAGACTCTGTGTTCCCCACGCAGTGGGCCCAGTTCCCATCCCAGGTGGGGGTACTTGATCCCACATGCTGCAGCAAAGATACCATGTGCTGCAACTAAGATTTGGTGTAGTCAAATAAATAAACAAATAAATATTTTTAAAAATTTATTTAAAAAGAATTAAGTTGAATTCATATCTTATACCATACGCAAACATTAACTCAAAATGGCAAGTAGACTAAAAGTGAGAGCTAAAGTTATAAACATCTTAGAGGAAAAGGGGAATATATATGATCTAGGGTTAGGCAACAATTTCTTAGCTATGACATTAAATGCACAAATGATAAAAGGAAAAATTCACAAATTGGACTTTGTCAAAATTTAAAACTTTTACACTTCAAATGACATCATCCAGAAAGTGAAAAGAAACAGAAACTCACAGAACAGAAAAAGCTAGCATATTATATAACTGATAAGGGACTTTTATCCAGAATACATACAGAAAGAACTCTTACAGCCTAAGAAGAAAACAAATATTTCCATTTTTAAAAATGGGCAAAGGATTTAAAGAAACAGTTCTCAATGAAGACATACAAACTGTCCGTAATCACATGAAAAGATGTTCAACATCATCAGTCATTAGGGAAATGCAAATAAAACCAAAATGAGATACCACTTTATACCTACTAGGAGGGCTAGAATAGAAAAGACAATAGCAAGTGTTGGTGAGGATGCAGAGAAATGGAACCCCTCATTCATTCCTGGAATGTAAAGTGGCGCAACCACTGGGTAGTTTGGCAACTTCTCATAACCCTCCCACATGACACAGCGATTTCACTCTTAAAGAAACAAAAATAAGTGTCCGTACAAAGACTTGCACAAAATGTTCATAGCAGTGTTGTTCACAGTAGCCAAACACTGGGCACAACCCAATTGCCTGTCAACTGGTGAATGCATAGACAGACTGCGCTGTTTCCACGCAGTCTGATGCACTGATCGCAGTGAACAGGATGATTGACACCGGCTGCAGCGCGGAGGAGCCTGAGGAGCGTTAGGTGGAGCTGAAAGAGACAGCCATAAAAGACCACGCATCACATGTTTTCCATTTATACGAAATGTCCACAAGGGGCAGATCGATAGAGACAAAAAGTAGTTTAGTGGTTTCCAGGGACCCGGGAAGGGGGGGAGTGACTCTAAGTGGCTACAAGGCTTCTTTCTGCAGTGATGAAACGCTCTAAAATTAGATGGTGGTGTTCCTTACACAACTCTGTGAATGTACTGAAGACCACTGAATCATGTACTTTAAATGGGTGAATTTTATTGTATGTAAACTATATCTTGATAAAGTTTTTTTGAAAAGAAGTTTGATTAATTCAGAGATATTTGTCTCCGAGACAAATAAAACTTCCTTCAACTTAAAAATAATTCACCAGTTACTTCAGATGCAGTTCCTAGCCTAGGAGCTTTGTGAGAATCTACAAAAAGATTTTTTTGAGACCTAAAAAAAATGTATTGGCTTTAAACTGTAAAGATTTGAAATAAATCAAAAGCTGACAAAATATAATATTATGTCAAGACAAAACCAACTCATCTGAAACTAACACGCAAGCGCACCAACTGACGGACTATGGGAATGTGGGTGTTTTCGCATCTGACATACGGGCTGAGACCCCCACGCGCAGGGGGCGGGGCCCCGAGGGTCTCAGGACAGCGAGGCCGCCTCACGGCGCGGTTCTTCCGGTCCCAAGGCTCCCATGATCCTCCGCGGTAGTCTCGCCCTGTCTGCGCGCCCATGTTCCTCAGTCAACGCAATGGTAGACAGGGCTCAAGTTTTTGCCTTCCAGAGAGTTTATTATCCTACAGAAAAATCAGTGTGTGCCACGTGGCTTTATGACAGGGCCAATCAAGTGCTCTCATTCCACTCCAAGTCCCTCAGGAGGAACCCAGCCCTGCCACACAGGGAACTGCTTCTGCAGCTGCAACGGCCCTCGCTGCGCTGCAGAAAATACACGCTCACACTTCTGCCCCATGCCGGAAACAGCGTGCTTCCTGAGGATCCGGGTGCGTCTCTTCACTTTTGAATCCATGGCCCGGCATGGTGCCACACACATGCTCTGGACCCACAGAGAGATTACTTAATAGTAAGCTATTTTTATTTATAGTGTTCACTGTGACAATGACCTGGGTTCTTGCTTTCATCTTATAAATTGCAACCCTCACATGCCAATAAAGCAGCTCCTGCTAAGTCGTTTCAGTCGTGTCCAACTCTTTGCGACCCCATAGACTATAGCCCGCCATGTTCCTCTGTCCATGGGATTCTCCAGGCAAGAATACAGGAGTGGGTTGCCATGCCCTTCTTCAGGGGATCCTCCTGATCCAGGAATTGAATCCATGTTAAATAAACTAAAAACTCTTAAAATAAATAATTTCAATCCTCTTTGGGAAAGAATATGAGAGAAAAAGTGTTACCATATCACTATTGGGCAGCCATTAAAGTAATATTTCCTTCATGCAAGAAATGGAAGCTCGGAAGCGCAAGTTAGCGGGTGAAAGTTGAAGAATTAGCAAGATATCTACCCAATCTCAGGTTTCCCAGGTGGCTCAATGGTAAGGAATCCACCTGCAGGGCAGAAGACACAAGTTTAACCCTGGGCCAGGAAGATGCCCTGGTGAAGGAAATGGCAACCCACTCCAGTATTCTAGTCTGGAGAATTTCACAGACAGAGGAGCTTGGCAAGCTACAGTCCATGGGGGTCACAGAGTCGGACATGACTTAGTGACTAAACAACAAGTAAGCAGTCTCAAAGTGTCTTTCCACAAGATTGTGACATCATGATTTAAAAGAGATAAGTATTTGATCATTCAGATGATTAAAATATTTATTTCTCATATATTTGGACTTCATCTACAGTTCTGGCTCGCCACTCCCCAAATATTTTGGATTTCTTGAGCTATAAGAGCAGTAGGATGACGTTTGGTCTTTCGTCAGCTCCTGAAAACACTTTGGGGAAAGTGACTCTTGGATCCCACCCAAGAGTGGGCATCAGTTGCCGGGAAAATCAACCATGATATTAGAGGGTTGGAACTTCAGTATCACCCCTGTCTCAGTGATAGGGGGCTGCAGGTGGAATGAATCACCAATGGCCAACGATTTAATCAATCATGCCTAAGGAAACCTCCAAAAAACCCCACAGGAGAGGGTTTGGGGAGCTTCTGGGCTGGTGAACACGGGAAGATGTGTGAGAGTGGAGGGACCCCTTACCATATCTCGCTGTATATCTCATCTAGTGGTTGGTTCATATCCTTTAATACCCTTTTTGTAGTCTGGTGAGCAAACAAGTCTTCCTGAGTTCTGTGAGCCATTCTAAAAACTTAATCAAACCCAAGGAGGGGTTGTGGGAGCCTCTAATTTGTAGTCAGTTGGTCAGAAGCACAGGTAAAAATAACCTGGGCTTGTGACTGGCATCTGCAGTGGCGGCCCGTCTTGTGGGATGAGCCTGATTCTATTTCCAAGTAAGTGTCAGAGTTGAGTTGAATTCTTGGACACTCCACTGGTGTCTAAGAAATGCTTGTTGGTGTGGGAAGCCTAAATACACACACACATACTGGAATTGGGTCCTAGGGCCCTTTTTCAAAGGTACTTATTAATTTTACAAAGAGAATAACTTTTCAGAGCAGACACCATTCCAACCCACGATCACCATCAACACCCCCAGTAATGAGACAGTGGCCTCATGAGACACATGAACTCAGGAAGACTTGTTTGCTCACCAGACTACAAAAAGGGTATTAAAGGATATGAACCAACCACTAGATGAGATATATAGATGCTGACACACACAGCAGTGCTTCTGGAAGATTCCAGCGCAAAAATACAAAAAACTAGTCTAATTGTGAGAAAAGCATCAGAAGCAGCCAAATGGAGGATGTTTCACAAAATAACCGATTCCTCAAATGTCAAGGCTAGGAAAAACAGGGCAAGACAGAAATTTCTGCAGGTTGAAAAGGACTAGGAAGACACTAGAACTGATTGCAACATAGAATTTGGGGTTTTCCCTTGTCTGTCTTTTGGGGTATTAAAGGACATTATTGGGCCAATTGGTAAAATCTCAAGAAAGCCTATAGGTTAGCTAATAGTGTTGAATTAGGGTGAATTTTCTGATTTTGCTTGTCTTCCTGTGGTTACTTTGCACATAAGCCCTTGTTTTTAGGAAATACCCACTTAAAGTGTTCATGGGTAGAGGGGCAGTGTCTCTGCAACTCACTCTAACGTTTCAGACAAGAATTGATATACAAAGGATAACGTGGATGTGCTAGTGTTAACATTTGGGGAATGTGGGTAAAGGTTAGATGGAACTCCTTGTACTATGTTTGCAATTTGCTGCTAAGTCTGTAATTACCAATACCCCACCCCCACCCCCAAAAAAAGATTAGGAAAGTTAAAATATCTTCTGTCTTTTGTCATTAAAGCCATTATTGGATATCATTTGTGGCCCCAAAGGAGTCTAATAAAGATGAAGACTTGTCAAAACAACTTGGAGTCATTAGAATTTCTTACCTTTTTACTGGTTCTCTTGTCAAGGCCCATCCTCTGCTGTGTACAGATAAATGTGACATGTGCAATATGAATTTATAAATTCCATATGTTAGAATGTACCTCTGGATATGTATCTTTTAAAAATAATAGTGGCTCAAATGTGGTAGAAGTTGAGTTTCTCCCTCGAGTAACAGAACTGGGCAGGCGGTCAGTCCAGGGCTGGTCTGGAGGGAGGTTCAGAGCGAGTCTTGCTACACCCCTCCCACGTGTGCAGCCTGGGGTCTCACGATCTGAGCTGGAGACACAGCACATCTCCATTCTAATCAGCAGAAACTGGGAAGGAACAAAGAAGGGCATCCACAACCCCGATTTAAGGACACTTTCTGTACACTGCACAACAGTTTCAGTAACATCCTTTGTTCCAAGACAACTTCTAGCTTCGGGAGAGGCTGTGCATTGCAGTCTGGGCCATCAAATTCCATCCAAAAATTAGGGAGGAAGAGAATGGTGATCGGGGCATGTAACAAGCCTGTGTTCTCAGGTGAGATATGTCCTCTATAAGGAAAGTCCTGCAACCATGATTCCAGTGACAGTGCTGGTGCCGCCTGGTGGCATAAAGGACAGTCCGTTTGGGGCAGGTGGTCGAGGACGTGGAAGTGGAGACAAGCGCTGCTGGCAAAGAGAAGAAGAAAATGAAAACGACCACGTGGACGCCAGGACATGAGGGGAAACACAGCTACGGCCTCTGCCTAATTGAGTACGACTCCATCTGAACAGGGAGAAAGGGAAGGTGCGGGAAACAGGGAAAAGGGAAAGACGGGGAGGAAGGGACAAGAGGGCTTGAAAGGGCGGGGGGTGGGCAGGAAGAGCAGGAGGC
Source organism: Muntiacus reevesi (assembly GCF_963930625.1). Classification (NCBI taxonomy): domain Eukaryota; kingdom Metazoa; phylum Chordata; class Mammalia; order Artiodactyla; family Cervidae; genus Muntiacus; species Muntiacus reevesi. Next base: position 123,719 of record NC_089266.1, read on the forward strand.
TGATGTCCAGCTGTTGGAGCCACTGGCGGCTGGCTCTGCGGTCCCTGGGGCTGAGGTCTCTTCCTTCATCTGTAAGCAGAATTCTGGGAAGCAGAGTGGGCCTGGGGTCAGGAACCATCGTCCACCTCCAGTGGTCCTCTGTAGTGCTGGAGGCGCTCCTGACTTCAGAGAAGCCTTTATACAACTAAGTTGTGTGAGTGAACACAGCACAGGGGCCAGAAAAATAAAACGGGCTGCACTGAAAAGACATCCAACTCTGTGCAAGTAAGAATTCTAGTAACTCCCGATAACTTGATCCATGGCTGTGCTACCGTCTTTAGGGACACCAAGATGACTGGAAGGCTTCTTCCTTGTGAGGAGAATCAGCAGGGATACTGACCTCTCAACCAAGCCTATGGGGCAAAAAGTGCAAATTATGCACTTGAAGTTTCCGAAGGTATAGGCAAGCTGGTTCACAAAGCACTTCATTTAGAGAAAAATGGTTCCATTACCGCATCCGAGAGCTGGAAGGGACTCCTCTTTGGGTACAAATGTTTACACAGAAGGCTGGGGAGACTGAAGTTTGCTTTATGGAAGTCTGCTCCACCCTACTCTGGAGAACTTCACGATGGAGGACCTTGCCTGTGCCGATAATTCCCAAATCTAAAACTGGTGCGCATTTGCAGGTTTTGCAGAACACCAATGGCACCCCACTCCAGTACTCTTGCCTGGAAAATCCCATGGATGGAGGAGCCTGGTAGGCTGCAGTCCATGGGGTCGCTAGAAGTCAGACATGACTGAGCAACTTCACTTTCACTTTTCACTTTCATGCACTGGAGAAGGAAATGGCAACCCACTCCAGTGTTCTTGCCTGGAGAATCCTGGGACGGGGGAGCCTGGTGGGCTGCCGTCTATGGGGTCGCACAGAGTCGGACACAACTGAAGCGACTTAGCAGCAGCAATTAGATCTGAACTCGAAGCCCTTTGAAGAGTTTAGGCCGCAGTCGAGGGTCTCACCTGCTTCCAGGATGTGTGGCCTCATCTGTTCTCTAGAAACACAGTGGGGGCGGGCCGGGGAGGGCGAGACGGTGGGCAAGATACCACTCAAAGAAGTGACAAGGCAGCGGGAGGGTCCTGGGGTCTCTGAGTCTAGACACAAGCACTGCACTCTGCCTGGTCCAGTACAAACACTGAAAGCAACACGTGCTTGTTTCGTAACATATGACAGGGCAGGAGGCCAAGTCCTTGGTCGTGAGCGTGAAACCCATTTCAGCCCTGCGCGTGTCGCCGTCCTCATGCTGGACCAGCCCCGCGGTGTCAGAAGTGGCGCCAGGGATCCACGCAAGTCCCTTTAAAGTGACGCCTTCTCTCTTGGCAACAACCTTAGGTAAAATCCAGGGAGTCCTTTCTGGTATGTAAACTGGCCTGTAGGTGGAAAGTGTGAGAAACCTCCCCCAAGCCCTTCGACTGAAGAGCTATCTGCTGGGGAGAAAGATTAAAGTTAAACTAAACAGAACAGAAAATGCCTAAGGGTTGTTTTTTCCCCTGAAAGTGAAATTTGACTTGTAATTAAAATACACTTAAAAAAAAAAAAAAAAAGACCTTAGGGACCTATTTTTTCCCCTGGCTGGTTCTTGGCCCAAACCCTCATGACTCCTTTTTATTTTGGGGGGGTGGGGGTGACATTAGGAATCCTTAATTATTGAACTGAAGGAACTTTAAACACCATTTAATCTAATGCCCCTATCTAATAGGCAGGAAAGCCCAGGAAAGCGAAGTAATCAGCCCAGGGTCTCATCCAAACTGAAGCCTGGGTCACCCACCTTTGAGTTCAAGCTTTTCCCAGTACATCCTAACGCTTCTAAAGACCAGACTGCCACATGAGAATTCATCACTGAACTGGGTACTTCCTGCTGTCTGTGCGTATGAAAAAGTTCCACTTTGAACCTTCAATGACTAGAAATAGGGGAGTTAGACTTGTGGGCCCTAAATACAATTGCCAGTTACAATCAGGTCTAGGAAGAAAATGTCCTTAAACACATTATCCTATTTAAGTGCCACTTTCCTGTGAAACAAATCTTGGTTCAACTGCAAAATGCCAAAATATAGGTTACTAGGGTGTTTCAGGTTTGTTTTGTTTGCTCTTTGATATCAGTTCTTAACTGGAACAGGGGAGAGGAAAGGCAGGAAGAAAATAGATGGGTATTTTTTTAACTCGCCACTTAGAAATCTTTGAAAGGAGTAAGCGCTAGCTCTCGTGCAGACTTCTTCTATCTAGGCCATGGCTGTTGACGCCTGTGATCCTCACACAGCCATTCCCACTTTATATCTGGGCAAATGACTGCAGAGAAAAGCAGAAGACTTGCTTAGGGTTGGCTGACCCAGGAGCCAGTGTTTCGGGAGCCGTGTTCTATAATCAGAGGACTGGACTCTCCTCCAGACCTACAGAGAAGTGTCGATTCTGCCTGTAGGTTGGCAGCTTCCTCTCCGACTGCTCTGTGGCCTTCATTTCCTTTCCACTCTGCTGACTCAGGACCCAGGAAGCCTAGCTTCCTGTCAAGATCAGTGTGAGGACCGCCAGCAGAGATGCAGACTCAGCAAAGCAGCACCTGCCCTCCAGGAGAGGCCGCAGGAGGTCAGAAAGCCAGAGGCGAAGGCAGACCCACGAGGTGCCCGAGCACAGCTCATATGCATAGTCGGCCAGGGGAGACGGGAAGGGCAGACGTGAGAAAGGGCTGAAAGGCGAGACAGCATGGAAGCGCCCAGAGGACACGATGCGAAGAGAAACTAGCCGGACACAGAAAGACAACCAAGCTGTGATCTCACTTGCACATGGAACTTAAAGAAGTCAAATTCCTAGAACCAGAGAGTGGAATGGTGGTTGTCGGGGGCTGGGGAGTGGGGAAATGGGGAAAGGTTGATCAAAGGGCACAAACTTTCAGTCGTAAGATGATGAAGTAGTAAAGATCTAACTACAGCATGTTAACTCCAGTTAACAACTCTGCACTGAGCACTCGAAATCGGCTAAGAGAGTGGATCTTTGGTGTTCTCACTCCTCACTCCTCCCCCAAAAGGTAAAGTGATGAACGTATTAATTGTAATCATCTCACAATGTGTATGCACGGTAAGTCGTCATGTGGTACACCTTAAAAAACTTGGTTTGTACAACCTAAAAAAAAAAAAAAAAAAAAAAAACAGCTGAGAAAAGCAAGTAGGCAACTTTGAGGATGCCAGAAATTCTTTAAAAATCTATTTCCTTCCAGAAAGAAATATATGCCTTTGTTAAGGAGTAAAATATAGGTTTTTTTGTTTGTTAAATGTATCCAATGAGTTTTAAATTATTTGTTTTTAAATTGGGGTGAAATTCACATAAAATTAATCAAAGTTAGCATGCCTTTGTGATGTGCAGCCCCCAAGTCTGGTTTCAAACATTTCCGGCACTCCAAAAAAAACCTCCACATCCACCAGTCACTGCCCCTCCTTCCTGCCCCAGCCCCTGCTTACACAGCTGCTTCATGAGCTGAGGGGCTGCACCCACAAATGGCTGGGAAGAGTGACAAGACTGTTGCAGGAAGGGGGACCCCTTCTAGGGCCCGAAACTGGGCTCTTGTCTAACACTCGGAAATGAATTGTCCGAGGAGACACATGTGCTGACAAAGCAAGAGATTTTATTGGAAAGGGCGCCCGGGGGAGAGCAGGAGGGTGAGGGGACCCAGGAGAACAGCTCTGTCACGTGGCTTGCAGTCTCGGGTTTTATGGTGATGGGATTAGTTTCCGGGTTGTCTTTAGCCAGTCATTCTGACTCAAGAGTCCTTCCTAGTGGTGCAAGCCTTGTTCAGCCAAGATGGATGCCAGAGAGGATGATTCTGGGAGGTGGTTGGACATGTGGTGTCTCCTTTTGACCTTTCCCGAACTCTTCTGGTTGGTGGTGGCTTATTAGTTCCACGTTCCTTACCAGGACCTCCTGTCGTAAATCAACTCCTGCAAATGGTTACTATGGTGCCTGGCCAGGGTGGGTGGTTTCGATCAGTGTGCTTCCCCTAACAGGACCGTGAAACTAGAGTAAATGATCACACCTTCCATCTGCCTTCACTGGGGCTGGAAGGGAACGCCCAGAGCTGCTTGTGCCACACGGCTGCCTCTGCTGCCCCGGGGCAGGCTGGCGCCTGTGCCCACGCTCACTGTCTCTTGTCCCCCAGACACTACTCTCCCCACCCCCCAGATGACTGTCCTTGATACCAAACAGTCTGGCCAGGGACCAGTGGGTAAGCGTTAGGACCCTTCACAGAGTATCATGTGCGTGCGCTAAGTCGCCTCAGTTGTGTCTGACTCTTTGCAACCCCATGGACTGTAGCCTGCCAGGCTCCTCTGTCCATGGGATTCTCCAGGCAAGAATACTGAAGTGGGCTGTTATTTCCTCCTCCAAGGGACTCTTCCTGACCCAGGGATCGAACCCACATCTTTTACGTCTCCTCCATTGGCAGGCAGGTTCTTTACCACTAGTGCCACCATCACTGAGGCTTAAAAAAACTAAGACAGTCCATGTTATAGATCCATGTTATAAAACGTCACCTCAGGCAACTCAGAACATTCACATGTGCTTTCTACCTCCCTGTGAAGGTGATCTCAAGCATGAATTTTATGGCAATTGTCTCCTTGCTAAATGTGTATCTTTCAACACTATAGCTTAATTTCACTTGCATTTTGAACTTTGTATAAATGGATTTACAAGGCATGGACTCTTTTGTAATGAAGTGTGTTAGGCTTAGCATCCTTTGTGAGATTTGTTCATGCTGTTGAATGTAACAGTTGTTCATTCTTTTTCATGGCTGTGTGGCATGCCATTGTATAACTTACAGTAGTTTATTTACTTATTTTCGTATGGATACAGTTTTATGAAGCTTCTTTTCCCAGTTTTTATAGTTATAATTGACAGATAAAACTGTATATATTTAAGCTGTACACTATGATGATTTGCTTATTTTCCTGCTGTGGCTAACAGGTTTTACCCAACTCCTGGTTGTTACAAGTAATGCTACTATGAGCGCTCTTGTACATGTCTTTTGATGTGTAAGTTCACATATAACTTGGCATATTCCTAATGTGAGATGTTGGATTATAGTGCAGGTTCATTTAGCAGATGCTGCTAAACAGATTTTCAAAGTTGTCATACCAATTTAAACTCTCCCTAACTCCATTTGAGAGATTCTCTTGTTCCAGTCTTATCATTAGTCTTGTCAGTTTTTTATTGGATTTTAACCATTCTGCTGGGTGTGCTGGATAATTCATTATGATTTCAGTTTGTCTCTCCCTGATTACTGCTGAGGTTGAACATTTTTAAACATGCTAATTGGTCATCTGGATATTCTCCTTGGTGTAGTGCCTGTAGAAGTCTTTTACCTACTTTTCTTAGGGGGTTTTTTCTTTTTGATCTGAGAGTTGTTTATATACTCTGGAGATGAGCCCTTTGTGCTGCAAATCTCTCTTCCTATTGTAATGTGCCTTTGTGCCTCTTTCTATTGACGTATATCATGGTATCTTCAAATGCATAGAAATTCTTAATTTTAATAAAATTGTTTTTTTTTTCTCTTTCTTTTTGGTTAGTGGTTTTTGTATCCTGTTGAAGAAGTCTTTCATATCCTTAGGTCATGAAGACAGTCTTCAATATTATCTTCTAATTCTGAACTGTTGGCAGCCACTTGGGGCTATATAAGTGAAAATTAATTAAAATGAAATAAAATTCAGTCCTTCCGTTGCCTGTATCTGGCAGTACAGGTCACAGAATATTTCCCTTTTCTCTTCATCTGCACTGTTCTAGAAGCTTTTAGCGTTTTGTCTTTCACAGTCAGATCTAAAATCACCTGATACTAATTTTTGTTTATGGTGTGGGGTGGTCAGGTTCCAATTTCTGTAAGGATATCCAACTGTCCTAGCACCATATAATGACAAAGACATCCTCCACAGGTCTGAAGTTCCATCTTTCACAGAAATCAAACATTCAAATAGGAACTCTGTCTGTGTTCTCTATTCTTTTTATGTATTTGTATCCAAACCACACTGTCTTCGTCTCTGCAGCTTTACACTAAGTTTTCACATCTGGTAGAGCAAGCCCACCTACCTCCTGTTTCTTCAACTGTCCTGATAATTCCTCACCCTCTGCATTTCCTAATAAATTTAGAATTGCTTTACCATTCCATGGTGTTTGTATCTTTTTGTCTATTTTATTCTTTTTTAAATAATGTTTGCATTTGTCCTGAATACACACACACACACACGCGCACACACACACACACACACACACATTGCATAGTATATAAAGCGTTTCTCCTCCAAATCTGTCAATCCTTGAATACAGCCCCACAGAACATTTGTTAACTTCCTACTTTCAAAAACTTACTATGGGAAATACTCTGGAAAAAATGTGTTATACTTGCAAAAATATTGCATAAAGATCAATATTTGGAGATTTTGATATGGTTGCATATAATCTATAGAGCATTTAGTAGTGTACTGATCTCTTGAACATTCCAAGTCTTTAAAAACCAGGAGTACGGTATGCAGGTCATGGTGCAGAAACAGATGCCTAATGGAACTTGGATGGCAAAAGTTTACGAGGGAAAAGGCAAGCACCAGAACTGGGCAAAGGAAGCAGTCTGACCCAGACCCGACAGAGCGCTGGCTGCCCTAACGCGTTGCTCTGGGGCATTTACTGTTGTCAGAGTGTCCGGTGTTGGGCTGCATGTCCATGCTAAGTCACAGCGCAGGTCGCCCTGGGCAGGGTGGGCAGAGTATGACCCCAGGCAAAGCAGCACCTGGCAGCCCAGCCAGGTCCCGAGGCGCTGCTGGCTCAAAGCTGTCACTCCCAACGGCTGGGCAGTGTCTCTCCCAAAAAGAGGTGGGATGTATCTGGTATTTTCAGGTCTGCACAGTTCATCCTAAAGCCTTTTGCTTCCCCACCTCCTATCCTGGAGATCCTCCAACTTCCACTTTTCTAATAGTGAGTTTGACCCAGAATCCCTCCCAAGCCAACAGACTCTTCTTCACCCAGTTTTTTATTCTGGCCCCTTGATCAAGCACACTTAAGAGTTCAGTTCCTGGATGCTGGCGAGGGCCTGCAGGTCTTCTGTGGGATGTAATCCCTTAGCATCCCTAACCCTACGTACTGAGAGTTCAACCAGTGATAGGCATAATGACCCAGGAAGGAATCCATGCTCTTCTCAGGGGCAGGCTTCTGCATGGTGTTCCAGAAGGTTGGGAGTGTTGGCTCTTCCAGTGGGTTTGGAGATGGGCCACTTCTCCAAGCTCGCAAGGTCCACAGGAAGCTGAGGAGTCAAAATCTTCATCATTGCCCATCTGCCTCCATTCCATCCAGGGCCTGACCTTGGCATGAGAGACCTGCCTTTGCTGGGTGCTTAATCCTCTTGGTCTAGGTTCTCAACTTTCTCTGCCTTCTCAGTGTAGGAGATGAGAGCTTCATGCAACCAAGAAGACCTCTAATTTTTACACCTGGCTTTCAGTTGCTCATTACTCTCATCTCTTTGGCATCTTTCTGGCGAACACTGATGATGCACATCAATGCCTATCCAAATCAATCATTTCTATAGCAACTACTTCCTCCACTATATCTGCCAGTGCTTTCACTTTGACCAGCACACCCCCTCTTATGTACCAACAGAGTGCAAACAACTGAACCAGCACCTTGTGCAGAGTGCTGCCTGAGACCCGCCTGCCTCCACCGGGCGGCGGGCAGGGGCGGGGTGCTCCTCTGAACCCATCTCATCACTTGCTTTCTGAGACCTCTCCTGAGTCAGCTGTCACAGGTTAGTCTTCGGAGGCTGAGTTGAGGTGCACAACGTTTATGAGGGATCAACACTTGTGGGAGGAAGTGAAGGTACCAAGATCAGGCTCAGGAAGGGGCCAGAGAGCAATGCCGGGCCCGCAGAGCGCCAGTCAAGGCAGCAGGCAGTTGCCCAGGATTTTGGGGTGTCCTGTATCTGGTAGAAATTGCCCTAAGTATGTCCCTGTCTTGCTTCCACTGGTTGTATGCAGCTCTGGGACCCGTGTCACCTCAGGGAAGGGAGCTCTCTGCAGCTGGAGGCTTCGTGCAAGCCACACCTGCACGGCTGAATGGAAAGTTCCTTCCTGAAGGGCAACTAGAGGGCAGTTCCCTGTCTGCCACACATGGTGCCCTCTCATTTATTTAGGCTTTCCTTCACCCCCTTCCAGAATGTTTAGTTTTGCACAGAATTCTGGTATATGTTTCAACTGATATATTCTTATGTAGTCAATATTCTGCCGCTGTTGTAAGTTATCTTTTTTTGTGTGATCACCTTTATTTAAATTTTAAACATTGAACTATAGCTGATTTACAATATCGTGTTTTAGGTGTACAGCAAAGTGATGCATGCATATATATGTGTGTGTGTGTGTGTGTGTATACATATATACACACACACATACACACTTTTTCAGACTCTTTTTCCACTACAGGTTGTTATAGTAAATACAGTTCCCTGCGCTACACAGTAAATACCTGTTTATCTGTTTTACATATAGAGGTGTGTATCTATTAATCCCATACCCCTAATTTATCCCTCCCCACTTTCCCCTTTGGTAACTCTAAGTTTGCTTTCTATGACTGTGAGTCTATTTCTGTTTTGTAAGTAAGCTCATTTGTGTTGTTGTTTAGACTCCACGTGTGCGTGGCATCATACGCTGATTGTCTCTGTCTGACTCACCGCACACAGCATGATCACCTCAAGGTCCATCCACGTTGCTGCAAATGGCAGCATTTCATTGTTTTCAATGGCTGAGTAATCTTCCATGCCTTGGTTATTGCAAACAGTGCTGCTACAAACGTTGCTGTACATGTTTAAGATTTCTTTTTAAACTTCTTATATTCTAACTGATTATTGCTTTACATAGGATATATTAGCATGTAGAAATACATTTAATATTGATATTAACAACCTTGCTAACCTCACTTGTTAATTCTAATTGTGCATCTGTGGATTTTTAAACACATACATCAGGTTATCTTGTTAACAGCGTTTCTTCCTTTTCAGACCTACACTTTCTTTTTTTGGGGGGTGGATTATTTATTGCACAGGTTTGGTGCTCCATTGTGATAGTGAGTGGAAGTGGTCAGTGTAGGCATCCCTGCTGTCAAGCCAAAGAGACAGCGCTTAATATTTCACTACTTGGTAAGATACTTATATGTCTGTACACTACTTAGTGTGTTTGTTGAAGACTGTGTGCGCCATTTATCAAGTTCAGAAAATTCCTCTTTACTCCTACTTTGATAGTACTTACATCAAAAAAATCATAAGTAGTGCTGAACTTTATTCAACATCTTTTTCTGATTTTTGAATATCAAACCAAACTAACATTCATTGAAAACTCCACCTTGGTCGAGATATACATCAGCTTTACACATTGCTGGATTCATTCTGCTGATCACTTGTTTAGTTTTAAAGTTTATGATTGAGATTAGCTTGTTATATTTTTGTAATGTCTTTGCTAGGTTTTAGTATCAAGGCAGTGTGGCCGTCATAGAATAGTTAGGGATTATTTCCTTTTTCTATTCTTTGAAAACAAGATTGGTGCTATATTTTCTTTAAACATAACTCACTGAACTCACTGATGAAGCACTCTGGGCCTAGAGTTCTCTTTGTAGGAAGATTTAAAATTATAGACTTAATTTATTTATTATTTTAATTTAAAATAGAGGATTTAAGACCAGTCAGATGTAGGACTGATTGTACCAGTTTGGAAAAACTGCATTTTCAAGAAACTTGTTTATTTCAATCAAATTTTCATACTTATTGTCATAAAGCTGCTCATAATATTCTCATTGTCTTTTTAATGACTGAAAAATCTATAGAAATATTTTCATTTTTTGCTATTATTTGTGCATTAATTAGTCCCCCATGAGGGGTTTATTCATTTTATCATTCTTAAATTAACTTTTGACTATTTCCATTTATTTGCACAGTTCTTTGTGTTTAATTAGCTGGTTTTCTAATTTCTCATGAAAAATACTTTATTTGTATTTCAAGCTTATTTTTTTAATATATGCTTTAGAAACTTCCCAAGTTAGCATGGCCCTAACGACATCTTAATTATGGGATGTAAATTTCAAAACTTTCAGCATATTTTCTAGTTCCCACTGTGATTTTCCAAATCCATCAGTTATTCAGGAGTATATATAGACTTCAAATATGTAGATATTTTCTACTTACTTTTTCTCTTGTTTTCTGGCTTAACTGCATCACTGTCTGAGAATGTACTCTATATGACTTAGAGCATCTGAAACTTGTTGAGACTTGCTATATGGCCCAGCATATTCACAAACATTCCATGTACACTCGGGAAAACTCTGTGATCTGCAGTTGCAGGTGTAGTATTCTGTATCTATCAGTTGTGGGTGTAGTATTCTGTATTTATCTATCTATAATATGTACCTTTTAGGTCAAGTTTGCTTATCCAATTGTTCAAATCTGCTTCTTACCACTCTCCTCTGAACAGTTACCGATACACGTCTTGCAGACATTTGTAGGTTTGTCTCTGCCTCCTTGTAACTCTGCCTATGCTTTCTCCTTCATCTCACATGTGGTGAGGCTGTGTGTGCTAGAAGACACAAATACCAAATGGCTTCGTCCTCTTGGTGAATGAATACCTTTATCATGGAGTGTCCCTCCTCATTTCTAGCAATGCTTTTTTTTTTTTTTTTTTTTTTTTGCCGTAAAACCTACTTTCTTTTGGTAGTTTTTGCATGGTTTGTCTTTTTACATTTTTGCTTTTCTTTTAAAAATTGTTGTAAAATGCACAGAGAATTTACCATCTTAACCATCAAAAAATTTTAAAGTTGTGCTAAATACTATGTAACAAATTTACCATTTTACAGTTGTGCAGCTCAGTAATGTTTAGTACATTTACATTGTTCTGTAATCTCCGGAAGTCTTTTCATCTCACCAAACTGAAAACTCTACTGTATATCCAGTTAGCAAGTCCCCATTCTTCTTTCCCCTTACCCCTTGGCAATCACCCTTTCTGCAACTATTATAGGTTGTTGTTGTTCAGTCACTAAGTTGTGTCCAACTCTTTGTGACCCCCTAGACTGCAGCACACCAGGCTTCTCTGTCCTTCACTATCTCCTGGGAGTTTGCTCAAACTCACGCCATCCAACTATCTCATCCTGTGTCATCCCCTTCTCCTCCTGCCTTCAATCTTTCCCAGGGCACATATAGACTTAAAGTGAGGGGCTGGAAAAAATATTCCATGCGAATGGAAATCAAAAGAAAGCTGGAGTAGCAGTACTCACATCAGACAAAACAGACTTTAAAATAAATAAATTAAAAGACCCTTGCTCCTTGGAAGAAAATCCATGGCAAATCTGTGCTGTGCTTTAGTTGCTCAGTCCTGTCCGACTCCTTGCGACCCCATAGACTGTAGCCTGCCAGACTCCTCGGTCCATGGGGATTCTCCTGGCGAGAATACTGCAGTGGATTGCCATGCCCTCCTCCAAGGGTACGGCAAATCTAGACAGTGTATTAAAAAGCTGAGACATCACTTTACCAACAAAGGTCTGTCTACTCACATGCATCGCTTCTCCAGTAGTCAGGTATGGATGCGAAAGTTGGACCATAAAGAAGGCTGATTAAAGATGGAGTGTGAAAGAGAGGAGTGATCATGGCCTGAACAACTAAACGATAGTGCTACAATAGTGGAGCTGGGGAAAGACCGTGGTGGAGCACATTTGTGGGGGGAGGTCAAGAATCCCCCTCTGGACATGTAAGTGTGAGTCTATCAGAGATTCAAGTGGGGATGCTAAGAAGTTGTTGGCTAAGAGTCTGAAGCTCAGGTCCAGGAGAGAGTTCTGGACTTGAGCTACAGGTTTAGAGTTCTTTCTCAGGGTAAAGATGGTATTTAAAGCCTCAAGCCTGGAGGAAGAGCTTCCCAGGTGGAGCTAATAGTAAAGAACCCACCTGCCAATGCAGGAGACATCAAAGACATGGGTTTGATCCCTGGGTCAGGAATACCATCTGGAGGAGGGCATGGCAACCCACTCCAGTATTCCTGCCTAGAGAATTCCATGGACAGAGGAGCCTCAGGGGTCTAGTCCATGGGGTCGAAAAGAGTCGGACATGACTGAAGCGACTTAGCACAGCACAAGCTGGAAGAGAAAGGGAGGAAGTGTAGCTGAGTAAGAGAGGCCCAAGGGCTGAGCTGCAGGGCTGTAAGGAAGAAGATGCAGCCTTTGCAGGGGTGGGGCTAAAAACATGTAGGAAGCAAAGAGCGGTGACTGGGGAATTATTTGAAGCTGTAGTTCATCAGATTAGAATCAGAATGGAGTCCCATTAATGGTGGTCAAGGAGTCTGTGTTCCTCAACTCCAATCCTGCCTGCCTGCCTCCAGCCGCGTATCATGAGTGTTCTGGTGAGGCCCGCCTTCAGCTGCTCATTTCATGCTTCTGCACTCTCACCACCACCCCTCACTCTCATAAAGGTTTGGTCATTCATTCAACAAATGTTTGCTGAAATGTTTTTGTATGCTCCAGGCCCCGGTTGAGGCACTGAGTGAACAAGCTGGACCAGGCCTGTGCCCCTATGCAGCTCATTCTCCAAGGCTGTGGGCAGATAAACAATCAACCAACAGACAAGACAGACAAGAACATTTCTAACCCTGCTCTGGTCAAGGGGATCACGAAAAGTCCCTTCCACGAGGTGCCATCTGAGCTGTGCCCTGAGTGCTGAACAGATGACGATCGTCACATCTGGGGGACAAGGATCCGGCTGGAGGGAGGTCCACAGGGGACACAGAAGGACAGCGTGCTGTCATGGTGAGGGGGCAGTCCCAGGAGCTCGTAGGCTACTGTTAGAAATCTGATTTTATTCTAAGGTGCTGGGGACACCTTCCCTGCTGTTGAGGAGTCGGGTAATACAATTAACATTGCACAGACCTCACTGGGTTGGTTGGTCAGATGGAGAAGAGACTGTCAGGGGCAGAGTAGAGGCAGGGAGAGCAGTTTGTAGGGTTTTCTAGTTCAGGTCACAGTCTTTGAGGAGGACTGGCAGCATACACCTTGGATTGGATGAATGGGTGCAACAGTCGCCAACATCAAGCTCTTCTCTGGGTCCAGGCCCACACAGGACCAAGAAAAGTACCTACTAAAGAGATGTCGGTTCAGGTACAGTTGTTGCCCTCGGCTTTCTGACTGAATTATAGGAAACTCAGACCACATATATAAACGTCCCGAGTAAACACAGGGCAAGCAATAAATCAGTGCACAGGAGTGGGTAGCCAGGTGCAGAAGTGGGACGGGAAACAGCGTGACTGCCTACCCTGTGGAGAGGTCTTTGAAGCCTTCTCTAGCCCAGAGAGGCGGTCCATTTTCCAGAGGGCAGGGGCTAGAGGGTGTGAGCAGCGCGGCCTCCCCGCCCCCGGTCAATGCCCCTCGCGGCAGCAGGGAAGGGGGGGGGGTTGCATTGTCTAAGAACCTGGCTCCAGGCTCCAGTTTCCCAACTCGTTCGGAGCTCAGAGAATCGGTGACTCAGGGGAGGCCGGCCTGGAGTGACTCATTACCTCGCTCCCTCCCTCACTGCTGACCCCGGGCCAATCTCTTAATGAGTCTACACCCCACTCTTCTCTTTTGGCCCAGACTGTTGCCTGGTGGAGTTTTTAACTCCCCGGGGGCAGGGCTTATGTCAGCAACTGTCCAGGTTCCTCGAGAGAGGCTTCTCCTAGGGTCTGGGGTAGCGGAAAAGTTGGGTGGACCCCAAGGCCCCAGGCCCTCCCCGTGCGCGGAACGGGGCGTTTAATGCCTTTGAGTTCTCATTTCAGAGCCTTTCAGCAGCATTCACACAGAACACAGTTTCTCAAGTCTCGCTGTCCTGGAGGATTTTCCCTTGGACACCTCTTGGTAAAAATCTGCTTGGGGGTGGGGAGGAGCACTCTGAGTCCCCAAAGTCTGCAAAGCACAGCCAAGAAGCAACGAGTGAGAGCTCCGCAGACTGACCTACGCTCCCCGGGGCAAGGGGCCCGCTGAGCGAGGGCGCCGGCCGGTGCTTGGCTCACCCGCGCCACGGAATGCGGGCGGAGGGCGCGGGGGACAGCCTCGCCGCCCCGCGAGGGGCCCTCGGGCAGCAGCCGGGGTGCGGGCGTGGGCGGCGGGGTCGTTCGCCCGGGCGACTCAGAGCGCCCCCCACCCCCCAGCTCCCCGTGACCCGGCAGGTGGACCGCGGCGCGCGCTCACCCTCTCGCCCCGGCCCGGCGCCGGGACCCTCCCCCGAGCCCTTCGCGCCCCTGCGCCCCCATTACCTGCCCGGGGAAATCCTAGCTCGCGCGCGGCGCGGACTGCAGAAGGGCGGACTCAGCCGAGCGAGGCCACATTCCTAGGGGAGGGGTCTCCGTCTGAGGGTCGCGGATCGCAGTGCCGGACCGGGAGGAGCCCGCGGAAGGGAGCGGCAAGCGGGTAAAAGTTGCTTTTCGCCTCGTGCCCCCTGCCCCTGCCCGCGCCGCGAAGCGGGCCTCCGCCGGGTCCCGGGCCGTTGGGCGGGCGGACACACCGTCCGTCCGCGGACGCGGCGGCCCAGCGCCGGCGCTCGGGCCCCGGCCCGGGGAGCAGAAGCCGGCCCGCGGGCGCCGAGGGTCCGGGGCCGAAACCGACGCAGCAGCGCGCACAGACTAATCTGAGCGGCTCCTCGCCGCCGGCGCGGGGAGCCCGCGGCCGATCAGACGCAGACTTGGGGTGTCCGCCCGCCCCGGGGGGCGCCGGGGCCCGCGTGGACGCGAGGGGGAGGGGAAAGAGAGGCCGGGAGCGGCGGCGGCCGTAGAGACCCGGAGCCCCGTTTTAAAGATGGGGGCGGATTTTAAACGCAAACAGCCGGCGGCGGGGAGGGGCCGCGCGGCGGGCGGCGGGCAACTTTCCGCGCCGGAGGTGCGGCCGGAGGGGCGGCGCCGGCGGAGGCGGGAGTCGGGGGCCGAGGGGAGTCACTTTAAAGGCTCTTTCTTACCCACAATGCTTTGTGGGGACGTTGACAAGTGGATCCAAGATGGCGTAGAAAGTAATGACAGGTAAGTCCTGACTTCCCCCTTCGCCGCCGCCGGGACCGCTTCACGAGCTGCCGGCGCCTTCCGGGAAGGCGCTGGGCTCCCCTCCGGCCCCTCGGGCCCCGGCAGGGGCGGCCCTGGCGCGGACCGGGGGCCCGGGCGGCCCGCGGCGGGGCCTGGGAAGCGGGGCTCGTCGAGGCGAGGCCCGGACGCTGGGGCTGTTTACAGCCGCTTCCCCTCCCGATCCCCTTCCCCTCCGCCGGGGGCCGCGCCGCCCTCCGCCCAGGCCTCGGAGCAGGCCTCGCGGACCCCGCCGCGGGCCCGCGGCAGGCTAGTCCGCGCCGGGCTCCCGGGAGGCTCGCGCCCCTCGGCGGGGTCGCCGCTGGGGGCGGGGAGCGCGCGGGCCTCCTACGGCCCGCTCTATTGCCCCTCGGGGATCGGACTTCTGCCCGCGTGGGGGCGGGGGCCAGGAAAAGTGGGCCGGGGCCCCCTCCCTCCCCAGCCGGGGGCTGTTTCCTGAGCTTCACTTTCTTACCCCCCCTTTCTCCACCCCCTCCTCGGAAATTCTCATTGGCCCAGGAGCACATCAACAAAAATAAAAACAGACGATCCTTTCCGGAGATTCCTCTAAGACTCCCCTTTTCTAGAGCTGAAGGACTGCAGTTTCATCTAAGGAACTTTGATTCCTCTCTCCCCAAATTATTTGAGCTTTCTGCACCCTCTCCTTTGCTGAGGCTCCTCCAACCCGGTTTGGAAATCACGGTTTTAGGATTCTTCTTGGATTGAGATCCTCAGGTTTTGTTTGAAATTCAAAATTGTTGTTCCTTCACCCTCGCCACTTACACTTTTCAGGCAAATCATCAGTATAATAATGTATAACTCCAGACACGGTGGATTCCTAGAGTTGGGTGTGGGGGAGGGGGTTGGGGAGTAAAGAGTTGTCCCGGCTCGCTTTTTCTGAATTTTGCACTCCCTTAAACTCATATGAAAGGATTTCCTCCCCTTCATCTCTTCTTTCTAATTCTTTTTGAAAGTCCAGTCTGTAAGAGATGACTTTTTTATGTTTTGGATTTTAAGAGCGTTTTATAATCTATTCTTTTATCACACAGAGGAAATGTTTTTATTTTAAAGTAAAACAAACAGACTCATTTAAAAGCTGCATACTGTACCATTTTGGTAGCTTTTTTCCATTTGAAATTTAGGTGCCCTTTCACTTCACGCTGATAGAACGTTTACTACTACTGATCTTGTCTTTTACTGGTGTTGTATAGACACATTTTACTTTTCTATTTGCCTCAGGAATTGGATGAAGAACTAAAGAACTACAGTGCTGGTGAGATGTGTAAGGTGAGACTGCGGTTAAAAATGATTTAACCTTTCTCCTTCTTTGTCTTAATCGAGTCATAAGGCTGAGACTGAAGCTAAGTAATTGGATGGGACAATCTTTATTTCCAAATGAGTCCCTCTGTCTGATGGGGGTAAAGCCTGGGCTGGATTTGGGAAAAAAGACTGTGTCAAGTGTACAGACTTTTCAGGGACTCCAGCACACACAACGGTAGTGGAGCTTATCCAGAGCCAAATGTTATTTGCAGCCATCCTTGATGAGTGTCTTTTCCAGGGGTAATTATAGTTTGCCTATTTAAATTTCCTTGTGTAACTTTAACTGAATGTCTTAATTTTATCTGTGTCTTGGTGTTTATCACTCACTGTACATTGAGTGTCAGTGATTGTGTATGTAGGTTTTGTGTGTCTTGTGTCAAGTACACCCTTTCCACTGGAAAGAATTATTTTAGGCAAATCCTGCTTTTATTTTCTGAAAAATGGAATAATGCTGGTCTCTCATAATTATTTTGAATTATGATAGTGTTGAGTTTTGGTTAACTTATTATGGAGAAGACTGGCTTTTCATTATTTTCTGGTCTCATGTAATATGTAAAGTCAAAAGTGTTGCTTTTTTTAAGCCAACTTGTAAGGCTTTGGATTTATAGAACAGCACTGATATAGTGTCAATGAACAGTACTGGGGAGGAGAGTGGTTTGCTAATTTTACATTCTTCACAAGCATTTTTCTCAACTTGAAAAATATATCTTTCTTAGAAAAATTTTAGGCATTGTAGATGTACCATACAGTGTGTGTAAGTGTGTGTGTCTATAAAAATACTGTGGTTTATTGAGAACATGTAAGTTTTGGTAGATTGGTTACTGCAGTTTTGTTTTTTTTTCCTTTAATACGTCTGGATAGCCTTTGTATTTTGAAACCCTCTCTATCACATGTCTAGAAGAATAAGCTGTGGTTTATTTTTTTCCAGATTGAGGCATACAATTCATATTTTTGCCTTAAAAAAAAACCTTGGGTGAGGAAGGTGTGCATAAACTAAGGCCCTGTGTGCGTGCGCATGCCACATTTGGTGTGCTTTGAAACTCCATAGTGCTCGTGTGTATCACATATATTTTTTATTTTTATTCTTACAGCAAATATGGATTTAAAAATTTATTTTCAGCTTACTGATGGAGGCATATTCATGGCTTAGATCTCCCAATCTGTACCTTTTTTTTTTTTTAATTTACATATTACTTTGTGGAAAGAATCACTAATCTACTTTTTGGCCTATGGAGATGTTTGTTTATAATCCAAAAGGGAATATTTAGAAATAGGTAATCTTATATGGTTAGTGTTTGGCCTGAACTGTGTTAAGACATTTTCCACAAAGACGTTTTCCACAATTTTCACACCTGTAGATCCTGTGAAGTGTTAGTATTCACTTCAAAGTGAAGTTGGTGTTTGGCCACCAAGCAGGTTTTTACACAAAGCATTCTTAGATGGGAAGTGCCATAGTGTAGAAGTTTGGGTGAACTGAGAGTCTGTGTCTGACATGAATAAAGACCCAGCTTTTTCAGTCTGTCCTTTTGGCTGGGGAGTAGGACACTATTTTAGGGAAGGCTGTGGTTTTTGGGAGTTAGTAAGCACCTCTCTATCAGCTGGTACACTTGGATTTTGCGATTGTTACCAAGAAGTTTGATTTCTGATACCATAAATACTCAGTCTGGATTGTTTTAAAGTCTGTAGACAATTTATGGACAGTCCAGTGTTTTACTGGAAAAGGGAGTGATGCCAAAATAACAGGAGATATTATTCCTGCTTGCAAAGTGCCTTGTGGAGTTTAAGAATATGGAGCACACTCATGAAAGGCTAAGAATGTTGAGGAGGGCCCTACAAATAGGTAGACCAGACCTTACACATGCAGTTTTGTTCTCTGTTTGAGAAGCAGGCATGGCATTGATATCAAATGCAAATTAGCCTCTCATTATCTGTCAGACTCTATTTGTAAGACTCCAAATACATGCCCAACTCAAGAAATAATGTCTTTTGCCTGTTGTTTTAAATGCATAGAAAATTGGGGGCCAAGTTTATCAACTTGGCAAACAAGAGAGGTGGAGGAGCTACTTAAAAATTATAAACAGATTGTTAATGGTTGTTTATTTCCATCAACTTAGATAAGTGTACATGCAAATATAATTTGATTTCTGAGTAATATTTTGAAATGTTTTCTAGGAGGGAACTATGATATGTGTGGAGAGTGTGGCTCCACCAGTTTACATTCATTTAAGTTACTGGGTATAGTCAGCATGATTTCTATAATGCTGGCTAGGAGCAGCATAAAACTTAGTGGTCTATCACCTCTGAGGTGGCTGGGATAATACCTCTGGGTTAACCTGAATTTAACAGAGTTAATATTCCTCTTTCAGTAATAAATAGTAGATGTAACATGAAGATTTTTAATTTCTATACATCTGTATATGTATACATATGTGTGCACATGTCTTTTTTTTTTTAAGCTACCAGTTGTCTAAAGCACATTGAAAGCTTTTCAACATACTACTAAACAATCACACTAACTGGTTTGCTCATGTAAGTGGTACTGGGTCAGTTTCTCCAAGAGCAGGAAGTTGTCTGGTAAAACCAGAGTTGGTGCGTTCAACTTGTTTTGACCCCAGAAACCCCTGATTCATCATTAGGTTTTTCAAAGAATGCATGGCATATTTTTTGACTGAACCATTCTGAAGTGTGAATGTTTGTGATTTTTGTCATTTCTATGCCATATTTTAGGTGTTCTCTGCACATCTGAATTTGCCTTTTTGCTTTCTTCTGTGGATATTCTCCTTGTATGAAAATATTCCTGTGAGGCAAGCTTCCTATCAGTGGGCAATATGTGTAAATAATATAGGTTTTAAAAATTACTCATTTTTGTGTAAAACTGATGCATGCCATGGTAAACAAACCTGAGCCATGCTTAAGTGTATAAAGTAAAAAAGATGAAGAAAAAAGCCTCTTCTCTTTCCTCCACCTGTGGTCCTGCTCCCCTGATCTGATGCAGAAGCAGTTGGTGTCACTCGGCTTCTGGAGGAGCTCTTTGCTGAGGTGCCCTGGCAGCAGTGAAGGCAGAGGGAGAGGATGAGGAAGGCATGGCCACTGAACCCGCTTACATGTTGTGCAGGGACGAGTCCGCTCTTATTTCCTGTGATGTTAAGTAATATTGGTAATCTTAAACTTCCATCACTGTAAGATAACTGTCATTGAGTTGTTAGTGAAACACTGAAACTGGTAATTGCATTGTCAGGTTGGTACAGTTTTGATTTGTTGATCTTCTAAGAAAATAAATAATTTGGAAATTGAATTCATGTAACCTTAGGGCTGGGAGTAATGTTGGTAATTACCATCTGTGGAATTTTATGGTGAGACGCACAGTATATTCACTATAGACTTGTTATAACTCATTATCTTTCCTTTAGTTTTCAGAACCATTTCAAGATAGTTGTTATTTCCGCTTTGCAGAGGAAATTTAGGCTAAATGTGAATTTACTCACATAATGTCACAAGACTAGTAAGTAGTGGTACTGGCATTGTGCCTTGGAAGGGGCGTGCTCTTTCCATGTAATGTGCTCTGCTCTTTGTGTCTAGTCTCTTATTTTCTGCATGAGGAAATTGAGGCCTGGAGGAGGCAAGTGACTTGCCCAAGGTCACACAGCTAATCAGTAGCAACATTCAACCAAGCTTTTATCTCTGGACCCTTATCTCAGGACTCTTGGTCCTGGCTGGTTATGCTACATTTTACTGAAATGCTATGGACCAAAAGACCATCTTCTGTGACTACTGGATACAAATGCTTCAGAACTGATACGTCAGCAATCCTGTTTTCTACTCTGTATTAAAAGATTCCTTCTCTCTCTTTCAGAAATTATAAAGAGCTCTGATGGGCTATTTGGGTAATACCCAGTGCAGTGAACTGCAGGTGAGTAAGGCTTGGGAGAACCTGGTTTAGAAAGAAAAAACTTGGTGGTGCGTGAGAAGTCTTAAACTAGAGGAGTGTCTGCTCAGGAGGGGTGAGGTGGGACTCAGGAGTGGAGTGAGCAGGGCTCTGGTGCAGCAGTTGGACCTGGAACTTTGGGTCCTGATGGGATGATGGTGAACAGAACCGCCTGACACTTCGTCAGTGTGTTTGAAGAGAAGTGAGGGTAGGTTAATCTTACACTTCTGTTTTGAATGAGTAACTGCACAGGAGTTCAACCTATCTGCATGAGATTGGATCTTAAGAGGTGCTTCAGATTTCGTGTCAACATTCTTGAGTGGTGATCACCTGTGCTGTGATGAACTGGTTAAGTATTAAATTGTTTGTTTTTCCCGTTACCTGCTATGTGTGTGTTGTCATGTATGACTATACATGTCTGCATTTTTGAGGATCTAGGTACTGAGAACAGATCAGTGGAACGCAGGTTCAACTTTTTTTCTAATGGTTGTGTTCCCTCCATACAATGGTGGTTTTAGTCTTTCAGATTATTTAATTTTTGCTGAAATGCCCTAAGAAAGACAATTTAGTCTTGAGTATTATTTCACAGTAATTAGTATTCTTAGTCTGTTATAGTATCTTGGCCATTCAGTAGTAAACATAGAAAATGATTGTACTACAGAAAAACAATTAGAAGACTGCTTTAATATTGTACTTTTGGGACATCAGTGCTAAAATTAATTTTTGATGTTTTTTCAATGCTAGCTGCAGAGACTTGAATGTGACAGTGCTATATATTTTTAAGGTTTGTAATTAAACTCTGGCTTGGCTGCTTGTTGGTGGCTAAAGTGAAACATAGTTGTAAGGTTCTTTGTTTCTTGAGTTGTTGTAATTTTGCACAATTCATTGTCCACAGGTTCTTGGGGATGATCAGAAGACTAGTTGAGCTAGTTTGTTAGTTCTTGGAAAGCTGGAGTCTGGGTTGTTGTGATAAAACAAGTACATGAGGGCTCTCAGTTAAGGCCAAAATGAGTAGAGACATGGACCTCTTCTTGAGACCGTGTCAAATTTGTATCCTGGAGCCCCTCGTTTCCTCAGTATGGTAAAATTTTGTCTTACGAAGTAATTTAAGAATTGATGTTAAGTAAATTGTTAAATATTTGAGTTACCACCCTCAAACATTTGATTTTCCTTTTGGCATTCCATTAAAAATATATATATATATATATTTACTGTACTCATTTTTAATTATGATGCACATAATTTGTATTTTACCCATATACTAGTGATGAAACATTTCCATATTATAGGTGTCACAATTTTAATTTACATGATTATACTGTGAGAGGCTGCAAAATATTTTATCAAATCATGCTGTCAATAATTTGCATTAATCTTTTTATGTTAGATATTTGTTTTGCTTGCTGGTTTTCAGTTAATACTTTGATCTACATTGTTAGATATTGTAGATATTGTATTTTTTTCTGGCTAATTATATCTCTAGGATAAATTTCAGAATGTATTGTTGTGTTAAATGATATGAATGATTTTATGGCTTTTGATACTGGGTTGGCAATAAAGTTCGTTCTGGATGCTATGGAAAAACCCAAGCAAACGTTTAGGCCAACCCAGTATATATCGTGGTACTGTTTTTCAAGAGTGTTATACAAGTTTGTACTACTAACAGATACACAGATTGACCTCTATTACCAAAACTGGACAGAAATACATTTTTTCTTTATAAGTCCTTCCTTGTTTCATAGTGTAAAGTGGCACTTGCACTTCTTAGTTCTATAATGTTGAATTTTTCTCTTTGAGTCTCTTCATGGTGAATTGTTTGTTCATATCCTTTGCAGTTTTAATCAATAAACTGTTGATGTGGGCTTTGGTTGGTAAGGCAAATATAACCAGCTAATAAACAGGTAGTTGTTAAAAACATGATCGGAACAAGTTCAGTTGGAATATTCAAAGAGAGCCCGGTCTGAATGTTGAGTTTTCTTGACAGGAGTGGTGAAGGGGAACAGTTGAGTCATTTCAAGGTTCAGTTCCTCGGTTACGGTTAGGCGACCACGCAAGGACCGCGAGGCCCGCCCAGGGTATCGGGGCACATCCCGGGCGGAGGAGGAGGCTGCTCAGAGCCCGACCAGCTGGGGGCGCTGGCTGCCGCAGTCGCCCTGGAGGGCTGGGGGGAGCGCTTTCCGGATCGCTCGTGGTGGCGTGCCGCTGTGCTTCGGGAGCTCAGTTCAGAGGGACGCAAACACGAACAAAGCACCGTTCCTTCTGACGAGGAACGAATCCCCTAGTGGAGAGAGTAGGGGCACCAGAAAGGACTAATAGGAGTTTGAAGGGTGCCGTGAGAGGGGTTCAGTGAGGGATCATACTGCCCGCCTGGGGCTGTCGGGGAGCGCTTCAGCCGAAGAGGGGCCTTTAAGCTGCACCCGCGTGAACACGAGAGGCAGTGGAGAGAGGAGGGCCTTCCGGAGGGACGGGCAGCCCGAGCAGCCGCGGAGCCGTGGGGCCGGAAGTGGGGCCGCATCCGGAGACCGCGTTACCCAGGTTTCCTGGACTCTGGTTACCTGAAGGAGTATGTGGAAGGTGAGGCTACTGAGAGGTCGTGACTGGGTTTAGAAGAGTGAACGTGAGGGCTTGGCAGTGAGGAGAGACTCGAGATGGGGCTTTTAGTTGGGTGCATGGTGATAGCCCACGACAGGGGTGACTGCCTGAATTGGTGTCCCTGAGAATGAAAAGAGGTGATGGGGCCAAGAGATATCTTGGAGGTTAAGCAGAGAGATGTGGTGCTGACTAGGTAGGAGGGAAGGGAACCATCAGTTCTGTGTCTCAAGTCAGAGATGAGGCTGAGGTTTTTATGGCTGAATAGCTGGAAGACATCAGGAATATGAAAGAATAGGTCTTAGGGGTTCAGAATAGAGAAAAGACAAGTTTCATTTTGTGCGTTGAGTTTAAGGAACTAGTAGGAAGCCGAAATGAGTGTTTTAACCCTGGAAGGAACAGATGAGTTTAGGGTCCAGAGAAGTTAGAGGAATCAGTGAGGCTTCATAGTTAAATAAAGCAGAAAAAGAATGAAGCGTCCTGATTCCCAGTCTAGCTTTCTCCTCACTGCCTCATACAGAGAAGGTTCTCTGCTGTGGTATGCTCAATAGAAAGTTAGAAGTGGCAGAGTTTATGTTGAGAGTAAAGAGTTTATTTTTTATTTACTTTTTTTTTTTACTATGGGAAATTTCAGACACACAGAAGTAGGGTATAATCAATCTCACTGTACTTATTATTCAGCTTCAGTAGTTATTAATCTTGTTTCATCTGTTTCCATCAGTTATATCGAAGCAAATGGGATAGAGTGTTCGGTGAACTTAGATTTTGTGTATTTGCAGGTAAGGAGAGTTGAACAGTTTAGTAGGGTATGTGCTGAGCTTTCTGGGTGGGGGTCTGTAGTGAACAGAAGTGGGATTAATTGCCAGAATTCCTTGGGCAAATCACTTATATCTTCTGAGTTTTACTTTCTCTGTGAGATAGAGTTAATAATGCCTTCACAGAATCACTTGAGATGAGGTATATAAAAACCATCTGTGAACTTTGAGGCTCAAGTGTGATATAGATTTAGTTGTCCATAATAACAAAAAGGTAGTGCTATTCCTTTGGGTTTCTATGTTGCTGGCAAGAAATTTATATTATTCAATACATTTTTATTCAACAAATACTTATGTGAAGCACCTGAGGCCTCAATAGTGAACAAAACAGACAAAATTGCAGCTCTCCTGGAGCTCATGTTCTAAGTCTGGAGGATAATAGGAAGCTCATACCTTAATAGTGCTTAGGGTGGGCCAGACACTGTTCTAAGTGCTTTCGTATTTCACCCTATTTTATTCTTGCAGCAGCTGTGAGGTGTAGACTGTTATTATTCCCATTTTGCAGATTTGGAGATGGAAGCAGATTTTTAGGCAGATAGCCTCAGGTCACAATGCCATGATTCAAATGCTGACAGATCTGGCTTCACGCCTTTACTCTTACCCCCCTGCTTTAGAACTCTTCAGCTCATTCACGGCATACTAGTGTTTGATACAAATAAAAAAGGTAGGCCCAGATTGAAATTGAAATGAAAACACAAACACAGATGAAAAAAATGGCAGTACATAGTTCTCTGTAGATGGGGGTATATTAGTATTCTTACATAGGGAAGTAGTTTTCTCCCTAACTTTTTATAGACTTCACCAGCTTTCTTGGATTCTTTAGATACAGATGGCCAAGTCAGTGGAAGGAAATCATTTTTTTTGCTGGTACTTGGGGAGAATCTCTTCTTGAACGAATCTCCTTGTTTACAGTTCTTCTTCCTTTTTTCTCTTACTCCTCTCTCTTCCCTTATCTTGAGGAAATTCCCTTCTCTGACTTGCCCTGTTCTCTGACCCTCCTTTTCCTCACTGTCTCCCTTCCCAGTCTCATCAGCCGCCCGAGTTCTGAAGGATTTCCTGCTTCTGCCTTTGCCTTCTCCCTAGTCTGCCTCTGTCGGCCATCCTGGTCTCTGCCCTGTGTTTTGATTTACCTAAGTTTGTTCAGCGGGAGTAATATCAGGACCTGTTTCTCATCTCTGGCCATGGCTCTGCCAGCTCTCAGTTCTCCTCTGTGGGCAGGAGAGGTTGGGAAATGGGCAGTGCGCATTCCTTCAGTTTGCACCAGGATTAGGACATGGGCCTCACTGCTTTTAAGGAGGTTAGGAGGATATTATGACTTGTATACTTGAGGGTTTTTTTTTTTTTTTTTAATTCTGGTAAAATATACATAACATTTATTTTAGACCATTTTAGCATGCAATTCAGTGGCATTAAGTGCTTTCACCTTGTTGTGCAACCATCACCACCATCCTTTCCATCTCAGAACTTTGTCATCGTCCTAACTTGAAGTTCTCTACTCATTAAACTAACTCTTCATTCCTTGTTGCCTCCTGGCAGACATCATTTTACTTTCTGTCTCTGTGATGAATTTAAGTAAGGTCCATTCATACCATAGGTATCTCCTATAAGTGCACTTAAATAGTATTTATCTTCTTGTGAGTGGCTTATTTCACTTAGTACGTCTTCAGGGTTCATCCATGTTGTAGCATGTGGCAGGACTTCCTTACTTTTTAAGACTAAGTAATACTGTTGTATTACTTGCTTCCCAGGTGGCGCTGGTGGTAAAGAACCCACCTGCCAATGCAGGAGACCTAAGAGATGTGGGTTCGATCCTTGGGTTGGAAAGATCCCCTGGAAGAAGACACGGCAACCTATACTCCGGTATTCTTGCCTGGAGAATCCCATGGACAGAGGAGCCTTGTGGGCTATGGTCCATAGGGTTGCATAGAGTCGGACACAACTGAAGTGACTTAGCATGCACACACGCAATACTATTGTACGTAAATACATTTTTTAAAATCCATCCAACTTTTGATAGACACTTGGGTTGCTTCTACCTTCTGGCTTATTGTGAATAATGCTGCTGTGAACATGGGTATATACATATCTGTTCAAATCCCTACTTTGAGTTATTTAGGAAATACCCAGAAGTGGAATTGGTAATTCTGTGTTTAATGTTTTGAGGAACCCCCTCAACTGTTTTCTATAGCAGTAACACCATTTTATGTCCACCAGCAGTGTACAAGCGTTCTAATTTCTCCACTTGCTTGTTAGCACTTGCTTTCTGTTTTTTTGATAGTAGCCTTCCTAATGGATGTGAAATGATAATGTATACTTGTTTTAAAGGTGTTTTATGTAGAATTATGGGCTTTCCTCGTGGCTCAGTGGTAAAAGAATCTGCCTGCCAGTGCAGGAGACACAATAGATGTGGGTTCGGTCCCTGGGGAATCCCCTGGAGTAGGAAATGGCACCCCACTCCAGTATGGTTGCATGGCCAGAGGAGCCTGGCAGGCTGCAGTCCGAGGGGCTGCAAAGAGTTGAACACAAGAGTTTAGACTGAGCAGCTAAACAACAGCAACATGTAGAATTGCAGAATTTTAGGACTAGAAATGATGTTAAAGATTTCCAATTCAGTTAGCTGTAGACAAGAAAGAATGTTCTCCTGTGTCTTAGCATTTCCACCTCTTTCCCATTTGTGAAAGGCATTTTGGGCAGATGGGTCTTTACTGGATCTTAGGGTCAAAACGAACTATGTCTGACCCATGGTTCATGGAATACAGCTTTGTAAGAGATCTGCTCTTCTGTTCAGCCAGTGACTATTTCTTAGGCTTCTGTACAGTTTCCAACTGTGTCTTCTGAGTTATTTTGTCATCTTTCCAGCTTCTTTAAGGGAAGAGGTTCAGTTCCCTTCAGTCGCTCAGTCATGTCTGACTCTTTGTGACCCCATCAATCGCAGCACACCAGGCCTCCCTGTCCATCACCAACTCCCGGAGTTTACTCAAACTCATGCCCATCGAGTTGGTGATGCCATCTAACCATCTCATCCTCTGTCGTCCCCTTCTCCTCCTGCCCCCAATCCCTCCCAGCATCAGGGTCTTTTCCAATGAATCAACTCTTGTCATGAGGTGGCCAAAGTACTGGAGTTTCAGCTTCAGCATCAGTCCTTCCGATGAACACCCAGGACTGATCTCCTTTAGGGTGAACTGGTTGGATCTCCTTGCAGTCCAAGGGACTCTCAAGAGTCTTCTCCAACACTACAGTTCAAAAGCATCAATTTTTCAACACTCAGCTTTCTTCACAGTCTAACTCTCACATTCATACATGACCACTGGAAAAACCATAGCCTTGACTAGACGGAGCTTTGTTGGCAAAGTAATGTCTCTGCTTTTTAATATGCTATCCAGGTTGGTCATAACTTTCCTTCCAGGGAGTAAGCGTCTTTTAATTTCATGGCTGCAATCACCATCTGCAGTGATTTTGGAGCCCAGAAGAATAAAGTCTGACACTGTTTCCTCTCTTTCCCCATCTATTTCCCATGATGTGATGGGACCAGATGCCATGATCTTAGTTTTCTGAATGTTAAGCTTTAAGCCAACTTTTTCACTCTCCTCTTTCACTTCCATCAGGAGGCTCTTTAGTTCCTCTTCACTTTCTGCCATAAGGGTGGTATCATCTGCATATCTGAGGCTATTGATATTTCTCCCGGCAATCTTGATCCCAGCTTGTGCTTCTTCCAGCCCAGCATTTCTCATGATGTACACTGCATATCAGTAAAATAAGCAGGGTGACAATATACAGCCTTGACGTACTCCTTTTCCTATTTGGAACCAGTCTATTGTTCCATGTCCAGTTCTAACTGTTGCTTCCTGACCTGCATACAGGTTTCTCAAGAGGCAGGTCAGGTGATCTGGTGTTCCCATCTCTTTCAGAATTTCCACAGTTTATTGTGATCCACACAGTCGAAGGCTTTCGCGTAGTCAAGAAATCAGAAATAGATGTTTTTCTGGAACTCTCTTGCTTTTTCTATGATCCATAGGATGTTGGCAACTTGATGTCTGGTTCCTCTGGCTTTTCTAAAACCAGCTTGAACATCTGGAAGTCCTCGGTTCATGTATTGCTGAAGCCTGGCTTGGAGAAATTTTGTGCATTACTTTAGTAGCATGTGAGATGAGTGCAATTGTATGGTAGTTCGAGCATTCTTTGGGATTGCCTTTCTTAGGGATTGGAATGAAAACTGACCTTTTCCAGTCCTGTGGCCACTGCTGAGTTTTACAAATTTGCTGGCATATTGAGTGCAGCACTTTCACAGCATCATCTTTCAGGATTTGAAATAGCTCAACTAGAATTCCATCACATCTACTAGCTTTGTTCGTAGTGATGCTTTCTAAGGCCCACTCGACTTCACATTCCAGGATGTCTGGCTCTAGGTGAGTGATCACACCATTGTGATTATCTGGGTCATGAAGATCTTTTTTGTACAGTTCTTCTGTGTATTCTTGCCATCTCTTCTTAATATTTTCTGCTTCTGTTAGGTCCCTACCATTTCTGTCCTTTATCGAACCTATCTTTGCGTGAAATGTTCCCTTGGTATCTCTAATTTTCTTGAAGAGATCTCTAGTCTTTCCCATTCTGTTGTTTTCCTCTATTTCTTTGCATTGATCGCTGAGGAAGGCTTTCTTATCTCTCCTTGCTATTCTTTGGAACTCTGCATTCAAACGGGAATATCTTTCCTTTTCTCCTTTGCTTTTCGCTTCTCTTCGTTTCACAGCTATTTGTAAGGCCTCCTCAGACAACCATTTTGCCTTTTTGCTTTTCTTTTCCATGGTGATGGTCTTGATCCCTGTCTCCTGTACAGTGTCACGAACCTCCATCCATAGTTCATCAGGCTCTCTGTCTATCAGATCTAGTCCCTTAAATCTATTTCTCACTTCCACTGTATAGTCATAAGGGATTGGATTTACATCATACCTGAATGGTCTGGTGGTTATCCCTACTTTCTTCAGTTTAAGTCTGAATTTGGCAATAAGGAGTTCACGATCTGAGCCACAGTGAGCTCCTGGTCTTGTTTTTGCTGACTGTATAGAGCTTCTCCATCTTTGGCTGCAAAGAATATAATCAATCTGATTTTGGTGTTGATCATCTCGTGATGTCCATGTGTAGAGTCTTCTCTTGTGTTGTTGGAAGAGGGTGTTTGCTATGACCAGTGCGTTCTCTTGGCAAAACTCTTGTTAGCCTTTGCCCTGCTTCATTCCGTACTCCAAGGCCAAATTTGTCTTTTACTCCAGGTGTTTCTTGACTTCCTACTTTTGCATTCCAGTCCCCTATAATGAAAAGGATATCTTTTTTCGGTGTTAGTTCTAAAAGGTCTTGTAGGTCTTCATAGAACTGTTCAACTTCAGCTTCTTCAGTTTTATTGGTTGGGGCATAGGCTTGGATTACCGTGATATTGAATGGTTTACCTTGGAAACGAACAGAGATCATTCTGTCGTTTTTGAGATTGCATCCAAGTACTGCATTTCGGACTCTCTTGTTGACTATGATGGCTACTCCACTTCTTCTAAGGGATTCCTGCCCACAGTAGTAGATATAATGGTCATCTGAGTTAAATTCACTCATTCCAGTCCATTTTAGTTCACTGATTCCTAGAATGTCGACATTCACTCTTGCCATCTCCTGTTTGACCACTTCCAATTTGCCTTGATTCATGGACCTAACATTCCAGGTTCCTATGCAATATTGCTCTTTACAGCATCGGACCTTGCTTCTATCACCAGTCACATCCACAACTGGGTATTGTTTTTGCTTTGGCTCTATGCCTTCACTCTTTCTGGAGTTATTTCTCCACTAATCTCCAGTAGCATCTTGGGCACCTACCGACCTGAGGAGGGATGAGGTAATGGTATTCAAGTAAACAGATTTATTAAAAAAAAAACTAGGTAAGTTAGAAATTAATGAGCCCAAGATCAATATAAACTGCTCCAATGATAAAAAGACTATATTCAGTATTAATTGGTAGGAAACATAAATATTATTCCTGGGTGTTAGCTATAATTTCTTAATATGTAAAATAAGCCATCCCTTTTTGATCTTTTTTTTTTTAATTTGGAAAAGATGAATTAAGCAGCATAAAACACGGTATATCTTATATTTATGAGAATATTATAACTTCTGGCCTAGTTTGGGTTTTGGATCATTTTTTTAAGTTAAAGAAAATTTAGTTCAATTTATTTTATGACAATCTTTAGGCCTAGAGCAAAGTTATAAGAATAGTATAATCAATACCCAGTTCTTTGCCTTATATCAAGATTTGCCTCTCTCTCTCTGTCGAATTGAATTTTTTTTTTCTGAGCCAGCTGAAGGTAAGTGGCAGACATCTTAGATGGCATTTCATTCACACTTCAACACGTGTCTCCTAAGAAAGAGGACATTTTTCTTTATAGATATAATACTATTATCACATCTAAGAAAATAATTCAGTAATACTAATGGTTATACTGCCAGATATCAAGTTCATATATAATTTTTCCCATTTTCCCCAAATATATTTTATTTCTTTATTTTTATCTCTTTAATTTCTTTTGATCTAGAATAGTTACCTTCTCCCCCTTTTGTTTTTCAGATAATTAAGCATCGAAAGCGAAAGTCACTTAGTTGTGTCAGAGTCTTTGTGACCCCATGGACTGTATAGTCCATGGAATTCTCCAGGCCAGAATACTGGAGTGGGTAGCCATTCCCTTCTCCAAGGGATCTTCCCAACCTAGGGATTAAACCCAGGTCTCCTGCATTGCGGGCAGATTCTTTACCAGCTGAGCCACAAGGGAAGCCCAAGAATACTGAAGTGGGTAGCCTATCGCTTCTCCAGCCGATCTTCCCAACCCAGGAATTGAACCAGGGTCTCCTGTATTGCAGGCGGGTTCTTTACCAACTGAGCTATCAGGGAATTAAGCATGTTGCTTGTTAAAAAATTAGAAAATGCAAGTGAATTTTTAAAACTCTGTCATCTACCACTCAGAGAAACCTACTTTTAATACTGGAATAATTATAGACTTAGAGAAAGTTGTAAATGTAGGTCAAGAGTTCTCATATATTCTTAACCTGCCATTGTTAATATCTTACATTTTTAAGATACATTTGTCAAATCTAAGAAATCATCATTGGAAAATTAGTATTAGCTAATTTCCAGATTTTATTTGAATTTCTCATTTTCCCAAAAAGCCCTTTTCCTGTTCAGGATCCACACTGAATGCTGTTGTCATGTCCTCTGGGCTCTTGACAGTTTTCCAAATTTTTCTCTTTTTTTTAATGACAATTTTGAAGAGTCCTGGTTCGGGTATTTCATAGAATGTCCCTCAATTTGCATTTATCTGATGTACTCCCCATGATTAGACTGGAGTTAAGACTTTGGGGAAGGATATATTTACTTTTAATATTTTGTTTCATCTCTCTCTCTCTGGACTTTTTATATAAAATATTGTCTGTATATAGATATTATATCTCTCCTATATATAGATATATATTCTCTCTCTATATATAGATACATAGGTACCCAGGCCCACGATACAGCCTGTCACTTTATAGTCTGCCTGTCTTTTACTTACAGAATGGGACTGCACTGTGGACAGTGTTTATGACCTGCTTTTGTTCTTTCACGTCTTCCAAGTGGCCCCTGGTCTCAGTCTCCGTAAAACACTGTTCTGAACTTCAAGCATGAAAATGTGGTTCTAGAACACAGACTGTCGCTAGTGTGAAAACAGCCTCTAAGAGGGATGCTGGTGGTTATTGTCCTGGTGCCCTTTTGTTTTAACTGTGCAGTTGGCTCTCTTATGTTGGTTTCTATTTTTTTACTAAAGCTCAGCTGTTTTGGATCATTATGTGTTTGCAAGGCTACATAGATAATCTGGAACGGAAAATGAAGAAATACAAATGACAGAAAATGTTTTATAATAAAATTCTCTTGGCATGCGGCACCCTTTTAGCAAAGTCAGCCTTTTAATATAATTTACTTGCTTTATAAATATGTGTTTTTGTTTTTTCATATCTTTATTGATTAGTAACCATGCTAAATGATTTGGGAGGAGGCTCAAAGTCTTCAAGAAATAGTTTGGAATTACTGATCCAGAACTGCTGACAATTCTCAAAAATGGATTAGGAAAAGTCAAAGTGATGGATGGAAAAAGTCTTAATTTTAGCTCATGATGTAACTTTTCTTAGAGTTTCTTTTTTTTATAATTTAAGTTACTAAAACAGATAGTGGATGGTCCATCAGGATATTATTTTATGTATTTAAAGCATTTTGCTTTGCTATATTGAATTTCATTCATTCTGGAAATTAGAAGAATTTGCCTCTTTATGAAAGAGATTATTCAAAGTAGAATATGATTGATGATCTTAGCTTTCAGTTTTCTTCTCAGGAGGCGTACTCTGTCTTCTAATGCTTCTTGCATACTCAGTGATTTTATAAGTTTTAGAGAAAAATGCAAGTCTGGCTGAATATTAAGCACAGTACAATAAATAAAGCTTTTTTGCTTCACAGAATATTCTATCTGTGTATCCCATAGATTCATCACAGATTCTAGTTTTGGATAAAAGCAAATGCACTTAAAGAGAATACAGTGCACCTCTCTATGACATTGCCATTTGAATGAGAATTGAATTTGGTTCAGGACAGTTCTTGGAGTGCTTGGCATTTAGGTTACCTTAGGTCAACTCTTTTGGAAATTCAATTAAAGTACTTATTGAATGGTTTTAGTGAATGGGATGGTTGTCATGGGAATATAGATTATATAAAACAGGACTCCTATTTCTAAGATAGTTGTGTTCGTCAGATAAGGCATCCAAGATAATGATGAGTAAGAGGCAGACCATCCTATCAGTTCGGTTCAGTTCAGTTGCATCCGACTGTTTGCGACTCCGTGGACTGCAGCACATCAGGCTTCCCTTTCCATCACCAACTTCCGGAGTTTACTCAAACTCATGTCCATTGAGTCGGTGATGCCATCCAGCCATCTCATCCTCTGTTGTCCCCTTCTTTTCCCACCCTCAATCTTTCCCAGCATCAGGGTCTTTTCAAATGAGACAGCTCTTCGAATCAGGTGGCCAAAGTATTGGAGTTTCAGCTTCAACATCAGTCCTTCCAATGAATATTCAGGACTGATTTCCTTTAGGATTGACTGGTTGGATCTCCTTGCAGTCCAAGGGACTCTCAAGAGTCTTCTCCAACACTACAGTTCAAAAGCATCAATTCTTCGACGCTCAGGTTTCTTTACAGTCCAACTCTCACATCCATACATGACTACTGGAAAAACCATAGTCTTGACTAGACGGACCTTTGTTGGCAAAGTAACATCTATGCTTTTTAATATGCTGTCTAGGTTGGTCATAACTTCTCTCCCAAGGAGTAAGCTTCTTGTAATTTCATGGCTGCAGTCACCATCTGCAGCGATTTTGGAGCCCAAAAAAATAAAGTCTGTCACTGTTTCCACTGTTTCCCCATCTATTTGCCATGAAGTGATGGGACCGGATGCCATGATCTAGTTTTCTGAATGTTGAGCTTTAAGCCAACTTTTCCACTTTCCTCTTTCACTTTCATCAAGAGGCTCTTTAGTTCTTCACTTTCTGCCATAAGGGTGGTGTCATCTGTATGTCTGAGGTTATTGATGTTTCTCCCGGCAATCTTGATTCCAGCTTGTGCTTCATCCAGCCCAGTGTTTCTCATGATGTACTCTGTATATAAGTTAAATAAGCAGGGTGACAATATACAGCCTTGATGTACTCCTTTTAGGAAGACCATTCTGTGGAAGTAATTTTGGTTTGGGGAGGAGCATCGTTAGGGAAATAGACCTTGAAGTGTGCATTTGAAGCTGGGCAGGAGTTAGGTCCACAAGAGAGGAGGGTGTTTGTGTAGAGCAAAGGCGTTGGCAGAGGCTCCAGCTGGACTGTGCTTGGGACCTGTGTAGAGAACGGTGGGAAGGTTCTGTTGTAGTCAGACCGTGGGTGGCCTGGTTATTTGGTGATGAGGTTGGGTATTATTTTATAGGATGCCATCTCTAGAGTGACTCCTGACTGCCTCATCCCTGAGGAAGCAGGACACACTTTACTGGCCGCAGGGTCTCCCACAGCTGTGCTGTCCAGCGGGGAGAAGGAGGCACGTTCTGCAGTTGGGCTCCTTAATACCGTATCAGTCTGGCCTTTCTTTCATCACAGTACAATTACTTTCTAAAACAGTCTTGTTTTCAGGATAATAATTGGGTTTCCACAGGAAAAATAATGTGTGAGGCAGACAAAACGCAAATTACTGACTTAAAAAAATGAATCTCTAATTTTTTTATAGTATTTCTTTTATTTAACTTTTAGTTATGTAAAACACATGTATTTTATTGTATTTTTCTTCAGGTTTCATATGGTTTTTATTGTTTATATAGTTTAATAATTAAAGAGAAGGTGGGGTCTAATGAAGGACTAATCATGGATGTTAGTAATTTCTGTTCAGGTGGAAATAATGGTAATGTTTAGTACAACTCATTGGTCTTCTAAAACTTTTACGAATGCAATTTGATTCAGTCCAGCCAAGTTAATTAGGAGGTAGATAATTTTTTCCCCTAATGGAGACAAATGTAAAAGACAGAGATACAGAAATAATTTTCAACTTAGGTTGAACAAATTTTAGTTACTGCTATCAGTTCCTACTGTTTGATCATAGTTCATTTTTGTTTTTTGAAGTCTGTCTCTAATGAAGTAAGATTTAATTTTTTAGAAATAAAAGAGGGCCATGACTAATAAGAAAAGTAAATTTAAGGATAATAATTGAAAAATTTGAAAAATATAACAGTATTAATACTTTTCATGACTTGATTTCAAGGTGATCTGTTGGTTTTCCTTGTACTGTCGCAGAAGGAAGTCCACATTGGTACGAGAATGATGCTTATAAATCACCACCCTTCTTACCAGCTGTCACTGAATATGTTGTAGTCCAGGCCAGTCTGCCTATCACCTCTGTGGTGAACTGTCGATTTCATTTTTCTTCCAGTAAATATTTACTTTTGGTCCTGGACCAGTTTTCTAGCTATGATGAAATTCTTCAAAAGTATCATATGTTTTTTACGTAGTGAACTACTCATTCATCTGTTTGGAGAAATTCTTTCTGAGGCTACACTCTTGCCTCTGAAATGTACATTCACCGGAAGGGAAAAATACAGGTTTTCCATTTATTAACAAACTTACCCTTCTTTATCTTTTTGCAGTTTTTAAAACCCATGTCCATTGTGACATTGATATTTATATTTTAAAAATGATTAGCATTTTTTTCTTAAAATAATCAAACAGTAAAATAGACTTTTTCCTTTAGTAATACAATTCTATCAATATAACGTGTGTCATTGTGCGGCCATCAGCACAATCAGAACACAGAGTATTATCACCCCCGAAAATTCCCTAGTGCCATCCTTTAAGTCACCTGTCCCCATTGTGTAATCTCTGCATCCACTGATGTTTTCTCCACCCCTTTAGTTTTATCTTTTTGAAGATGTCATATAAATAGAATCATGCAGTATGTAAACTTCTAGACTGGGTTCTTTTACTCTTTGAGCTTCATCTAAGTTATGGCATCTATTGAAAGCGTGTTCTTTTTTATTACTGAGTAGTTTTCTGTTGTCAGTAATTAAAGGACATTCGGGTTTTGTTTCCAGTTTTTTTAATGTTTTTGAGTAGAGCTGCTGTAAACATTTCTGTACAGATTTTTGTGCAGACATAGATTTCATTTCTCTAAGGTAGCTGCCTGTGGGGAGAGGGGATTGCTGGATGATATACTGAGTATATTTTTAATTTTATAAGAAACTGTCAACCCTCTTCCCAGAGCGGCTGTACCATTTTATACTCCTACTAGCAATGTATGAAAGTTCCAGCTATTCTGCATCACTGACATTACCATTTTTTTCATTTGGCCATTCTAATAAAGTAATATCTAAGCTTGGTTTTAATTTGTGTTTTTCTGATGACTGATGCCATTGAACATCTTTTCATGTGCTTATTTGCCATCATTATATCTTCTTAGTGGAGTATCTTTTGAAATCTTTTGCCCAACTTTTTATTGGGTTATTTTCTTACTCTTGAGTTTTGAGAACTCTTTGTATATTTGGATACAGATCCTTTTTCAGATATTTGCAGTTGGTTTTCTCTCAGTCTTTAGCTTTGTTTTTCATTCTTTTTCATTCTTTAATAGCATTTTTCAAAGAGCAAAAATGTTTAATTTTGATAAAGTCCATTTCATGCTTTTTTTCTTTTTTTGTATTATACTGAGATGGAAATTTTTAAAAATAAATTTCTATTCTATAAAAGTGGTAAAAAGCAACTTAGTGATGGGAATGTTCTCATAAAGTTGACTTTTGGGGAAGGTGTGAATTTTATCATTTTCTGGAAAAGTGATGCTAATTAATATACTCCTTAGAACTTAAGACCATCTAGAACTTTTGCTTAATGAAAGGATGCGATTGGTTTAGGGTGGTGAGGGTCTTCACACTTTTTATAAGAAATGGTAATCACTAGCTGGTCAGATAGCTTTACTTTCATAATGCAGAACTATGTAGGAATTAGTCCTTAAGACTGTTCCAGGGTTAAAGTAGTGATATATTATATTCACAATTGATGCTTTTGGGAGTGTCTTCAGTTTCCGCTCCACTGGAACATCATTAGAACTCAGTCGGTGTCCTGGCTAAAAGTGTGAGCTACATCAGAACGTCTGGGTTTGAATCCTGCCCTTTATGTACATTATAACTGTTAGGTAGTTAGAATAGGGAAAAAGAGTCCAAAATGGCGGTGACTAAAAGACCTGGAAGGGAAAGCCCGCGAAAATAGAACAAAGGAAGGTCCGAGGACCGAAGTGAGAACCTCAGGTAAAACCAACAGCACTCCTGGCCGGCCCAATTTACATAAGACAGGCCCAGGGACAGAGAAACGTGTAAAAAGAGGAGCCAAAGCCCTCTTCTCTCCTTTTTCGCTCCCTCTCTCTCCCGCGCAATGGGGCGATCTTCTCTTCGCATCTTTGGATCGACGTGCCCTCACACTTCGAAGATGGATTTTCCCGCTGTTATCTAAATAAATAGAGCTGTAACACTGAGCTGTGACACTGATTTATTTAAGAGCTATAACACGGTCCATTCGAGACCTGAGAGCTATAACACGGTCTGTCTTCCGAGAGCTGTGACCCGCCAAGGGGCTTTAATGTCCGTCACTCCAAATTTTTGTTGTGACGAGACAAAGAACCGAGGAACATACACTCGAGTGACCTAACTGTGGGTGAGCAACTTCTCTGTGCTTCAATTTCCTTATCTGTAAGTGGGAATGATAACACCATCCACCTTGTAAGGTCATTATGAGGAAATGAGATGACACAATATACATTATATATCTCAGCAGCGTCTGGCACAGTATGCTTTCAGCAAATGGCTCTTGCTATTAATTTTATTATTATTGTTGCTGAAATAGCTTTATGATAAAACTAAACAAATGTTTTGGAATATTTTCAATAGTCAAGATAACCACATATCACACTAAGTCATTTCTCTTCCATTTTTTTCTCTTTATACTTGTTATTATTAAAATGCCCACATTTTTCTCTTTATGCCTTTTATTATTAATAAGTAATTGTGGCCTAATTATTACTAATTATCATGTATATATACACTGTTTTGTAAGAGAACTGTCAGTTTGTTTTTCACATCCTGTGAGGTACTAATCAGATATGCACATACACATCAATTAGCTTCCCGCTGCCTGAAATAGCACCAAAACTGGTTTAAGCCAGAAAGAAATTTGAATTGGCTCACCGAACTACAAATTCCAGGCACAGCAAGCTGGATTTAGGACTCAGGTCAAATTGTCGGGGGCCCAGGTTCTCCCCATGACTCAGCTCTGCCTTTTCCTGGATGGACTTAGGTTGTTGGCGTTGCATATAGAAAAATGGCTGCAGCATATCCACCCCCCTGTAGCCTCTCAGAGTTTAGATTCAGAGGGAAAGAGCACCAGACCCTTTCCCAGAAGCCTCAGCAAAAGTCTCATGATGTCTCATTGGTTCTTATGGGATCACATATCTGACCTTGAGCCAATCAGTCCCTGAGTTTAGGACTATGAGACTCGGATTGGCGAGTTCTGGTCACATGACACCCCTTGATTTTCTATTTTTTTGGTGGTGCCCTCTCTTCAGGGGCCACATTTCCTCAGAGTGGGGGAGAGGTAATGACTCAGAGGGGAGTCATGGGCTTTTATTACCAGATAAGGGGATGGATGGATACTGGGTGGTCAAACAGCTTAATGTGATGTTAGGCTCTTTTTGTAGATCAGAAGCAGATCACAGGAGTCAGTAGATTTGGATTAGAATTTTGGTTTCTGATTCCAGCTTTTTTTTCTGTGAAGTTTTTTGTATTGGTGGTCAAAAATCCCACACGATATGGACTTTGATTCTCTGCAGCCTTAGTTGCAGAATTATTAGACTGAAAGTTGGAGGTTGCATAGGAAGCATTTCTCCACCTTCTGGTTATAAAAGAAAAGAGAAGCCTCATGGCTTGCTATATTTTGTAATACTCAGCATCATGTTTCATTTATAAATTTGTCTCATTTATAGATTTGATGTATTGTTGGTAGTGTGATCCTGACTTGAGAAGTATCGATTTTGTAGCATCAGTAGCTGCTGCTCAACTGTGACCTTGATCAAAAGGCTGGTTGAGAGTAACTATTCAGAGAGGTAATTAAGCCAGCTGAGATAGGAGTGGGGCTAGAATTTATAATTAATAGGTTTTTGAAACCTTCTCTTGTTCTTTCTCCATGTCTTTAGGATTTTTGTCCCTGAGTCATGGAAGACAGAAGAGCTGAGAAGTCATGTGAACAAGCATGTGAATCACTGAAGAGGCAGGACTATGAGATGGCCCTCAAGCACTGCACAGAGGCCCTCCTTTCTCTTGGCCAGTACTCCGTGGCTGACTTTACAGGGCCCTGTCCGCTGGAGATAGAGAGCATCAAGATCGAGAGTCTTCTTTATAGAATTGCCTCCTTTTTGCAGCTGGTGAGTCGACACTGTCAGTGACCCAGTGGTGGACCATGTTAAATGGCCTTTTTCTTTGAGTGGGGACTGTTGACGGTCATTCCCTCTGCAGATCATCAAATTCTGGGCTGAGGAGTTGTGTGAAGTGGCTAGGGATTGCTGAACATCTTTGATGACAAGCAGCTGTGTTTTTAAGACCTGAAAGTTTAACTGTTGTATAGCATTTTTGACTGTTCACTCAATTCAACAAATATTTATTGAGTGCATACTATGTGGTGGACACTGTTCTAGGTATTTGTTTTATATTGGTGAAAAAGAAAGATCCCTCCTTCATAGTACTTTTTTCTAGTATTGTGAAGGGGCAGGCAATAAAGAATAGGCATTATAAGTAAGTAAGCACTTTGGATTGTTAGAAGGTAACAGTTTGCATGAAAGACATAAAATAGAGGGTTTCTAGGGTTAGGGATAGGATTGCAATTTTTAAGTTACAGGCAGAGGGAACTGTCAGTGCAGACTTCCTCAGGCAGGAGCATGCCTGCCGGATTTGAGGGACAGCTCTGGAGTCCAGTGTGTGGGAGTAACGCACACAGTGAGGGAGTGCAGCCTGGCTAGACCCTATGGGGTCTCCAGGTCACTGTGAGGTCTGGTTTCTCTTCTGCCTGAGGCAGAGCACTCTTGTGGGATTTTGAGCAGGGCAGTGGCGTGATCTGATACAATAGGAATCATTTGGTCTCTGTGTTGAGAATAGAGTTTAAAGTGTAAGGGTTAAGAGTAGACACAGAGAGGCTAGTTTGGAGGCTATTAGAATAATCTAGGCCAGAGATTAAAAGACGCTTACTCCTTGGAAGAAAAGTTATGACCAACCTGGACAGCATATTAAAAAGCAGAGACATTACTTTGTCAGCAAAGGTCCATCTAGTCAAGGCTGTGGTTTTTCCAGCGGTCATGTATGGATGTGAGAGTTGGACTATAAAGAAAGCTGAGCGCCGAAGAATTGATGCTTTTGAACTGTGGTGTTGGAGAAGACTCTTGAGAGTCCCTTGGACTGCAAGGAGATCCAACCAGTCCATCCTAAAGGAGATCAGTCCTGGGTATTCATTGGAAGGACTGATGTTGAAGCTGAAACTCCAATACTTTGGCCACCTGATGCGAAGAGCTGACTCATTTGAAAATACCCTGATGCTGGGAAAGATTGAGAACAGGAGGAGAAGGGGATGACAGGGGGTGAGATGGTTGGATGGCATCACCAACTCAATGGACATGGGTTTGGGTGGACTCCAGGAGTTGGTGATGGACAGGGAGGCCTGGCGTGCTGCGGTTCATGGAGTCGCAAAGAGTCGGACACGACTGAGTGACTGAACTGAACTGAACTGAGGCCAGAGATGAAGTGGATTAGATCAAAATGGTAACCATGGAGGTTTGTGAGAAGTGGTTTGGTTCTGGCTGTAATTTGAAGGTAGAATGAAGCAGATTTCCTAGTGTATGGAAGGCAGAGAGTACGAGATCTAGAGCAGTCATAGCTCACTCACTTTGACTTTTTATGTCTGAGTGGTTGGCAGAGTGGAGTTACCTCCCACTGAGATGAGGGTCTGTGGATGGGGAGCAGGTCTTATGGGAAAGAGTTCATTTTGGGCACACTCAGTTTGAGGTGACACTTAGATGCCCGCCAGAGATGCGGAGTAAGCAGCTGGGTGTGCATGTGTGAGGTCTGGGCTGCAGGTGTTACTTTCAGAGTCTGTGGTCTGTGGATGGTAAGAGCCTCAGGCCTGGGTGAGATCACTAGGGAGCGAGTGTAGACAGAGAGGAGGAGATGACTGAGGACTTGGTCATACAGCACTGGTTTAAGAGTTGGAGAGAAGAAGCAAAGCATCCTGAAGAGCAACCCATGAGGCTAAGGAAAACCATGAGAGTAGGCTTCCTGGGAGCCAAAGGAGGAGAACCTGTCCAAGTGAGCAGATGTTCAGCATGTCCATTGTTGGAATAGACGTGGAGAATTGAGAATCGACCAAAAATGACAGTGTATCTAAATGGGTGCATGTAAATATATCTGACTGGTGGCAGCCACTGGTGATTTACATGGAGTGGGGAGTGAAAGCCCGATAAAAGAGAGTTTAAGAGAAAGTCAGGAAAAAAAGAGAAAGTCAGATGGAAGGAATTTGAATACATGATAGAGACAATTCTTGAGGAGCTTTGCCCCATTGAAGCACACACACACACACAAAGGAATGGAAACTAGTGGGAGAAGTGAAGTCAAGAAAAGAATTTTTTCAGATGAGAGAAATAAGAGCTTGTTTGTTTATAGGACTAAACTGAAAGAAAACAAAAAATTAATGATGTATGAGAAGTAGAAGAGGCTTGCCAGAGCGATGTTCTTGAGTAGGCCGTGGAGCATATCTGCACAGGTGGTAGGAGTGGCTCTATCTGGGGCAGGTGGGAGGCAGAGGGCAGGCGGGAAGTAGGCAGTCAGGGTGGTGACCCTCATGGACAGTCTCTTGGCAGGACAGCCGTTCACTCAGCAAAGTGAGTGAGTAGCTGAGAATGAGGATGGGCTAGAGGGTTCTGGTGACTCGAGGTTAGAGGAGGTGAGAAGGAGGGAGTAAATGGCTAGGGAAGTGTGCCGTGAGGTTTACTTGGAGAGGATTGTGTAATCCTCAGCACGAGTTAGCCTTGGTCTGTGAGTAGTAAGTTTGCAACATTAATGATTAAACTTTGAAACAAAGCTGCAGCCTTTTGATAAAATCTCTGTTTTAAGAGGCCTTGAACTACTTAACTTTATCTTGTATCTTTTATTTTGCAGAAAAACTATGGGCAAGCTGATGAAGATTGTAGGCATGGTATGTTTAAAAACAAGATTCTCTTCTGCTTTGAAGATTTTGAATTATTTCATTGAGCAATGTTTAAGATTTGATTTTTTCATATACTGATTTCTGTAGTGATTTTAATATGAAAAAACCCCACTTTGTGGTGATGACTAATCTGGATGGCTTTTCTGGTATGATGGGTGTGCACATGAACGTGGTTCCTAACACAAGTGGTGGCATTGCTGTCACTCCCTTGGGAACATTGATAATGCCTTTTGAAAGTTTGTGTGAGTATTTTCAGTCAACAAAGAGCTATATTTTAAGAACTATAACACATAACACACATTGATTAAAATGTTAAGCTTGGATAAATTGGAAAGCTGGACCTCTGTCTCCTATGATGTTTTTTTTTCCCCTTCATTAGAAGATTTTCCTTAGATAGAAGAGACTGACTAGAATGCTCTTTAGTGCTTTTTCCTGTTTTACTTTGGTCAGGAAATTGATTAATAAGATTCTTGCTCTTTGGGTGCTCATAAACTAGAAATCCTTTTCTTCGAGATTGCTGCCATTCTCTAGAGTGAGTCTAGGAGTGAGTGGGAGAGGGGCTCAGTGTGTGTTCTCACACACTCTTGGTGGGAGTTTTGCATAGCTCAGTGATTTGGATAATGGAATATTTCAATTATCTAAATGGGGAGGAGGGCTGAGGTGTTTAATGTAAATCAAAGTTCTTTTCCTATTTGCTCTTTTGTGTCAAAACTTTTTCAAAGTACTAGCTATTTTTGTTGTAAACCTTACAGAATGTAAATCTTACCTACTTCTGTGGCATTTTGGACACATTGAACCATTCATTGACGATTCAGTGACCTCTCTGTAAACCTTGCTTCATAGAATTGTGCACTTTGGGAGATGACTGGTGTTTGAGAGATACTGAGTACAATCTTTACTACCTGTAGACGTTTAAAAGTTACTAACAAGCCAGATAATAAGTCAAATAGCATAGATGGGCCACTACCCCTTCTTCCCGTATGAGGAAGTCGTGTCATTAGTGCTGCATCTTCGTCACCTTTCTCTATAGTGAGCAAAAATGCTTGTAATACATTACATACATACATACATAGGACTTTTTCTTTAAAAATTAAAAAAGAATTATGTGATCATAACAAAATTGTTTGCTCTCTTCCATAGCAGTATAGATGACGGATATCTCACTGAGCTGATGCCCCAGCCCCAGCTGCTGCACCCATAGTCCACGGTGTAGATAACCGCCGTTCGTTCGGCTCTTCCCTGGTGGCGGGCGCTCGGGTGGCTCTGGTTCTCTGGTTTGTCTCGTCCGTCCTGTAATTACACAGGATATAATAACAACCACACATTGTTTCTTACTGTTGCCTTTGTTTCTGTGTGGTGGTCTTGAAAGTTAGATACCTGGATGAAGAAGCTTTAAAAGTTGATTGTCTGAGTTAAAATATACATATAATTTTAATAGACACTTTCAGATTAGTTTCGAATGCACACATTTTTAAATAGTTCAGAAAAAATGAAGTAAATATGGCAAAAGATGACAACCTAAGTTTCAAGAA
The DNA here is from genome assembly GCF_963930625.1 of Muntiacus reevesi. Classification (NCBI taxonomy): domain Eukaryota; kingdom Metazoa; phylum Chordata; class Mammalia; order Artiodactyla; family Cervidae; genus Muntiacus; species Muntiacus reevesi. Next base: position 166,846 of record NC_089266.1, read on the forward strand.
TATGAATATTTATTATACTATTTCCCCTAGTTTCTCATCCTAAATTTTTCATAATTTAGAAAATTATGAAAAATTCTCATATCTCATTTCACAGTCTCACATATCAGCAATATGTGAGAATGCCTGTTTCCTGTGATCTCGGTAACTGGAACCTCTCAGTCTTGACATTGTGACAATCTCCTGTGTGAGAAATGACCTCTTTAATTTTCGCTTCCTTGAGTACTAGCGAGGTTGATACTGTTCATTTTTTGGAGACATACAAAGTCCCAGTAGATTAAATGACTTGCAAAAAGTTGTGGAAGAGTGAATGTTGTTAGTGCAGGAGCACATGGAAAAGTGTTGCCTTTTTTGTTAATTGTTTTACTTACCTTTTTTAAGTTAGGTATTATTTTACAACTGCTGAATTAACAATATAAAAATTTAACCTGGAAACCTTGCAGATGAAGGATAGGTCTGTTACCTGGATTGTGATCATAGTAACATGAAAGTATATGTATGAAAAAATAAAAATTAAAAAAATTAAAAAAAAAGAAAGTATATGTATGTCCAAACTCATTAGATTGTATACATTAGTTACGTGCAGTTTTTGTGTACTGATTCTGTTTCTGTAATGTAGGGAGAAAACCACTGTCTCAGATAAGGTTGCAGTGAAATGAGTGTATTCTTATGGTGGTGGTGGGGGGGGGGGCGCGGTATGAAGCAGAATACAGCTTGGTAATAATGTTCATACCTTTGACCCACTAATCTCAGTTCCGGGACACTGTCCCAAGTAAATATTTCAAAACAAGGAAAAAATTGTCTGTGGAATGGTGTTCATTGCAGTGCTGTGTGGAAAAGGGGGAAATTGGTTAGCTTGCAATAATGGTTCAATGATTACATTCTGTGCATTCCTTGTTACCATTTATGTGATAAGTAAGAACATGGAAATGCTTACTTAATGTAAAGTTGTTCATTTGAAGTAGACATTTGGAAATATTGTCAAAAGTTTTTGTGTATATATTGCTAGTTGTAGAGTTCTGCTTTTATATTATATATAATTTTTTCCTCTTCCCTTTTGGTAACTTTTTTTTGAAGTATAGTTGATTTACAGTATTACTGTAGTTTCCGGTGTACAGTGAGGTTATTTTTATATAAGATAAAATACCACGGTTAGGCAGTCAGTTAGTAATAAAAAACAAGACCAGAGTCTTGGCCTCTGTTAATTATTATACTGGTTAGTATGCTGGGTGCCCGAGCAGTTCCCTCTGCAGGGCCCCAGATCTTGTTTGCATTTGATGTACTGCAGGATCCCTTGCTGTCAGTATCAGCTTACATTCCTTGCAGCTCTCAACAGGCCTCATTGCAGCTACCCTCCCCGCTTCTCCCTCCACTCGCTGCTTCTAACCCTAATTTCACTTTCTCACACAGGGATGGGAAACCAGACAGACAGTCTTTGTCATGGAGTTAAAAGATTTAAATTCTATTTTATTATGAAAAACTTACAAGGAGAAACTAGGGGAAATAATATAATAAGCGTTCATATTCTTGAAACTTAGGTTGTCACCTTTTGCCGTATTTACTTCACTAATTTTTTTTCTGAACTATTTAAAAATATTTATAGATACCATTATATTTATTTCTAAATACTTCAGTATGCATCTGTAATAAATAAGATCATAACTGTATAACCACAGTCTTATTACTAACCTAATAAAAGTGACCATAATTCCCTAACATCCAAAACCCAATCCATAGTCAGATTTACCTGATTGTCCCCAAAATGTGTGGTTTTTTTTTTTTTTAATGGCTGATTTGTTTAAGGCAGGAACTAATCAGAGTCATAAGATTTGAAAGTTGGAGTTCTGCTTAAATAAATAGATTCTGAGTGAGGACTCAAGGGCATCTTGAAAATAAACTACAGAGACTTTAAGTTCAGAGAGGTTAGTTCTGAGGTTGGTGGTGTGTTCTGGATAGTGAGGATTGTCAAGCCAGTGGCAATGAGTAAGTCTGAGTAAATCTGTTTCATTACCTGAACATAAGCTGTATTTAGCATAACAGGAAAACTTCCATAAAATAAAGACTTTTCTTGTGCTTTTGAAATATTCATCATATAGGAAACTCACATTTTTTACACTAACAAAATAGGATGAGGTAAATGGAGAAAATGAAATCAAACGGTAGTCTTAGCAACTGAAAGAGATTTGTGCTACATGTAATATGTAAGTCAAGCTCAATCATTATAACTGGATATTTTTCATACAGCTGCAAGATTCTTAAGCCCTAGCTGAGAGTGTCATTAATTTAAGAAATTATTACAAACAGGAGTTTGGGGCATCTATTGATATTTATTATATTAATACTTCCCCTGTGAAGTGATTCAGTAACCAAAAAGCCCTGTTGAATCAAGATGCTGACTGGCCTAAAAAAGGCAAATTGATACATGATTGATTGAACCTTCTACACTTTTCTTTTTCTCTGAAGAGTTTTCATTAAGTAGATTTTAAGGTAATTAAACATTTTGGGGGGAAAAATAGTTAATAAGGGTAATAATATTTATTCAGGATTTTCTCTGAGTCAGACCCTCTGAAATAGTTTGTTTAATCACTCTGTAATACTATTCCAGTTTTACAGGTGATGAGTGAGATTAAGTAACTTGCTTAAGAGCACAGAAACTGTCTAGAACTGGACTGTGGCTTTGAAGTGAAGTCTTTCTGATCTGAAAGGCTGTGCTCCTTCTCTTTTATCTGTCCTAAGCTATAGTCTGTGTATTATTTGGAGTTTTATAGACATTATTCTGTTTAGTATAATAAATTTGGGGGAGGAAAGGTATATGGGTATTTTATATTCTAGAAAGGATTAAAAAAAAACTGAGGCTTAGGGTGACATTGATAATCATTAGTAGAGTTGGACAAGAATTTGGATCTTTAAGCCAGGTTTTCCTATTGCCAAGACTTTTAAATAGTAGAACTGTTCCAGTAATATTTCTTATTCTTTAGATCCAGTCGCTGCAGAGTCACTGGAAGTTGCAAAGATAGTGCAGAGTGATCCATGTACTGTTCCCCGCACTGGTTACACCTTACGTAACCATAGTATAATATCAAAACTAGGAAGTTGACTTTGGTTCAATGACTATGTTTAATTCTATGTCATTTTACTATGTGTGGTTTTATGGAACCACCAGCACAGTCGAGATACAGAACTGTTCCGTCACGTGAAGACCTTTTTTTGTGCTACCCTGTATAGTTACACTCATGGTCCTACCTCCCTGCGTAACCCTGGCAACCACTAATCTGTTCTCCATCTCTATAGTTTTGTCCTTTTGAAAAGAACACACAATAGAACCATATTGTTTGTGACCTTTTTAAGATAACTTTTTCCCTCTCACCGTGTATTTGAGATCCATCCAAGTTTTTGAGTATATGAATAGTCCATCCATTTTTATGGCTGAGTAGTATTCCACAGCCCCTTCATTGATCATAGCCTTGTTGTGGTGAAGTGGCTTGCGTAACTCAATGAGGCTATGAGCCACCCAACACAGACCGGTCATGGTGAAGAGTTGTTACAAAATGTGGTCTACGGAGGAGGAAATGGCAACCCACTCCAGTATTCTTGCCATGAGAACCCCACGAACAGTCTGAAAAGGCAAAAAGATAAGACACCAGAAGATGAGCCCCCTAGGTCGAAAACTTGTGCATTCTGCTACTGGGGAAGAGTGGAGGGCAATAGCTCTAGAAAGAACAAAGCAGTTGAGCCAAAGTGGAAATGATGCTCAGTTGTGGATGTGTCTGGTGGTGAAAGTAAAGCTAGATGCTGTAAAGAACAGTATTATATAAGAACCTTGAATGTTACGTTCATAAATCATTGGACATGGTCAAGCAGGAAATGGCAGCAGTGAATATTGACATCTTAGGAATCAGTGAACTAGAATGGATGGGAATGAGTGAATTTAATTCCAAGGACCATTATATCTACTGTGGGCAAGAATCCCATAGAAGAAATGGAGTAGCCCTCATAGTCAACAAGAGTCTGAAATGCAGTATTGGGTGCAACCTCAAAAATGACAGAATGGTCTTGAATCTTTTCCAAGGCAAACTATTCAACATTACAGTGATCCAAGTCTGTGCCCCAGCATAGGTGATGCTGAAGAAGCCGAAGTTGACCAGTTCTATGAAGACCTACAACACCTTTGAGAACTAACACTGAAAGATGTTCTTTTCATCACAGGGAATTGGAATGCAAAAGTAGAAAGTCACGAGATACGCAGAATAACAGGCACAGTTGCCCTTGGAGTACAAAGTAAAGCAGAGCCAACAGAGTTTTGTCAAGAGGACACACTGGTCACACCAAACACCCTTTTCCAACAACCCGAGAGATGACCCTACACGTGGGCATCACCAGATGGTCAGTACCAAAGTCAGATAGTGTTCTTTCAAATTTTGGTGGTAAAGAAGACTCTTGAGAGTCCCTTGGACAGCAAGGAGATCGAAAGGAAATGAATTCCAGATATTCATTGGATAGACTGGTGGTGAAGCTAAAGCTCCAATACTTGGGCTACCTACTGCACAGAGTTGACTCTTTGGAAGGACCCTGATGCTTGGAAAGCTTGAAGGCAAAAGGAGTAGGGGACAGCAGAGGATGAGATACTTCATCACTGACTCAATGGACATGAATTTGAGCAAACTCTGGGAGGTAGTGGAGAACAGAGGAACCTGGTGTGTTGCAGTTCATGGGGTCACAAAGAGTCAGACACGACTTAGTGACTGAAAGCAATAACAAAGTGTTCTGCAGCATGGCTGTACCACAGTTGGTTCTCCAGCAGGAACCCAAGGCTTTGTGGAATAGGATCTCCACTCTCACTCTTCATTGCCCTTAATGCCTATCAACTCTTTTAAGTTAAGTTCTTATATTTAAGTTGATAGGGATTAGCAAGTTAAATTATAAAATGCTAAGTTTGGAATAGAATGAAAATCAGGAAAGTGAGTGAATATTTAGTATTTGAGTTAAGTTTGAGGACTGTTATCTTTCAAGTGTGGAAACTCCCTTTTTTCTATGTGTAGATGTTTGAGAAAGCAGTAGTCTTTGAACTTAGGTCCTTTGAACTCAATTGCAAGAGGCTCATCATGGTTGTATGACTGTTCTGTGCCTTTTCTTATCTATGCAGGGTGTCAGTTATAGTCAGAAGTGACATTATAAATTTATTTCATGTTGTTTTTCGCTCATGGGATAAATACTAGCATTAATTTTATATATGCTGAAATTGTATTTATACATAAAAAGAGAAGATTTAAAATGAGTGGTAGCTTGCCCTTTAAAAATCTCAGTTAAAACTATACCAAGAGGATGCTGAAATCAAGATGATTGTGAACCCCTGAAAGCACAGCGTCTCCCACAGAGCACAGAAAACAAGAGTGGCAGAGTGCCGGTGTTTCTCAGTGAGCGAGTTTTTTTTTATTTTTTCTTTTTTTAAGAAAAATAAGCAAATCAGCCGTGGAAACAGTGAAGTAAGGGAGGGTCTTAGCACAGATTTTCCCACAGTCAGGATTTCCTCAGAGTGCGTAACAGTGGAGATGGCAAGATGTTGGCTTTTGACATTGAAGTGAAGGCTGTGAAAGAGTTTTAGATTTTAAAAAATACAGTTAAATTGATCTTTTTAAGTAGAAAAAGCTTCTTCCAGTTTTTGAACAGTTAACACAGGTGAACTTTCCAGTAACTATATAGCAAATGCATCATGAAAATTAGAATTCTTTATGAAGAGGAAGTTGAAGTCTCTGCAAGCAGCATATTCTCTCTCTCTTTCTAATGAGCACACAGTATGACAGGTACTTTTACAAATACTGTTTTAACAGTGCCTTATGTGAAAAGTTCATTCAAGCATGTAGATGAAATAAAAACCTTTTATGATATGCTGGGGAACGAAGTTTCAGGTTTGTTTCAGTGCTTATGTGTGTTGTCATTTTTTTACTGTGTATAATTTTGTATTTGTATAGTGGTGAGGAAGTTGAGGTAAATTCATTTTGTGTCGCTTGCTCCTTAGAAGAAAAGTTATGACCAACCTAGACAGCGTGTTAAAAAGCAGAGACATTACTTTGCCAACAAAGTTCTATCTAGTCAAAGCTATGGATTTTCCAGTAGTCATGTATGAATGTGAGGCTTGGACAATAAAGAAAGCTGAGCGCCAAAGAATTGATGCTTTTGAACTGTGGTGTTGGAGAAGACTGTTGAGAGTTCCTTGGACTTCGAGGAGTTCGAACCAGTCCATCCTAAAGGAGATCAGTCCTGTGTGTTCATTGGAAGGACTGATGCTGAAGCTGAAACTCCAATACTTTGGCAACCTGGTGGGAAGAACTGACTCATTGGAAGAGACCCTGATGCTGGGAAGGATTGAAGGAGGGAGGAGAAGGGGACGACAGAGGATAAGATGGATGGATGGCATCACTGACTCAATGGACATGAGTTCGAGCAAGCTCCCGGAGTTGGTGATGGACAGGGAGGCCGGGCTTGCTGCAGTCCATGGGGTCGCGAAGAGTTGGACATAACTGAGTGACTGAACTGAAATGAACTGAAGTTGCTTCAGTAATGTCCAACTCTTTGCAGCCCCGTGGACTGTAGCCCACCTGGCTCCTCTGTCCCTGGGATTCTCTAGGCAAGAACACTGCGGTGCATTGCCATGCTGTCCTCCAGAGGGTCTTCTCAACCCAAGGATTGAACCCCCTTGCTTCTCCTGCTTTGGCAGGAGGGTTCTTAACCACTCGTGCCACCTGGGAAGCCCCATGTTGTTGAATTAGCTCTAAAATTTTAAGCTGGAACGCTGAAAATAAGCCAGGAGAAATAACCTATTTTCCTATAGTATGAAAATATCCAGAAGAAAGTAGTCCAAGAGCCTTTACACTGAACTGCAGTTGAAGGAAAGGGTACTTTAAAGAATATACAGTAAGATCTCAGCTTTAAGGTTTACTGTATACGCAAGGGGTTGTAAAAGAGATAACAAAGATTGCTGTGACTGGGTTGAAGGACCAAATACTGAAAGCAGTAAGAGCAAGGTAGCAGGGATGTGGGGACAAAAAGAGAAAGCAAGAGAATGAGAGAAGCTATATTATAGAATTTGAACCTAAAGGTGAAATATTTGGAAGAGGTCTAACGATACCAAGCATTGAATTTTGTTAGGGCTTTTCATTTTCCAAAAGCATTTTATTAAGGAAATATTTTATCTGCAGAAGACTTTGGTAGTAAGTACATAAAGTGCCACTAGAGCTACAGCCCACATGCCTTAAAGTGTTATGTATGACAGTTGGAAGCAAAGAGAGAGCAAGGGTGAGAAGGGTAGAGGCAGGAGAAGGAGAGTGGGGAAAAACTGGAAGCATGGACACTGGTGAGAGGTCTGCCCCAGAGCTGTTATTTTGATTTATGTCATGTTTTCTGATACTTGTTATAAATGGACATTTTGGGGTGACTTAAGTCTTCCACCATTTGGACTCTGTTTATATACTCCTCCCCCATCCCTAGGATATATTCAGCTACAAGTTTATGGCCAGAGGTTAAATGGCTGATATTTAGGAAGGAATTTATTTATAAGTGACAAATTTTTAATGTATTGAATGGATCTATTTTTATTTAAAATTTATTTTAAATTGGAGGATAATTGCTTTGCAGTGTTGTGTTCATTTCTGCCGTACAGCAGTGTGAATCTGCCATACCTGCATATGTCCCCTTCCTCTTGAGCCTCCCTCCCACCCCCCCACCCCATCATTTTTATTTTTGATTCAGTTCCTGATGGGTTGGTTTGGAGAATGTGATCATATCCAAGTGGTGAGTAAGTTCATTTTGTTAATGACTCAAAAATTTAATTTAGTGGTAATTTAATAATTTCTTTTGAGACTATTGGAAAAATACCACCTTGATTAGGCTATGGTCTTCAGTACAAGATTTTAGAAATAACTAAGGACTTGATAAGAGAAATAATATAAAATGGTCATGTTACTGAGAAAATACAAGACTAATACTCAGCATTTACTGAACTTTAAACTTGTTTTAAGTGATCTTACTTATGGCAGGCAATACTTTACAGGCAAGGGGAATTACATTTTAATTGTTTATCCTCTCTTTTTGGTAGCCAGAGGCTACCTTACAGAGACTGTTTTGGTCGAAGCAGTTGAATGAATGTATGCGTGTGTGCTTAGTCATTCAGTTGTGTCCAACTCTTTGCGACCCCATGAACTGCAGCCTTCCAGGCTTCTCTGTCTATGGGGATTCTCCAGGCAAGAATACTGGAGTGGGTTGCCATGCCCTCATGGACTGCAGCCTGCCAGGCTCCTCTGTCCATGGGGATTCTCCAGGCAAAAATACTGAAGTGGGTTGCCATGCCCTCCTCCAGGGGATCTTCCTGTCAGGGATTGAACCCAGGTACCTTACTGTCTGAGCCACCAGGGAAGCCCAAGAATACTGGAGTGGGTAGCCTATTCCTTCTCCAGAGGATCTTCCCAACCCAGGAATCGAACCAGGTTTTCCTGCATTGCAGGTGGATTCTTTACCAGCTGAGCTACCAGGGAAGCCCAGTTGAATGAATACTTCTTTAATGTTACTCATTTTCTGGTCCAGAACATTCCAAGTAAGAGATATTTTAGGTCTTAGAAAATCTTAGAAACACTTAAGAATGAAAAGGGATAGAGCCTTGAATTTCACATCACAGCTAAGGTGCTGAGATTTCTCCTTTGTAACTCAGAGGGCAGGAAGGAGTTGTGTGCTCGCAAAGTTCCACAGATAGCTGGTGGGGAGAGAATTTATTTGTAAGGAAACATAACTTTTTTACAGTTGCCCAAGATTAGATTATGTTTTAATGGCATCTCTTGGCAGGTTCAATAGCTGAGGCAAATTTTATTGTACACTAGACCATACTTTGTATTCTTTCAGGCTTTTTCAAAATGTTAAAGATAATACAGTACCAGAGTGGCAGCATTGCACTTTGATTTTATATGACACAATAGCAGGATAGCTTTTTACCTGTAATAGTTGATGGTTTCTTTGCCACAGTTCTTCATGTGGGATCCTACAAGACATAAACTGAATTGTACTTAAAGACAACAATTAAAAGAAAGTACATCAGTAGCATTTCTTGTTTGAATTGTTTAGAGAGAGGAAAAAGAAAAGACTAATATGGAGGCATTCAAACATCAATAGAATGGCAGAACTTTTGTAAAATAAAATTCAGCTAATACTTTGTACAAAACCAAAGACCTTTGAAAAGTGTTTGTAAAGTATGTTGTTTAATACTTTTTAAACAAAGTAACATAATCATCTGAGACTGAAATATTCTTGTTTTTTTTTCATTTTCCTGAAACATTCCTCAGCTCTTGATAACTAGTTTCTTAATATCCCAGTTACTCAAAAGGAGCTCAGATGTTTCCTCAAGTTTTCAATACTATTTTATAATTTTTAAAGGGTTAGGTAACATCTAGGGAACTCTTATGAGGAGATTGTGCTAGATATTTCATATAGTTAACATAGTTAATCTTTACCACAACCTTATTAGGTAGCTATCCTCACTTCCATTTTACAGGGAAGGAAGCAGGCTTAGAGAGTGTGAATGATCCAGACTTTGGCAAAACTATTGTTTTTCTTAAAAACATTTTCCTGACATTGTATCATTTGATTCTTGCAACACAGTTTTCATGTTTCACTTCTACAAATGACCATGCTGAGGGCCAGAGAGATAAAATGAGTTGCCAAAGGTCATATTTGAATAGTTTCAGAAATAGTAAGATCTGAGGGAGATGTGGGCTTACTGTGGAGTTTTCTAAGGTGCTCAAGATGATCTTAAGGATATGTTACTCATGTATTGGAATTGTCAGTTGAAGACATGAGTGATCTGTAACATGGATGGAGTGAGAGCAGGTTGGTCTAAACTGAAAGTAATTGAACAATACCTTCTTGAATATAGAGACTGCTTTCAAATCAGTTGCAGTTGCAAAAATCAGTTTTTAGTAAAACTGATTCAATAAAGGGAAACTCAACTTCAAAAAAGTAGGATCATGGCATCTCGTCCCATCACTTCATAGCAAATAGATGGGGGAAAAATGGAAACGGGTTAGGCTTTATTTTCTTGAGCTGAAAAATCACTGTGGATTGTGACTGCAGCCATGAAATTATAAGATGCTTGCTCCTTGGAAGAAAAGCTATGACAAACCTAGACAGTGTATTAAAAAGCAGACATCACTTTGCCAACAAAGGTCTGTATAGTCAAAGCTATGGTTTTTCCAGTAGTCATGCATGAATGTTACACCATAAAGAAGGCTGAGAGCTGAATAATTGATGCTTTCAAACTGTGGTGTTGCAGAAGACTCTTGAGAGTCCCTTGGACAGTAAGGAGATCAAACCAGTCCATCCTAAAGAAAATCAACACTGAAATGTTCAGTGTTCACCTGATGTGAAGAGCTGGCTTAATTGGTAAAGACCCTGATGCTGGGAAAGGTTGAGCGCAGGAGAAGAAGGGGGTGACAGAGATGATGGCATCTCTGACTCAATGGACGTGAGTCTGAGCAAACTCTGGGAGACAGGAAAGGACAGGGAAGGCTGGTGTGCTGCTGTCCACTGGGTTGCAAAGGGTTGGACACGACTGAGCGACTGAACAGCAACAACAGAAGGGATAAGGACAGACGCTACATAGTGATCAAGGGATCAGCTGAAGAAGTACAACAGTTATACGTAGCTATGGGCCCAGCACAGGAGCACCTCAATACAAAAGGTAAATGCTGGGTCACAAAAGAGGAAATAGAAAGTAACACAGTAGTGGTGGGGGGCTTCAGCACTCCACTTACACCAACGGACAGATCATCTACACTGAAAATTAATAAAGAAACACAGGCCTTAAGTGACCCATTGGGTCAAATAGATTTAATTGATATTTATAGTATAAATATACTAAAACATCCATCCTAAAACATCGGAATATACTTTCTTCTCAAGTGCACATGGAACATTCTCCAGGATAGAGCACATCTTGGGTCACAGATGAAACCTTGGTAAATTTAAGAACCTTGAAATCATATCAGGTATCTCCTCTGACCACAACATTATGAGATTAGAAATCGATTATAAGAAGAAAAATTGTAAAAAAAACACAAACACATGGACATTACACAGTATGCTACTTCATAACCAAGAGATCACTGAAGAAATCCAAGAAGAAATAAAAAAATATCCAGAAACAAAAGACAGTGAAAATACGATGACCCGGAATCTATGAAATGCAGCAAAAGCAGTTCTAAGATGGAAGTTTATAACAATACAATCCTACCCCAAGAAACAAGCAATTTCAGATAAACAGCCTAACCTACACCTAAAGCAACTAGAGTCAACAACAACAAAAAACCCTAAGTTAGTGGAAGAAAAGAAATCATAAAAATTGGAGCAGAAATAAAAGAAATAGAAACAAAAAACAATAGAAAAGATCAGTGAAACTAAAAGCTGATTTTTTTGAGAAAGATTATTAAAATGCATAAACCTTTAGCCAGACTCATTATGAAAAAAGGGGGGAGCACTCACTAAAGTTAGAAATGAAAAAGAAGAAGTTACAACTGACCCTGCAGAAATACAAAGGATCATAAAGACTACTACAGCAACTATATGCCAATAAAATAGAAAACCTGGAAGAAATGGACAAATTCTTAGGAAGCAAGCAACTTAATCAAAAAATGGCTATAAGCCCTAAATACACATTTCTCAGAGAAGACATACAGACTGCCAACAAACACATGAAAAGATGCTCAACACCACTAATTTTTAGAGAAATGCAAATAAAAACTGCAATGAGGTATCACCTCACACAGGTCTGAATGGCCATCATCAAAAAAATTTACAAACAATAAATGCTGGAGAGAGCGTGGAGAAAAGGGAACCCTCTTACACTGTTGGTGGGAATGTAAGCTGGTGTAGCCACTGTGAAGAACAGTATGGAGGTTCCTTAAAAAACTAAAAACAGAATGGCCATATGACTGAACATATGCCCCCTGTTGAGCATATTGCCCAGTGGAAAGCATAATTCAAAAATTACATGAGCCCCAGCTCTATTTACAGTAGCTGGGACTTGGAGGCCACGTAAACCAGCCGAGGAATGGATATGTGGTACGCATTGCAATGGAATATTTGCTGTTGAGTTGCCAAGTTGTGTCCCTACTCTCTGTAGTCCCATAGACTATAGCTCCCAGGCTTCTCTGTCCCCGGGATTTCCCAGGCAAGAATACTGGAGTGGGTTGCCGTTTCCTTCTCCAGACTCAGGATCCCTTCTCAACCCAGGGATCAAATCTGTGTCTCCTGTATTGGCAGGCAAGTTCTTTACCACTGAGCTATGGAGGAAGCCCACGAGTGAAATGTTACTCAGCCATAAAAAGGAACAAAACTGTGTCCTTTGTAGAGAGGTGAATGAACCTAGTGTCTGTCAGTACAGAGTGAAGTAAGTCAGAAAGAGAAAAATACGTGTTAACACTTATTTGTGGAATCTAGGAAAATGGTAAAGATGGTCTTATTGCAAAACAGAAATAAAGGCACAGATGTAGAGAGCAAATGTAATGGCCAGCAGGAGGGAGAGGGAGGGGGTGAGCTGGAGGAGTGGAGCTTGACATATACACTACCGTGTGTGAGGCAGATGCCCAATGAGAGCCCACTCTACAGCGCGGGGCACTTCCGGGTGCCGTGTGGTGACCTCGGTGGGAAGGAGATCCAGAAAGCAGATAGTGTTGATGAACGGTTGGTTTACTTCCTGTAGAGCAGAAACGGACCCAGCAGGGTGAAGTAACCCGCGTCCAGTTAAAAGAGAAATGGTCATGCCTGGGATAGTGTGCTAATAATAAAGCTGAGAAGCCTGTGCCTGGATGCCCCGTGGCTAACGATGGCTGTTCTCTCATGACAGTGCTGGGAGAAGGACTGGCCAAGGGCGACGGCGCCTTTCAGGCTGTGCTTTGCTGCATGCAGCTCAAAGGGAAGCTCCAGCCTGTGTCCCACATTCTTGCCAAGTCGCTGACAGGAGAGTCCCTGGTACGTTGACTGCTTCTAAATCTGAATGTCCAAAAATGGGTTCACCCATGGGACCTGCGTCCTGTAGGTTCTGTCAGAAATCAAAGTTTATGAGTAGCTACTTACTTCCTTTCAACACACTCATATTTAAGCATTGGATTCTTGTATTAATGTAGTTTGTGATTAAGAGATAATTTTTAAAACTTTGAAAGTATAGATTAACTACAAGTGATTTTCTTTAGAGGTATAATTTAACAGAACCTGAAGGTATTTTTGAGTTTTAAAATATTTCTGTGGTTATATGATCTTAGAGGTTTCTTAAATTTAGTCATTTATTGTATAAAATGCTTAAATTTATCTAAACTAAGTAATAATTACTTTTCTTTCTGACAGTGTTAATATTCATGACTGCTCTGATGAAGTTATCTCATTCTGTTCAGACCTTAGGATAAATTTTCGTATGCACCATTTAATTTTCTAGAGTTTTTGTCTGTTTTCGGATGACTTAATGGAAAGACTTCCTTTTTTGAACTTTAGAATTGACAGTCTGTAGAAATTGGAAGAAAAGAGATGTTAAAACTTTTTTCCACCAGTTGGTAGCTGTTACAAAACTGATACTTTTAGAGTCAGAATGAAAGTAAAAAAAATATATATGTATACTTTGTTGTATTACAGCATGAGTTCTCTATACTTCTGAATTATCATAAACTGTGGAAAGCTGGAGCAAAGTTGTGTCTTCACTGCAAATAAATATATATCTGGTGAAAAAAAAGGAAATTAGGAAAGTACTTTGTATATTGTTGAGTGTAATACAATGACCCATCTCAGAGGGTAGTTATTTTCTAAGGAATTATTGTGCAGCGAATTATTTAGTTGGCTTAATAGTATCTTTTTATTTCACCATCTTAACAAATGAATATAAAAGCTAAGGTATCTTATTAATATAGCAAAATTGTATGGGTATTTCATTCTAAATAGATCATAAAGAATATTTCTCTTTATTATTTAGATAATTCTATCTTTAAGGATCTTTTCTATTTAAATTGAGCATATTACACAGTTTTACCTGTTGAATTTTTAAATTAAAATTAAGAAGCAGTTTTCTTTCAAATCTCAAGTGAAATTTGAATTTCTCAAGAGCTAATGTTTTATGTTTTCCTTCAACAGTTTTAATAAACCATCTTTAGGTGGTGTGATCATTGTATGTGAATCTGAATCTTAAGTAGCTGAGTTCACCTATTTGTTTTAGGAAAGGAGTTTTAAAAAGTTGAAGTTTATTTTTCTTTTTTACTTATCCTACTTTGAGTGATACTCATTGTGAATATGTTATTGAATTAATTTTAAATTCGTATGCAAGATGAATACAGTGTTTTAGGGCATACTGTATGTTTTGTCCGGTTCATCTTTTTAACTTCCCACATAGAAGGCTGGCTTTGTTATCACCTCTGATGGTAATGAGGATAGGAGAGGAGCATAGCATTAGTTTTCTTTTTATGGGTTAACCTTAGAAATAGCCAAAGAGTAAAAAAAAAAAAAAAAAAGAAAGAAATAGCCAAAGAGTCAAGTTCAGAGTGAAAAACTAATATGCTGCTTGGTTTCCCCCTTTTTATTTGCCCTTTCAGAATGGGATGGTAACAAAAGATTTGACAAGGCTAAAAACACTTCTTACAGAAACAGAGGTAAGACTATTTCAGCCAATCTCTTTGGGCAGAGTTTGACTTATTCTGTGTGGCTCGTGTTCAGTATTAAGACGTGGATGGTCACTGGGCATCAGAGGCTTTAACAGTGGGTACGGAAGCTGTTAGACTTTCTGTAGCCAGGCTTGCTTCCATTCTGGGAGCTTGGCTTCCTCTCAAGGTGTCTGTGCATCCCAGGCCTTCTGTTTTGTCCCTAATTCTTCTTAGCTGTCTCTGTTCAATAAATGGAAAGGTGATTGGGAAATTTTGGTTTTTAACTACATCTGGCTATTAGAAAATATTTTCTAAGTAACTAGTAAAACTCTGTGATGTTTTTATGGAATGAGTTTAGGTGATGGAAATAATGTGTAACAGGGTAAATGGTGAACAAAAATATGCTCTGGTGATGAGTTGAAGGCCAGGGACAGCAGGGCATGTAAAAGGCCCATGGATTTGTAAGTCTCAAATTCCTGTTCCTCATACAGTCATGTCAATGTATTTTTATTTAGCTGTCTCATTTTATTTTTTCTTTTATTTTAAAAATAGGTGTTTTTGTCAGTTTTTGTCATAAATGGAAATCCATGTAAACTGACTGATTGATTGGCTTATTTATTTAAAAACTGGCACCTACTATATGCCAGGTGTTACGCTTGGTGCTGTGAATACAGCCCTGAACAAGATACGTGTGGTCCTAGTCCTTGGGGAGGTTAAAGTCTTGGGGAGGAAATAGACAATAAATTAATTAATTAAACACAGGTATAGGTATAATTCACATTGAGGTAAGTGGGATGAGCTTTCTGTGATGGAAAAATAACTGGAATGGTAGTGAGGGGATGAGACACTTAAGCTGAATTGAGAGTTGAGAAAGTGCTGTGTCCTGGAGAGTGAGGTGAAGGGCGTTCCCATCAGGCTGAGAGGATAAGAGCACCCAGGGGTGAACCTTGACCTCCTGTAGGTCACACTTCAGATCTCATAGTGCATTACAGTTCATAGCAACGAATAAGTATGCAGAGAAGACAGTTATTATGCGTTACATAAGCTGGATAAACTTACTGTTTTGCTACAATTCAATAGTCTTTTGAAATATATTATTTTCTTAGTCTTATTATGAATTAACTGAAAATCAATAAGCTCTAACTTCACAGCCATTTCCCTGTAGTATATATGTAGTCTTTTTAATTTCTCAGAAGTAAAAGAAGACAATTATAAATGTTCTAGACTTTTAAAATGAAAACATAAAATAAGATGATTTTCGTTTTAAGATTTTTGGCCGTGTTCATCTGTCTTATTACCTTAATTGAATTTGCAGCTTTACATCTGATAATCATACACAAATAAATGTAAAGTTTTATCTTTGATATTTATAATCCTGTTCTGTATAATGTTACAAATATCACTTAACTCTCATTTTGTTACCGGACTTTGGGAATAAGTGACTTAAGTTTTGTTTATAATTTCTGTGTAACCAGAGTAGTAGTATTTTTGGTTAGTGAACTGGTACTAATAAAAAAAAAAAAGCCATTTAGAAAAAGCTAACAGACAGTGTTACTCTTATTTATAATTATACTTGATGTATTTAAAAATAGCAACAATTTGTTATTTAAAAATTGAACTGAGCTGACGTTTAACCTGGAAGTGCTAGTGGATTAGAATAAAGACATGAAACTAAAGACGGACTAATGAAAACAGAGAGACAATACATATTCTTCAGAGAAATTTCAATATCAAATCAGTATTTGATTGTAAGTTTATGAGAATTCTAGCAATGTGAAATGTCTGCTTTCCCTGAAGGTCTCAGTAAAGATTGACGATCAGAAGCTTGTGGATGTTGCCTTTCTGTCTTGGGCTCTGAGCATATGAAAAGGGTGTTTTAAAAAATACAGCACGTTGGAACCCAAAAGCCACAGTGGCCAGTTTTCTTATTCTTACCAGCTCTTCTGACGAGGGTGGGCAGTTCACCAGTGCCCCCCCCACCACCCCCGTCCGAGCTGAGAACTGCGTGTCAGCGCAGACACCCTGCCACTGCAGACTGTCGTAGATGCAGACTCAGAAATACACCGTGGGTCTTTCCCGTCTAGCAGTTACGGATGCTTTAAGCATTATTTCATCACTAAAACATCTTCCCCCATTTTTTCTTGTGTATTTGGTAAATTTATTTTGATAAATTTTTTTAGAAGAGATACTTTAAATTCATACTTGAAGTGAATTTTTAGCTCTTACATTTATAAATTCTGTGTAATTGGAATCATATTTTAAGGGCTAGTGTGGGACTATACCATTTAGATCTTGCTTATAGAATTTTAAAAGATTGTTTAACACGTCTTTTTGGTGGGTATAGGGCCTTCATAATGTGAGTAGTTGTGTCCTGATTTATTTGCTGGCTTATACATAGTCTTAAACTTGGTCCTCGTTTCACAAAAAAAAATTGAGTTGTCTTCAAAACTATTTAGTAAGTAGTTTGAGAATCTGAAAGCTTTTTCCTGGTTTAGTTCCAGCCCAACCTCAAAAGGGTCCAATTTAATCAGTGACATGTAAATTATGGTGATATTGTTTCAGTTATATCCAATTAACATTTACAACATTCTTTCTATGGTACAAAACACTCCAAATTTTGTCTTGGGTACTGTTTCCTCCTTGTTATTCAGTTCAGCATTTACTGAGTGCCATGCTGTTCACGGGTCTGTGGGTTTTGGAAAGCTGAGAGAGCCATGGAAAACAGTCTGAAGGGCCACCCCAGGATGTGCATAGCTAATGCACCCACAGGGCTGCCTGTGGTCAGTAAGTGCGGTAACAGAAGAACAGGCAGGGAGAGGGGAGAGAGTCACCCTGTGGGAAACCAGGGAGGCTAGCGTGTGAGAATTGCGGCTAAAGGATGGAGGCAGCTGAGGGCAGAACCGAAAGTGACTTGGTACAGTAAGGTGGCAGTCGGTTGGCTTTGGGGCAGATAAGACGAGTAGAATGAGGCGCTTACAGGGCATTGGCAGTGGGGTTGAGCATGAGATAAACACGAGAGGCATTCTCGACCTCGCTGGGCAAGATTCGGAAACTGCTCAGAACAGAAAAGGGAGGGTTCAAGATGTCTTTTAGGATTTCAGTCTGGCTCTTTGGGGAAGGTGAATTCATTAACTTGAGACAAGGAGCACTGAAGGAAGATGAGATTTGAAATTAAAGTTGATGAATTTTATTTTAGACATACTATGTTTGAAGTGCTTGGGTGGTCATCCACCCACCCATCCATCCACACCCTCCCCACCCACCCATCCTAACATCCATCTACCCACCCATCCATCCATCTGCCCTTCCATCCATCCACCTACCCAGCCACCCACCCTTCCATCCAGCCAGCCAGCCGTCCACCCATCTACCCACCCATCCATCCATCCACCCATCCAGCCATCTACCCACCCTTCCATCCATCCAGCCCAGTCAGCCAGCCAGTCATCCACCCACCCATCTACCCACTCATCCACCCACCCACCCTTCCATCCATCCAGCCAGCCAGCCATTCACCCACCGACCCACCCATCTACCCACTCATCCATCCACCTACCCGTCCGTCCATCCATCCATCCATCCATCCATCCATCCATCCATCCATCCATCCATCCATCCAGATTTACTGGGCATTCATTACATGCCAGATCATCTGAGGCATAGGAATGCAGTCAGGCAGTTAGTTGTAGGCTGTTAACAGAGGATCTGTACGTGACTGACAGGGACCCAGCAGGTAAAAGACTACAGAGTCGTTAAGTGAAAATGCTCTAGCTGGCACTCAGTTGAAATTGGGGAGGCGAAGCTTACTTAGAGTAAAGTAAGAGCCAAAGAGGCGGATGGAGGACTTGTCTGTATTAGAGGAAGTCAGAGTGAGTGGGTCCTCAGCCACGGTCTCCACTGTGGGAGAAGGGCTCATCCCAGGTGGTGAGCGGTGGCGCTGCACTTGGTGGAGGTGGGGTGGGGAGGGGGTGCTGCTGCCCCAGCTGGCCCTGCTCCAGGTCTTAGAAGAGGAGAGACAGACACACGGCGGGGGAGGGCGCTGCTCCCTGGGGCTCAGGGCTGGGGGCTGAGACTGCTTTTGCCCACAGGTAATTTTTATGTAGGGAATTTTTGTCAGTTTCCTTAATGCGGGCCACACAATTACTTCTTTCCCATATTTAAATATGGACCCATAGAGCAAAAAGCAAAAAAGACCACTTGCAATCTTAGTGTTTATTAAGTTTCTAAATACTGATCTCAGGCTTTTTAAAAAATGTTGAAATTTTCCAAGTTTAATCAAATCAGCTAGTTATTTCTTATATAAAAATTTCTTTCATTTGAAAAATTGCAGACAGCAACTAGTAACGTCCTCTCTGGATATCATGTGGAAGACTTAGAGGAGGGTAAGTACTAAACTGTGCAACTTCTGTAGCTGTAATTACATTTGGGCATTGCTTTTTGTTGATTAATGGGAGGAAATTTCTGAGTTATAGCACAGGTTAGTGGAAGCATAGAAGATAATATAAAACATTCATTTAAGAAGTAGTGTGGATGAAAGCAATTTTTTCCCTAGTCCCTATTCATAGAATAATAGAGGAATGGAGTTGGGAGGTAATTGCAGAAGTCATCTGTTTCATCTCTTTTCCTCCATATATGTAGTTCTAAATTTAAACCTCATTCTTAGCGATCTATGGAGGGAGATCTTTTCTCCTTTCTCACGCTCTATCACATGCTGGTACAGTTATTACTTTTTGGAGATTGTCCTGCCAGTATTAAGGTCTGTGGGCTCCTCTCCTCTTCCCAGAGGAAGGTGAAGAGAGACCAGCACCCACTGAGTGTTTGCTCAGTGATGTCTCCCGTTTAGTGGCTTTCACAAAACCAGTACTGAGTTCTTAGAGCCCTTCTCCGTCTTTTTGATAAGTGATGAAACTGATGTTTGTTAAGGTTCAGTAATTTCCCAGTCACACATACAGTAAAGGGATGAATCATAGCTTTAAGGTCAGTCTGGCTCAGTGGATTTTGGCAGGAGGTATTGGCTGGGCACCGTGACTTGTGAGGAGGCAGGAAATGGCCTCAAGGTCCTGGAGGCTTGCTGCTGCTGAGCCTTGATGGCTCCAGCCTTTTTTCTTGGACACTTTGTTTCCCTTGGATTATGTAACCTTTTATCTGAATGCATCAAAATTCACTGTTTTCAGAAGTAAACACATTATTTTTAGCTCCTATCTCAGAATTCACCTTTATGAACTTTGTTTTAATTGTTAAAAAAAGGATTACTTTATGCTATGACATGTGTCAGACACCCCCTAAGGAACATGGATGGTAGTGTGGAACTTACTCCATATACAGGACTGGAATTTGTTTTACAAAATTTCCTCTTCCCAGGAGACCATAATTTTCTGATTCTGGAAGTAGTTCCTAATAGAGATGCAACTCATACCTAAGACGCGACAAGCATGCCAACACATCCCCGTTTAGGTGCCAGGGGAGCGACTGCACTTGGAGTACGTCCACCGGTTGCTGGGATAGAGTGAGGGTCGTTCACTTGTTTTAGCGGTTGTGTAAACTGCTTCTTCAGTGATTTCTAAGTTTCATGTGGCTAACTAATCCATTTGATTGGTGAATTACTTTTTTTGGTAGAGACAAGCATGTCATGTTCATTTTACATCATCTGAGATGATGTGTATGGAGGGTTAATAGTATTTCTTACACATTAAATATCAGCAAGCCTCAAATGATAAGACTATATCCTGATTACTCTCTAGGATCTTGTAATGGTTGGCATTTCCGCCCACCACCTAGGGGAATCACAAGCAGCGAGGAATATACTTTGTGTAAAAGGTAACGTGAATTTTTTTTTTAAACCAATGACATATCTTTATTCAAAGGATAGTTAATTTTCCTTCACTTTTTGAAAATAATTCAAATTAAAGAAGATAAAGGAAGTGAAGGAAGAAGTATAATGATTGAGTAAAATGGTTTATTTTCAGTTTGAAACAGAAGCCATAATGGTCATTATCATTAAATAATAAAAATCAGAACCATATTGATGATCCTTCTTTTAATTATAAAGAACAATGATCTAAATGGAAATTGTTAAGACGTTTGTCATACCAGTTGGAATAATATGACTTAATTACTGGTCTCTTGTTTATGTGAAATTTGCCTACCTAAATTATGATGATTTAAACTGAAGTTACCTTAGATAAACTGAAATAGAGCATAAAATAGATAAAGAAATGTTGAATTATTTTGATAACTTTTCTAAGAAAAAAGAAAATCTATTACCTTCACATAATCTTATATAGAATTTATGAGTAGTTTATATTTTAAGGGCTAACCTGTCACAATTTAGTGATTATATGTTAAGGTAGAAAGAATGATTAAAGTCACATCAGAAGGTTCTTTTTATAAGAACTAGTAACTAGTGGTTTTTTAGGTACAAGTTCTAATTACTCTAGATTGCTTTTGATAATGAAGGAAATTTGATATGTAGTTTTGATTGAATTGTCAAGAGTTCAGTTTTGATTTTATAGTAGAAATGAAAAAACTGAGAGGTAAATTTGAAGATTCTGGTGGCGGAGAGGTAGGATGCAATCTTATGCAAAGGACGTATAAGAAATTTTGTAGTCCAGATAGACTATCAAGCCTTCCATTTTTAGGGAAATAATTTAAAGCAATAGGAAAACAAATATTTGACTCATTAAGATATACTAAAGAGAAAAAAAATGGATGATTTTAAATGTCTTCTATGAACCATATGAGAACTTAATAGCGTAATTTAAGTTCAAATACTTTGTGTATCGTCAAAAAAAAAGCTTTAAACACACTTGTCTTTTCAAGGAGGATGAGCCACTTGATGGTTCATTTTGTATTTCTTATTGTCCATATTTTTCCAATTGAAAAATTACCTAAAACATAGCATCCTTTTTAACCCATTTGCTATTTATAACTTGATTTTCATTTTTTTTTCCTCTCAGAAGATCTTTCATTAATTTTTTAATGTTTCAATTGTTTAAAAACTGACTGGATCTCTTACTTCATAGAGTATTTAAAACTTAAGGTTACTGATCAGTCTTGCATTTTTATCTGTTTTGACTATCGAATTGTCAGTTGAATTTTCTGAGTCATAAATGTTGAGAAATCATTAACTATATATCCTTTAAAATGAACATTTGTGAATTTACCCATTGAAGAACTTAATCTATTGAAATAATTAAGATTCTTATATAAAACTTTTATTCCTAATTTATTTAAAACTTAAAGCAAATTAATATAGTCCAGTATTTTCAATGAAATATAGGTAATAGTAATGTAGAGAAGAGTGAAGGCATTACATTTAAAGGTGAAAAGTAGAAGTCTTGAAATGTTAATTCAGTGACGTATTACATTTTTTTTCAGAACAAAATTCCTAGGATGTGAAAAATTTTCCATAGGTCCTTTCAGTTTGGGAAGTAGGGCGTCCCTGTGCTTGACGAACTAATCCACTTGATGTCAGTGTTGCTTTAGAGAAACTGCTCTAGGAAGAACTGTCTAAGAGAGTTGTTTTATCACGAAGGAAACTACCTTTTCAATGCCCGTTTTTGTGGGTGGGGATGTTTATGAATATGTTCTGCTTTGTCACCCCTTATTCCAGAGAAAGAGGTCAGTGCATGTGGGGGGAGAGGGGTTGCTGCTTTATTAACTGTTGTGAATGTTCTCTAACCTCATCTTCCTCCTCTGTGATAAACAAGCCCTTTCAGGAGATGAAGTTTTGTTTTTGTTATTGAAGAGATGGAGGGCAAATGCTGGAAGTTTATCTTTTAAATGGTCCAACAAAGTGTATGATAAAACAGTCTTTCCTATTCTACTTAGATTTTTAGAGCAAGGAATCTGTAGGTATGGTGCGCAGTGTACTTCAGCACATTCCCAGGAAGAACTAGCAGAATGGCAGAAAAGATATGCTTCACGGTTGATAAAATTGAAACAGCAAAATGAGAATAAACAGCTCTCAGGCAGTTACATGGAAACCTTGATAGAAAAGTGGATGAATTCATTATCTCCTGAGAAAGTGGTGAGGAAAATAAACTGCATTTTTTGTTTGTTTGTTTGTTTGTTTTAAACAGTGACCTTGTTTGAATCTTGACTTTATTTTGTGCTGTGTTTTGGTTTATATCCCTATCCTCTGTGAAACACTTGCTTCTTGATAAAGTGTTTTGGTAGCAAAAGTAGACCCATTTACTAAAATGAAGAGCAGAACTAAGCCATTTGGTTGGAGACTTGCAGGAGTTACATTAACTTGTCTTCATTCAGGGAGTTTTATGCTATTTTGTTGTTGTTGTTAGTTTTCTTATGTCTCTTAGTTTAACTTTATTATATTTTGTACTTATAAAAAAAATGAGAATTAATGTATAAAGTACCCTACTTTGTAAGCATTTCCATCAGCATCTTTACCGTTGACATTTATTTACCATGCCAAAGAGTCTGTTCTTAGGAATGAGAGCATAATGGGACCTGCTCTCTGTTTTCAGCTCAGTGAGTGCGTGGAAGGAGTGAAGGTAGAGCACGACCCCGGTCTGTCCGTCACCGTCAACACCAAAAAGTCCCACCAGACCTGGACCTTCGCTCTCACCTGTAAGGTATGAGTTTTGTGATAATTAAACAATATGAATTTCTTTCCATTTTCTTAGAGTTTTATTGGACCTTTAAATATGTATTTTGAAAGAGCATTGAAAAGTATGTAGGTTCTATATTATAATAAAGTGTATTTCTTGATATATTTTGATCATCAAGGGTATAGTTTTTTGTTTTTTAGATTTTTGAGATAATATCTGTGTAGATACCAAGATACTTGCTTATTTATTTATTTATTTGGTGAAGCTGTGTTTGACATATTTGACATGTTGTCTTCCAAACTTGAAACTTAGGATGGGGTTCATGGCTTATAGTTAACTATTTAAAAGTTGAATTGTTTAATCTGGCAGTTCTAAACTATTGAAACAACTTGTTTTTATTTTTGATTTCATGAAATCACAAATTCTG
This sequence comes from Muntiacus reevesi, assembly GCF_963930625.1. Classification (NCBI taxonomy): domain Eukaryota; kingdom Metazoa; phylum Chordata; class Mammalia; order Artiodactyla; family Cervidae; genus Muntiacus; species Muntiacus reevesi. Next base: position 190,497 of record NC_089266.1, read on the forward strand.
TGATAACAGATTTTTAATTTTAGGCATTTTCTGCAGTGCTTCCTATCTTGAATTATAATGTTTAAAGTTTAAGAATGAAGCAAAGTAACAATTTCTGTTAATATGTGCAGTGGAAAAGTTTTGTGTACTTTTTGGTAATGTTTCCTCCACTGTACCATCTGCATCTTGGGATGAAAAATCTGGGAACATTTGGCTTCAGCCTTGAACCCAATCCAGTGCTTTCAGAAGTAACTGCTCTCCTGTGAAGACTTCCTATTTGAGGCCAAGGGATGGCAAATTGGAGGTGATGGTGGTACAGGGTAAAAGCGTTTGCCACAGTGAACAATGAATGTATCGCAGAAAGAGCAGGGAGGCTAGAAGTGTAGTGTAAATATATCGTTTTTGGAAATGGCAACCTTATTGAAATATAATTAACATCATAAGTATATCATTTTAATAAATGATTTTTTTTAACCTTTCTGATTTTTTTTTTTCTTAAGTGGCTTATGAGTACAATTTGTATTTTTAATATAGTATCTTAGAAGCATGGGAAAGTAAGTCCCTTATGGAAATATTTTCATTGAAGAGCCCAATTACAACTGGATTTTTCACCCCTTTGTACTCAATGAATTATTTTAACTTCCTTGTAGCCTGCAAGAATGCTGTGTCGTGTAGCATTGCTTTATGATGCTCATCGTCCTCATTTTAGTATCATTGCAATATCTGCCGGAGATAGTACTACCCAGGTATCACAAGAAGTCCCAGAAAACTGTCAAGAATGGATAGGAGGGAAGATGGCCCCAAATGGATTAGATCATTACGTGTATAAAGTCGGGATAGCATTTAACACAGAAATATTTGGAACTTTTCGCCAAACCATAGTTTTCGACTTTGGATTGGAACCAGTACTCATGCAAAGAGTAATGATTGATGCAGCTTCTACAGAAGGTAATATTTAGACTTTTTCCCCCTGATACGATGTATTAAAAGGCACTATAACAGCAACATTAAAAGATATGTATTGACTTCTAAGTATTCCATGGTTAGGGAGGGAACAGTAAGGAGAAACCTCCCAAGTTTTTGGCTCATTTGCTGTATGATGGGATTAGAATGTTTGCATTATACCCTGGTCACTTTATGCAGTCCTCAGGCAAAACTCGCTTTGAGGTTCCCCAGACTGGTATGAGTAGGTGATCAGGTCTCTTTTTGGTCTGCCAACTTCATTGGTTGATTTTATTCAGCACAGTAAAACCTTTCAGTATTAATTTGGGTAGAATATAATTTTAATGGTAATTGTGAATACACCTACAGTGTCTGTTTCCATATTCTACTGACGGTCAAGTTAACTTTGTTCTTATTAGTACATTACCTCTGAATGAAAAGTCCTAGATACTAGCTTTCATAAGTTGATTTCACTAGTATAAAGGAGACCAAGGTGCCTTTACTAGGATCTGCTTCGTGGTCTTGGGAAGAGGTCCTGGTTTCAACATGTAGGCACCTGTGGAGATGATGAATTACTGTGTGAATTATCTATTACTGCCTCAACTTAAATTTTATGCCAAGATCCAGCTGGTTAAGGGAGGGGCATGTTAGCCTGCATTTCTTTGACTCTTGGTTGGATTTGGTGGTGGTTTACTGACTCTTGGTGGTGTCTGACTCTTTGAGATCCTGTGGACTGTTGCCCCCCCCCAGGCTCCTCTGTTCGGGGGATTTCCCGGGCATGAATACTGGAGTGGGTTGCCATTGCCTTCTCCAGGGGATCTTCCTGACCCAGGGGTTGAACCTACATCTTCTGCATTGCAGGTGGACTGTTTACTGCTGAGCCACCAGGGAAGCCCCATATGAATTAAAAAAAAAAATTGGGGGGGTTCAAGATGTGCTTCTCACAAATTTGTAGCAAAGGACATTTACAGAAAAAGAAAGTTAGTGACTTTTCCCCTTGCTTAGAACACAAACTGTTTTAATAAACTTTATACCTCAACTTTGAGTAATGGAAGATTTTTGCTTGACAAAACTGATTTGGAATTCTGCTTTGAATATCTGGAAGCTATATGTTGGAAATTAATTCTTATATTTAAATTTGAAAACTTGATGTTATTCATTACTTTTGGTCTAGCAATATATGTTAGCATTAGCATTAAAAGTTGGTATGTCTTAAAAATTATCTCCAGCTGTCAAAGTTGTTGGTAAATTAAGGACATATATACACACACACAATTATACATATATAAATATATATATTTATTATTACAGGATCAGAAAATTAATAGAAAAATAGATTTTAAAATCGTGTATTTGTTAATAAATACTAAATATAACTGAGTAGAAGCATGTAAAAAGTGTGAGGTACTCCTTTGTTGTTACTCCACTGTTTAAACTTTTTATTAGCCTCATTAAGAGAACAGACAACATGGATAAGCTAAGAGATGTTCTTCTCACCTCTGTATAGCTGTCTTAGTAAAAGGAACGATGTTGAAAAGGATAACTGAAATCCTAGTGTGGGTTTCCTTTGGAATTTTGTTTTATTAAGGCCACAGACCCAGATGTTTTCTAAGGAAGAGTGTTGTGTCCAGTTTTGGAATTAGGAATCATTTCATCTCATTCTGTTGAAGAACTAGATAAATATACCTGTTTTTGATAAATTCCACATTTAACATGCATTTATGGCATACCTCTTCACCCCTTGTGCTAAGTGCAAAGAGCACTGGATTTTTTCCTCCTTGCTTCTTATCTTACCCACTGTCCAGGTTTTCTTAAGGATAATTTTCAAGTCTGCTGTACTACATACTTCAGGAGAAAATGGACCAACCCTTTGGATACTTTATTAGAATAGTAATTATACGGCTGGAACGAGAGCATTTGCTGTTCATAGTAATCAGAGGGGTGAGGGAAGTTGGGCAGCAAATCTTGTGTCCCATGGGTTGACTCCAGCCTTGAATTCTATTTTTGATAGTAACAGTTCTTCCCGTATGTTATCTTCAGGAAATTAGGCATGTTCTAACTATCTTTAAGTTTTTCTTATGAATTTCTCTTAAAATACTTGTGTAGCTTCTACCCATCATATCTCAGGGTAACAAATTCCATAGGTTTATAATTTGTCAGGATTTCAGATTTATTATTATAGAAGTTAGTTAATAAAGCAGCATTAAACTCTTCCTAAGTGGTTTTATGAATATTGATTCTAACCTGTTCACGTTTCATCTTCCCAGAATTTTTTTTTTTTAGCCCAATCTAGATTGAAGAAAAGTACTTAATTACCAAGAATGAACTGGTTCAGGCCACCCTGAGTGGTGCACACATCTGGGTTAGATGTTGGCAGGTGTGCATGTGTGTGCACGTGGGATGAAATGAGCCCCAAGAGTGGTTGTGTCCAGTGTCCCCAGGGGGAGCCTCAGCTTCCTCCTCTGTTTGAAGAGGAGCTCTTAGGACCTAATGACCTTTAAAGGTCGTTGAATGGGAATTAAACAAGTTTAATTTAAAGAAGCTTTTTACTGCTGAGAGGACGGGAGGCAGAATTTTGTTTCAAGACCAGCATGACTAGGGAAACAAGTGGTTCTTGCTGGAGATTCCTCGGTAGTCGCTGGCCCGTCTCATAATGGACACCTGAGTTAATGGCCTAGATCCGTAGTTTGTAGACTTTCTGATGCCAGCACGCAAGGATTTTCTCAAGGTTGTTCTTTCTGCTCCCCTAGCTCTCCTCTCTTCTGTTATTGTATTTACAGTTAGTAAAAAGAGGGAATAAAAGTTAACATTGTTTTGGATTTGTTTTGAAATTCTTGTGAAAAAAGAGGGAATAAAAGTTAACATTGTTTTGGATTTGTTTTGAAATTCTTGTGCTTCCTGCTGAAGACACTCATTTTAAAAATTTCATAAAATCATGGCAATAAATAGATGAAATGAGAAAAACAAATACTATTTCTCAAGGCACTTTTACCAAAAAGCCTGAATACTTTTAGCCCAAGGTGGAATGATTTTCTGTATAATTTGCCTTATATATTAAATAGGTAATACAAAAAGTTTTTTTTAGAGGAAAGTTGTACCATTTTAGTTTTGTTTTTATCCCAGTTACTTAAATGTCAAGAATAACTAGTGACTTTTTAAAGAATGGGAATATAATATTGATGTAGGCATAGTCTGAATCCATTCCTTATTTAAAATAAATTTATGAAGTATAATTTCCCTATGCCCAAAGAATACACATCCTTTTATTATGTATTAAATTGTTCAGTACTATGCAGAGTTTAGTTTTTTATTTTAAAGGGCTGGTTATTTGGGTTGTCACTGTACCATTTGTATTTCTTCTTTTGACTTTTGAATTAAGGAAGAAAAGTAAGTACATTCTTGCTATTTTGTTAATAGTATCTGATCTTTAGTGATGAGTATAGTTTTGTTTTAGGAATGTTGGTGTTTGTATAATTTAAATATCTTTTATAGCTATGCTCTAATGAATGAGTAGGAAAGGTCCAATATTAGAGTGATTTAGGACGAAAATGCGGTTAGTTTACTTTATGAAACTTCTGCTTTTGAGGCTGTTGCAAAAGCCAACCATCATTGTCTCTTGCAGAGTATTTTTAAAATGCAAAATTTCGATGAGAAAACCATCTTTGTATCTTGATGGTTATACTACTGTTTATATAGCTGTTTGATGAATAATAAAACTTGGTTCCTTTGCAAGGAACAAAGACTAGAAATCAGGACTTTTCCATTTTAATCCGTAAAGATAATTAGGATGAACTATTTTCTAATATTGAGAAATTTCTCTTGGAGGATGACTATACTTATATGTTTATAATTTATATATAGCATTTTAATATAGTAAAAGCTGTCACTAAGCAAGAGAAGACAATTATACAGTCTGCTCTCATTTCATAGATAGCACAGTTTAACTTTGTACTTTGTAGACTAATGGCTGTTTAAACTTGTTATTATTTCTTCCTGAAATTTTAGTAAGTTATAAGACCATCTTTCCATTTATGTTAAATAAAAACTGGGTCTTAGCCTAGTGAGGTGGTCAGGTTTCACATCGAAGGTGTCTGTATCCCATCCGGCAGAGGCTGAGGCGCACTGCACAGAGTGAGCCTGTCATGCTCAGGGTTTTCGTTGCGACACGTTTTACCCGCGCCGCATTTTCCCTAGAGCTAGCGAGCTCAGACAGCCGTTCATTCTGACATTGTGCCCTACTCACCCTGCAGTTTAACTGAGGCTAAACTGGATTTATCTGAAATGGCATTTGAATAGTACATTGTACCATGTTTTAATGTGCAGTTTAATGTGGGAAAAAGACACAAAAGATTTTTGTTTGTTGTAGGTTGATTTTCAGAGGGTTTCACTGTGCTTTACCACACAAGATTTAACCTCTCACAGTTTTCTAATCTTTTTCTATAATGGGGCAGGTATTGCTGGTAGGAGGAGAAAAGTGATTATCACCTAATAAACATTTGTCTTATGAAAGATTTACCATACTTTCTGCAGATCAGATTTCCCTTGACTGAAGAGTTAAATTCTAAATTCTCTTCTGTATTTTTAAAATGTTAATAACTATTTTTGGTGTGTCCCAGCCTGAGGTAGAAAAGAATACTTTTTACATGTATTCCTATTTATGTTATTTTCTTAATCTAGACCAAAAAAAAAAAAAAGATTTCTGATGTGGGAAAAATACTCTGTCAAATGGGGTTTTGTACTTTCATTTTTAAGAACTTTAGCTCTAGCATACAAAATTCTCATACTTAAGAACTTTAGCTCTAACATACAAAATTCTCATACTGAAATGCATAATGTATTACTTGACAATTTAATGTTGTGTTCCTTTATAAATGTGTTTTTTGTTTCCATTTAGATCTTGAGTACCTGATGCATGCAAAACAACAGCTAGTAACTACAGCTAAACGTTGGGATTCTTCTTCTAAGACTATTATAGATTTTGAACCTAATGAAACTACTGATTTGGAGAAGAGCCTTCTTATCAGATACCAAATTCCTCTCTCTGCTGACCAGCTGTTTACCCAGTCCGTTTTAGACAAATCATTGACCAAGACCAACTATCAGTCACGGTTGCATGACCTTCTTTATATTGAGGAGATAGCCCAGTATAAGGAAGTCAGCAAGTAAGTTACTTTAGAAACACTTCTTTCTTTCTTTTTAAAAATCTCCCCTTTGGGTGGTATTGTTCATATTTAAACTAAGGAGGGGTGCCTTAGTGAAGTCAGGTAGTGAACTGGTTGTTCCTCAGTAGCTGCTCTTCAGCGCTGGCGCATGAGCTTCTCCAGGCAAGAGCTCTGCTCCCCTTGCTTAGTACCTCCTCCAGCTCCACGTGCCTCTCTGCCGTGTTCTGTGAGTATGAGCACACGCATGGTCCTTGCTCATCAGGAGGCTTCTCTCAGTGGTAGAGCAAGCACTCAATGATTTTTTTTTTTTTTTGAAAAAATATACAAAAAGTGGCAGAGACCACATATTTTGAAAAGTAATCATGAGAGTCATATTGAGGGAATTCATACTGGTTTATTGCATTTTAATTATAAGGATTGGACTGTATAGGAACACCTCAGAGATAGTGTAGGTTCAGTTCCAGGCCTCTGCAGTAAAGTGAATATTGCAGTAACGCAGGTCACATGAATTTGTTGGTTTCCCAGTGCACATATGAGTTAGGGTTGCACTATGCTGTAGGCTATTAAGTGAAATAGCATTATGTCTAAAACAATGTACATATCATAAGTAAAAATACTTTATTGCTAAAAATTGCTGACCATCATCTGGCAGATCGTCATCTTTTTGCTGCTGGAGGGTCTTGTGTCAAGTGTTGATGGCTGCTGACTGATCAGGGTGGTGGTTGCTGAAGGTTGGGGTGGCTGTGGCAATTTCTTAAAAGGCAGCAATGAAGTTTGCTGCATCAATTGACTCTTCCTTTCATGAACAATTTTTCTGGAGCATGCGGTACTTTTTGAGAGCATTTTATCCACAGTTAGAAGTTCTTTCAAAATTAGAGTCAGCCCTCTCAAACCCTGCCACTGCTTTATCAACTAGGTTTATGTCATATTCCAAATCCTCTGTTGTCATTTCAGCAGTCTTCACAGCCTCTTCACCAGGTGTAGATTCCATCTTAAACCACTTTCTTTGCTCATCCATAAAAAGCAACTCCCAGCTGTTAAAGTTTCATCACAGTTTGCAGCAGTTCAGTCATGTCTTCAGGCTCCACTTCTACTTTCCTTGCTGTTACTATCTGCAGCTCCTTCCTCCACTGAAGTCTTGAACCCCTCCAAGTCATCATTCCAACAAGACTGTGATTGATGTTGATATTTTGACCTCTTCCCATGATTCATGCATGTTCTTAATGGCATCCAGGATTGTGAATCCTTGACAGAATTTTTCCAGTTTACTTTGCTGAGGTCTGTCAGAGGAATCACTGTCTATGGCAGCCTTATTATTTCTTAAATAATAAGACTTGGAAGTCTAAATTACTCCTTGATCCATGAGCTTTAGAATGGATCTGTGTTAGCAGAATGAATCAGCATTAGTCATGTTGTTCATCTCCATCAGACCTCTTGGGTGACCAGGTGCATTGTCAGTGAGCAGTAGTGATTTGAAAGGAATCCTGTTTGCTGAGCAGATGTCAACAGTGGGCTTACAATATTTAGTAAACTATATTGTAAACAGATGTGCCATCATTCAGGCCTTGTTGCCCCATTTATAGAGCATAGATGGAGTAGAGTTAGCATAATTCTTAAGGGCCTTAGGGTTTTTTGAATGATAAGTGAACATTGGCTTCAACTTAAAGCCATCAAGTGTGTTAGCCCATAATGAGATTCAGCCTGTTCTTTGAAGCCAGGCATTGACTTCTCTCTGACTATACAGTCCCAGGTAGAGTCTTCTTCCGATAGAAGGCTGTTTCGTCTACACTGAGAGTCTGCTGGTTAGTGTATCAGAGTTTGCTGCTTCACCTTGCACTTTTACGTTATGGAGATGGTTTCTTTCTTAACCTCATGAACCAAACTCTGCTAGCTTCCAGTTTTTCTTCTGTGGCTTCCTCCCTCTCTCAATTCAGTTCAGTTCAGTTGTTCAGTGATGCCCAACTCTTTGTGACCCCGCAGACTGCAGCATGCCAGGCATCCTTGTCCATCACCAACTCCTGGAGTTTACTCAAACTCATGTCCGTTGAGTCAGTGATGCCATCCAACCATCTCATCCTCTCGTCCCCTTCTCCTGCCTTCAATCTTTCCCAGCATCAGGGTCTTTTCCAGTGAGTCAGTTCTTTGCATCAGGTGGCCAGAGTATTGGAGTTTAAGCTTCAGCATCAGTCCTTCCAATGAATATTCAGGACTGATTTCCTTTAGGATGGACTGGTTGGATCTCCTTGCTGCCCATGGGACTCCCTCCCTCAGCCTGTGTAGAATTGTCAGGGCTTATTCTGGATGAGTCTTTGGTTGAAGGGAGTGTTGTGGCTGGTATCACGTATCCAAACAACTAGCATTTTCTCCATATCATCAGTAAAGCTGTTTTTCATTCTTAGCATTTGTGTGTTCACTGAAATACAACTTCTGATTTCCTTCAAGAACTTTTCCTCCACTTTCACAACTTTGGCTAACTGGTGCAAAAGGCCTAACTTTTGGCCTGTCTCAGCTTCAACAGGCTTTCTTCATTAAGCTTATGAATCATTTCTAGCTTTTGGTTTAAAGTGAGAGGCGTGACTCTTCCTTTCACTTGAGGCTGATTATAGGGTTATTAATTGGCCTAATTTCATTATTGTTGTGTGTCAGGGAATAGGGAGCCTGAGGAGAGCAAGAGAGATGGGAGAATGGCCAGGTGTGGAGCGGTCAGAACACACGCATTTGTCGACTGCTGTCTTGAATGGTTGCATTTCGTGGCATCCCGAAACAGTTAAAGTGGTAACATCAAAGATCACCACCACACATGTAATTATAGTGGAAAAGCTTGAAATACTGTGACAGCTACCAAAATGTTACACAGAGATGTGTGATAAACAGTTGTTGGAAAAAATGGTGCCTATAGCCTTGCTTGACTTAGGGTTGCCAAAGACATTCAATTTGTTAAAAAAAAAAAAAAACAAACAAACAATTAAACAAAAGCAGTACCTGCAAAGGACCCTAAAGTGCAATAAGGCGAGCTATGCCTGTGCTTTTACATGATCGCCTTAGAATTCCCTTTTTGAAAATAGATTGAATGAAACCTCTCAAGATTAGACAAAATGTATTTTGACTTGAGGCTGAATTTGATAGGTACATATATATATATATATATATATATATTTTTTTTTTTTTTAAGAGATGATTTTTTTCAAAGCAGTCCAGATATTAAGATTTCTTTTTATGTTAAGTTTTAGTGTGAGACATTTGGAGTTGATAAGAATAATGCTACCTTTCATTTAAGTTTTAAAATATGCTTCTGAGTTCTTTCCAGATTTTTTTTTTTAACTTCTCTTGTCCTCAGCTACATATTGCTCTGCATTCAATAATGATTCCACCTTGAAGTGAAACAGTTTCATTGTAAGATAAACATTTTCAAAAGCGGTTGGCTTTGGCTGAAGCTGCTGTGTGTATGTGCATCCGAGTGTGTCGTGGCTGCTGGCTCGGGGCGCTGGGAACGTGACAGCTGGCAGAGCAGGCCTCCTGTGTGGTTGCTCGTCTGGGCGTTGCGTTGCCGTGGCTCAGGCCTCTACTGGTTCAACCTAGGTTGGCCTCAGGAGACCCAGCTGTTTTTTGACTTTTGTTGTCATATATTTAGTCAGAAATTGCACAAAAGGAAATTCACTCTATAGCTTTGAAGGTTTTTTTTAAAGTTATCCTCAAGAGGTCTTCCCTGGTGGTTCAGACGGTAAAGAATCCGCCTGAAATGCAGGAGACCTGTATTCAATCCCTGGGTTGGGAACATCCCTTGGAGAAGGGAACAGCTACACACTCCAGTATTCTGGCCCAGAAAATTCCATGGACTGTATAGTCCATGGGGTCACAAAGAGTCAGACACGACTGAGTGACTTTTTCAAGAGGTTTAACTATTTCTAATGGAAATAACTATTTCTGATGGAAGCATATATCTTTTATCTTGTTGTTTAGTTGCTGAGTTGTGCCTGACTCTTTGCTACCCCAGCACACCAGGTTTCACTGTCTCCTGGAGCTTGCTCAGACTCATGTCCATTGAGTCGGTGGTCCCATCCGTCCGTCTCATCCTCTGTCGCCCCTGCTCCTTTTGCCCTCAGTCTTTCCCAGCCCTAGGGTCTTTTCTAATGAGTCGGTTCTTCTCATCAGGCGAAAGAAAGTATTAGAGCTTCAGCTTCACCATCAGTCCTTCCAGTGAATATTCTGGGTTAATTTACTTCCATGGGCTACTCTTCTGCCACTTCCAAAAATATTAGAAATTCTGTAAGCTTTAAAGTTGATTTCAAGGTGTGGCGTGTAACAATGGAAATATCTTTGCTAATTATAGGATGTATTTTATACTCTAGGTATTTGAGTTATTAAATCTCAAAAATGCATATTATTTAAAATACTTAAAACTTACTAATGTCTTTTTAGTTTCAGCCTTTTAATCTTTTAGAAAAATTAAATATTGGTAACTTACTTTCAGAAGGTCTCTGATGTTTGCTTCTTGAACATAACAATGAGTCTTTTGTGGAGAAGCTCTGTTTCTTAGTGCTTTTATTTTCCAGTGCCTCTGCCTCCTGAGTTTTGTTGCAGGGCACAACTGTCATAAAAGAATTCTCTTGCTGCTTTAAAACTGTGAGATTAAGTTTTCATGCCTAAGTTGTGACTGAGTGTTTGGGGATGGCAGATTCTAAAACAGGTGTAACAGTAAGACTTTAAGTATTACCCAGGTTAGTTGAGAAAATATTATAGGGTTGTAAGAATTTGTTAGGGAATAATATAAAGTAGTTGAAATGGGAATATGGTGCCTTGGAAAAAGTCAGATTACTACAAACATGTACTATTAATTCAGTGAACAAAATTACTGAGTATTCAAAGTGTCAGGTTCTAGGCTGGTCTTTGCTGATTCTGATGCAAACAAGTTATGTTTCCTTGTCCCCCCAAAGCTTGAATAGCCTTTTAAGTCTGCTTTCTGGACTAGTTGGCATTTAAGCTGAATTTTGAAAACCAGAATTGTCAGGTGGCAAAATAGGACAAAGGTACTTAGTTTGAAGAAACAGGATATGAGAATTAGAGCATAGAGTTTTGGGGGAAACGGCAAGTTGGTCATCATAATTTTAATGGAGGGTGCTATGTGGTGGAGTGGGGTTGGTGAGATAGAACCCTGTTTAAACTTTACCCACAGAGCTGTGTATCATCAGACTCGCATTTTACAGAGATTCTCCAGAGGTGGTTTAGAGAATAGATTTGAAGCCAGAAGTTATGGAAGGAGTTTGTTAACAGTCGTCCAGGTTAGCAATGCTGAGATGCAGATGATTAGGAAAAAGAGGAACTAACAGGGCCTGGTGGTCATGTGGTGGGGATTTAAGGTTGGTGAGAGAGACAAAGTCAAAGGCAACTTTTGACTGGGACCCCTAGGTAAGCAGTGCCCTTATCTGGGCCGTGTGACACACGGAAGGGCTGGTGTATGGGAGCGTGGAGGGAGGTTGGGTGCAGTCTCTTCTGTTTGCACTGAGTTTGCAGAGCACATAATCCAGGGTGCGTTTTTGGCAGTTGGGTTTACAGCCCTGAGCTGAGACATCTTAGAGAGGGTGACCTTGGTTGGTGGGAGGGTGACCTCGGCTGACCCAAGAAGAGGGCGGGGTGGGTGGTGCCTCGCTGGGAGGTCGAGGATCAGGTGGAAGGGCGGGAAGGGAACTCTGGAGAGGGTGACTGGACAGAAGCCAGTGGGAGGAGTTAAAAAGAGATGGAAAGTGGTTGCAAAGTAATAATAATGAAAAGCAAAGTCAGAAGTCTGTTCATCAGCTTTGGCAACATAGAGGTCATTTGTGAGTGAAGAATGGGCTGTAAGGAATCTCTTCTAATGACCACACATCTCAGTTGTATGGATGATAAAAGCAAAGTAAAAATTTAATTTTATATGAAAAAACATGAATAACCTAAGGTTTCCTGTTCTTTTATAAAGCTTGTGTTCTGTTTTTCTTTTTTTTTTTTTAAAGGAAGGTGAACAGAGATTATATGTAAACTGTACACTTTTGTTCCACTTTCATTTTATGACTTATATTTATATGAATCTTTAGTGCACATTCCAGTCTTCAAAGAATCAAATATAACTAGATAACATGCAGTCTATTTCTTTAAATTATATCCTACATTTCTAGTTTGGATCTAGTGGAATGGTGCATAAAGAATGAGAGAAATAGAATATGGCTTTCAGTAATTCCATGTATTACCTATATATGATACACACGCTCAGCAAGTACTCCTAGAATTGAACTGATCCTCACGAAAGCCATGTTATTAAATATTAAATTTATATTTATAGTAAAACATTTTTATGTATTTTTTGTAGCTTTGAGTATATCGTACGTGTATTTTAAAATAACTTATAATGGAACTTATAAATACTGTGACTTACTGTGTGCATAAATAGCTGCTGTTTTTCTTAAATATTTTATTATGGCTGTTTAAATATTTCTCTAACCTTACAGTTTTCTGACTTTAAAGTATATAAATGGAAATTCAAAATTTTAATATAATATTTTAATTAGAATTGATTTCCTAATATTGTAAACAATACAGATGTTTTTATATAATGAAATGTATAATGTTTTGGAAAGGGATATTTCCTTCTTTTTCTTTAAGAATTTGTGAGACATTCTGGACACCATGTATCCAAAAGAAGACCTGAACAGAAAACAGTGCCATACTACCACTAAAAAGTAGCCTTTCCACAAATGGGTGTTAGACTATAAAACAAGTAAATTTTTTCTTGGAAATTTTTAAACCATCTTAAGAAAAAGGAGAAAATGTTCCTGTTGTTACCACCTTGTCTTCTCTCTCACAGCATCATTTCAGAAAGGCGGAGAAGAGCTGTTAATTAATTTAGACTTTCTCTCACTTCGTCTTTCTTGACTCTGTACTTCTCTCATGCTCACGTGTGCCTGGAGTGGGAGTGAGGGCACAGCCACTGTCTGATAAGATCGCCTTCACTCCCCCTCCTGTAATTTGGGCATGAGATCTGCCTCCGTGTAGGTGTGAACAGAAATGTATTCTGGATGTTATTCATTAACAGTTCTGGAAGAGAAATTTTATGGTTAGACTCTTTTGGTAAGAACTACTTAGACAGCATCAGTTTAATCAAAATCTGTTGTAGTTTCAACACATACATTTCATTCAGGCTTAGGCGATTTTAAAGTCTTGATTGTCTTACTGGTGTATTCAAACAGGCTTTCACATTAAATAGTACATGACATTTCATTTTATTTTTTAAAAAATCATTCTTAGCTTCATTTTAAATGCTCAGACTTAAAAACATGTGTATTCTTCAATACAACTAAGCATGCATTTTTGTAAACATTCAGAGTTTATTCATTCACTTAAAGTTTGCTGTTTCCAGATTGGATTAAAGACAGAAAAATAGTATATAATTTGTAGCTCAGCAAAGTGGAATGGATAATTAAGTTTTAATTTTTCTCTATTTATTTTTATTTTGTTTTATTGTTTTATTTAGTTTTAATGTTTTGAATGTAAAAATGTTTGAATATAAAAAATTCAAAGTCATTTTTCTACTTCTGATTTAGGTTCAATCTTAAAGTGCAGTTGCAGATTCTAGCAAGCTTCATGCTCACTGGAGTTTCTGGAGGTGCAAAGTATGCTCAGAATGGACAACTTTTTGGTCGCTTTAAGCTTACTGAAACTCTTTCTGAAGATACTTTGGCTGGACGGCTGGTGATGACCAAAGTCAATGCTGTTTATTTATTACCAGTCCCTAAAGAGAAGTTAGTACAGACCCAGGGAACCAAAGAGAAGGTTTATGAAGCTACTATTGAAGAAAAAACAAAAGAATATATATTTTTAAGGATATCCAGGGAATGCTGTGAAGAGCTTAATCTTCGGCCTGATTATGACACACAGGTATGTTTCGAAGAGTGCCGACTTCGCTGGGGTTGGTCTCCTTGTCAGCTGATCCTCTTCTTCTGGCTTGATTTCCCTTCCTCTGCTGCAGCGAGAAGTGCAGTTGGCTTGGAGTATTAATTCTGGTGGCTGGAGACTCAGATCTTTGGTGACTTTCAGAGAAAATCGATTATCTTTAAGTAAAATCTAAAATGTTCCATTTTTATACATGGTCAAGCTTTCTGATTTCTGTTTTAAATCAGCAATGGAAAAACAGTTTAAAAAGAAACTGATCTAGGTCCTGCGGCCGTTCTCCTCTGAAGCTGAACCTGCTCTTGTGCTTCTGTCCTCATGGATTTTTGCGTGAACTCTGCTCAGCCTGTCCGCCGTATTTAAGTGGAAAGCTGCTCTTTTTTTATATCTAAATATAGCATTTGGTGATATTATTCATTCATAGTAAATCAATACAGTGTCATAGGCTTGGTTTTAATCCTTGAGAGATGGTATTTCAGAGATGTTCTACTAATTTTACCAAATATATTCTTCATAGGAATGGTGGAATCAGATAACCTTTATTTAATGGTTAAGTAATTAAGTGCCTCAGTTTCTTCAGCTGACAAATGAGATTAATCATAGCATACACGTCATTGGTGCTATGTGAAGTGAATATAACAGTGCCTGGTACTAAATAAAGCAAATATTACACATAAATAATTATGATTAGACTATGATGACACTTTAAAGCCATCTCTAAACTTGACTCCTGTAAAGGTTATCTCCACAGAGCATTCTAGCAAACTGAATAATATCGGTGTTTACTGTAATGCTTTTTAAAGAACCTTTTTTGTTTGTTTGTTTGTATTTCAGGTTGAACTCCAGTTTCAATTAAATCGATTACCCCTCTGTGAAATGCATTATGCGCTAGACAGGGTCAAGGAGAATGGGGTTTTGTTTCCAGACATCACTATGTCTCCAACCATACCTTGGAGTCCCAACAGGTATAGAAAGAGATACCTCATTCAGGAGATTATGTTAATATTAAACTGAATATCTGTATCAAGTAACTCAAGCATGTTTGTAAGAAAATTTCCATATATTCTTCAGGAGACATGTTCTTGGTTAAGAAAAGAGAGTACAGGAACGCTTAGAATAAAGTTCTAGAATAAAGTTAGAATAAAATTGAACTTTATTCTTAGAATAAAGTTAGAATTGAAGTTCCTCATCTGTTCTCTTCACTTTCCCTCAGAGTCTGAATGAGTTCTTTTGCTTTTCTCAACAGATGTAATTTGATCGATTGATGCCACACAATTTAGGAATATTTCTGAGTAGAAGTTGAATAGGAAACCTAGGGCCTTTTTAAAAATGGTTCAAAGACTTAATTTAAAATGATTTTTGAATATGAAACACATTTTTGTAATTTAAGAAAAAATGGAAGATGTATTATAGAAGATGCTGTATAATTAATCATTGTGTAAATATTTTTCTGCTTAATTCTCTTTACACATTGTTACATGTAATTAAATATGATCCTTCTGTTTGTCTCCAGACTAGCTGCAATGGATGCCCTAAGCCTGCATCCTTCTGTTCATTCTCTCACTGGTTTACCCTCTTAGCCCCCGCCCAGGCTCAACACACTCCTCCTTTCTTTAAAATCTCAGTGGCTGTACAAAATGGATTATTTTTTTAATCACTTGTGTCAATCCAGCCATGGTAGGGGTCCCTGCTCCCTCTCTGACAGAGGCTGTGGTATCTTTAATAC
This sequence comes from Muntiacus reevesi, assembly GCF_963930625.1. Lineage (NCBI taxonomy): Eukaryota > Metazoa > Chordata > Mammalia > Artiodactyla > Cervidae > Muntiacus > Muntiacus reevesi. The sequence continues at coordinate 206,223 of NC_089266.1, forward strand.
GTGATTTCCAAGGTCATCCTTGGTGTTGACAGGAGCAGGCAGACAGGGCAACATGAGCAAAGGAAGTTTCCGTTTTACAAGATGAGAAATTTCTGGAGATTATACAATACTGTACTTACGGGGGAAGTTTCTATGGGCCAGGCCTAGAAGTGACTTACATCATTTCCCCTCACATTCATCTCTTCTGGTCCTAAAAACAAAAAAAGCAAAATACACCTTGCAACACAAAATCCACGTCATTTCTCCCTGTTTTCACTTACTCCTACTACCCCTTCCCTGTTTTTCTTTTTATTGCCAAAATTCTTGAGTGGAAATAATCGACCTGGTTCTGGCATTCTTATTTGCTCGTCCTGTAACCCTGCTCTCTGCTTTCTCGCTCTCCTGAGAGCGGTCGGAGATCTGCCAGTTGTAAAAGCCGGTGACATCTTACCTGTCTAGCCCACATCTGATCAGCTTCTTTGCGTCCTTCCTTCTCTCTATCCGTAGACCAGTGCATATTTACAGCTGCACTATTTTGGTAGCCTTCGAGCCTAGTTCTGGCCCGCTAGTTCTGTGGGCTAACCCACATATTTCTTCCAAAGCTGTTTTGCTAAAATAATCATTTCATTTCATTGCATACAAACCTCTGAAGGGCGTCTCCTTCATATGTAGATAAAATCTGAACATCCTAGTACAAAACTCTCATTATGTGTTTCATTGACAGTGCTTTCCAACGGTATCTTTTCAGATTTCTTTTAGTTTTTCCTTCTTTACTCTCCTACTTTCTTCCTCTAAATCCTCATGTACTAGCCATATTGAATTACCTTGATGTTTGTTCAATTTGCCCTGCACTTAACTTGCTTCCTTATCTTTAAAAAAAGACCTTTAAAAAAAAAAACAACTAGTAAAATCTACCTAAGACTTACCATCTTAACCATTTTTAAGTGTATTGTTCAAGAGGGCTAGCTATATTCACAGTATTGTATAATCTCCAGAACTTTCTCATCTTGTAAAATGGAAACTTCATACTCATTAAACTCTGCATTTCCCCCTCCCCAGCCCTGTGTTCTAGCTCTGTTTTTTTTCTCCCTGAAACCATCTTTGCCCAGTATTGATCTATTGGAGAATCTGTCTGTCATTTAAGATTTAGTTCAGCTTAAGTACTCTCTCCTAAAGAAAATGAACCTGACCTTTCCATTTCATTATTTCAGCAAATACTTACTGATGCCTACTTACATGCTCAGTTCAGTCAGTTTTGTACTTTCAAGCATAGTTTCTCCAAAGTTAATTTTTCTCAGTTATATACATTTCTGTTCTCATTAGACTCTGAGCTTTTTAAAAGAGACCATATGTCGGGGTCCAGCCTTGGCAGGATCCAGGGGTACACTCAGGATGAACGGTGTCAGCGAGAGAGACAGAGACAGAGAGAGAGACCAGACTGGGGGTGTGCAGCAGAGTCTGGCAAATCTTTATTTTTTGCCATAGCTTTTATATTCTAAATTAGTACATTTTTAAGGGAAAGATAGTTTAGTATTACATCAGCTTGTCCTATATGAAACCAGGGTATTTTCTGCATACTTCTTTGTGAGAGTCTTGTACATTATCTTCTGGCCTTGGGGCCTATTGACATTTTATGACCTAGGTGAATGCAAAGCTGTTTTCTGTAATCTATTCTTTAATGGACACAGAGGTCAGTCCTTTTGCAGAAGTTATCAGTTAAATTTATCTAAAAGGTTTACCACACAAAGACTCCGCAGCTCCGGTGAGGTAGCCCCTATTTAGCATTCCTCGTTAAAATTAATGATTCTAAACTCTTATTTTTCTAAATCTTTAACTATAGCCACTTTTAGAATAATATTTTTTGTTCTCTAAGAGGGCTTCCTTACCTCCCGAAGGGCTTTGTACCTATTAGGGCCTTTATGTGATCAGGTTCTTTATGCTGTTTATGACTAAGGTGTTGTGAGCAGTCATGTGCATTAGTACACATTTGCCAAGCAGGCTAGAATGCCAGCAAAGGGGTCTAAATTGAAACACTCCTTTCATCGTGGATAATCTTATAGGGTACCACCATCCGGGGGACATATTGATTCACAGAAATTAGGGAGTGGTCTATTATAGCAAGCATCAGAAAGACAGAGATCATCTTTAAGGTGAGCGCCGGGGCAGCTTTTCGAAATCCCTGAGGTCCTGATCTGCCTTGCTTGTCAGGTCTTCTCCTCATGACCTTGTCATGGGTGGGATCTCGTGTGCTGGCTCCCGGCAACCATATCTTATTTCTCTTTGAATCTCCAACATGGCTTTGCACATTGTTAATATATGATGCATTTAAGTTGATAAGAATATCATGTTTAAAGAAAAAAATTAGGGTTTTAAATGTGAAGCCATACCAGTAAACTTTTAAGTGTTTCCTTGATATACTCACCTCTGAAAAGTATTTTGTATATAGCAGTATGTTCAGATACCACTGATGGTGTTAGCTGCAACAGTAAGGAAATGTCAAGTAGCAGAAAACTTTCAAGCAGAAAGAGGTTTCATACCACTATAATTTAAATAGCAATTAAAATGTATCTGAGTCTAGGAGTTTTAAGAAACTGTTAGCTATTTAAAATCTTTTCTGGAATAAGGTGAAATATGGAAAGATAAATGAAATTGAGAAATTATTCTTGAAGATGTAGCCTATAAATTAATAATACTAATGCATTAGACCAGGAAAAAAAAGAACTTAGTATTAAATTGGTTCAGGAAATAAAATAACCTTTAAATGAAGAGTAAATGGAGATACTTTACATTTTTAAAATTGTGAAAATCAGAGAGAAGTTTTACCAGCATGTTTATTGTAAATCTTCATCTTTATTAAGCAGGTGGTACAATACATAAAGACAGTTTATTTTGCTTATTGACTTTCTATAAGTGTTCATTATTCATAACCAGAAACTATAGAGACAACACATGATAAAGTTTCTGATCTGCTCTGAAGCATTTATTTACACTGAAACAATTGACAAATAGAATGGTAAATATAGATAAAACAAAGAGATACCAACATATTTTAGAATTATACCTGTAAATCTATCATTAATCTCTTAGATTTTACTTAGCTGTATATCGATAATCTAATATCTGTCTCATTAAAGTTCCCAAATTTGAGAAATTAGAGGATATTTTAAGAACATTCTTTTATTTTCAAAAGTGTACCCTGGTCAAATAATATAATACTATCTTATTTTTCTGAAATCCTTAGAAAATATTATAGTAATAGAAGTCAACATTAATTTTGCACTTGTTGCTCAACTATTTTTTTAACAGCTTGCATGCATTATCTTATTTGATCTTTAAAATATCTGTCTGATGGAATGCGATTATCTGCACGTACAGATAAGGGAGCTCTTGGGGTGAGGCATCACAGAGTCAGAGTGGTCAGTATGGACGCAGGCAGCAGTTTGCTGAACTCACTGTGCCTTAAGCAAGTAGTCGCTGAGACCCAGCGCTCAGTGGTCCAGGGTGGTGCAGGCCCGGCAGTGCTGCTGAAGACAGGGTCTCCCTTTCCTCTCCACTTAGAACAAAGTCTAAGAGACTGGAGAAAGGAAGTATTACTGCTGGCTAGGTTCACTAATCGAGGAGGCAGAGAAGGGTGCTGGGGATGGTTTGAGGGGGACCTGTTCCACAGTGTCTGCCACATAGATTAGATCTGGACTCAGTACTCAGCTAAAGCAATTTCCTTACTTCCAGAAGATGGAGCATTGCTGGGTACTGACAGAATTGTGAGTAAATAAATTGGATGAGGGAGTCCTTGAATTTTTAGTGAATTGCTTCTAGGAAATCTAGTGTCACTGGTCAGAGTCCTTTTGGTTTTTACTTTAAAACAAATGTAAATATCAGAAAAATAAGTAATGACATGCTTATATGGTTAAAATTTGTTTTATATACATTAGTAGAATTTGTTTGAAATTTTCTATCATAATACATAGCATTTGTTATACTTTTTTAAAACTGAAAGAGTTAAGATTTTCCATAAATAACTAGCTTCTGTTTTAAGTACAGTGTAGCCTCATAGAGTGGAAATTGTTCTGTCTAAAGCATGTTCCCTTATTTCAGGATTGTTTTGTAGGCATTTTGCAAAATTTCCAATTACACACACCCTTCCTATTTTGGTTCACATCTCTATCATTTTTACCATAGTTGTTGCAATCTTTAGTACTATAATTGTAGTTGTGAGAAAGAATGCTGTTGATTCTCCACTTAGATTGATCCCTTTCAGCATCTGCTGTCCATTTAAATCTTCAAAAGTAGCCAAGCCGGAGAAGCGACACTAATGAGATAGACCTCCTTGCAGAGCCGTTTGTGCTGCCATGACAGGTGTCTCTGCCCTGAAGACTGTGACACACCTGTCTTACTTGTGTGGAAATACTAGAAAACATTTCATCTTGTTTGGCCTTAAACTATTTTCTTTTTTAAATTATGAAAGTGTGATAGTACATTTATAGGAAACTTGGAGAATACAGAACAAAGTTACATAAAGTTCTACTATATACTAAATTATTTTTGGGGTAGACGAATTAAGATTTTTAGTTGGAGTTTCAGTATCAAACTCTCAACAATTAATAGAATGAATAGAAAAGTTAAAGGATATGGTAGACCTGAAAAGCACCGTGAACAAAACCTTATTTTCTAAATTAAGATCTTTATAAAAGTTTGCTATCTCTCAATCATTGACACGCAGAGGTTTTTATTTTTTGTTTGTTTTAGATTTTACTGAGAAATCTCTCAGTGGTCTAGTGTTTGAAAATTAGTTAGTTTCCCTTTGGCATTTAATTTGCTATGCAAAGAAACTGCTAATACATTATCCCCAGAAACAAGCTTTCTGGTGCTTTTATGTAAGAGGGAAATTGCATTTTTGAGACGCTGCCATTACTGTTTATAGACATGGCAGCAGCGCGACTAGAAGTGTGTTGTGATGTCTTTAGGTTAGTTATCGGAGTCCTGTGCACTTGGAAAGGACAAGAGGATTACAGTGAATTCTGATCATCGTAGTAAAACACTCTACACCGACTCTGTTTTGGGAATTTTTAGCATGTAGTTTTAGAATAAGCATTTGTTGTTATAGGTGCTCTGTTATTTCAGCATTTTTAATGGTTCGTTGAAATTCAGGATACCTATATGTCAGGTTATGTTTAAAATAACTTACATTTTAATTTTCTTTAGGCAGTGGGACGAGCAGTTGGATCCTCGGCTAAATGCAAAACAGAAAGAGGCTGTTCTGGCCATTACAACCCCACTTTCAATACAGTTGCCCCCTGTCCTCATCATTGGCCCGTATGGGACAGGCAAAACATTCACTCTAGCTCAGGCCGTCAAGCACATTCTCCAGCAACAGGAGACCAGGTAAGGTGGTGGTCCGTGTGCTCTGATCTCGTCAGTAGGGCCCAGCTTGTGTCCTTGTGAAATCAGAGCAAGGGCTAGCAAGACAAGTTTCATCTTGCTTGTAAAGATTTTAAAAATAAAATTTAAAAAAGAGCCACACTCAGACCCCAAAGCACTAACATTTGAATTTTCTGAAAACATACTATTTTAAAAAATTGGTAACATACAGAATGGTAACTTTTAAATATGTCATCAAAATGCTGAGTCTGCTAAGAGTTGTGATAAATATTAGAGTCAAAAGGGTTGGGTTTTTTAAAAATAATTTTATATGATTTAAAAAATAATTTGGGGGAAGTTGTCTCCTCTACAGCTTAGAGAGTAATTGAGCTTTAAGAGTAATTGCCTAAAAGCATAATTGGACATGTTAGATGTTACTGAGCAGGTTGAGGGAAATGTATGATGTTAAAGTGGCCGCTGCTGCTTTTGGTGTGATGCTGCTCCAATGGTTTTGTTGTATCATTCCTTTTATTTGCACCGTTTGTTCCGGCAGGATTCTCATTTGCACCCATTCTAATAGCGCTGCTGACCTCTACATAAAGGATTATTTACATCCATATGTAGAAGCAGGCAACCCCCAGGCAAGACCTCTCAGGTATCTTTTTAAGGCTTATTATGTATCTGTATCATACTTTATTATTCTTAAGAAAAGGTGTCTATCAAGATTTCAGTAACATTGAGAAAACCAAGATCTTTAACTGTGCTTTGGCATTTGGAGGTTATGCCTTTTGAAGAAACTATTTAAGGCAAAATTTAAAAATCTTTGACCATTCATTTCTTAAACATTAAGAGAAAGACATCCTTTTTTAAGTTTTGTATGTAAAAAAATGTTGTTACAATCTAAGCCAGTTTTGATGTGTTCCTCTAAAAACTAATAGGACAAAATAATAAATTTATGATTATATGAATTTTAATTAAATTTGTGGTATATTTTGCATGGCAGAGTAGTCATGCAGTGATAGTTCAATGTGGAAATAAAATTTTGACTGTGATCATGCTGGTAATTTAATAGGCACTATACATTAGAGAAGCATGAAATTGAAGTGATTTCTGCAACAAAATGTAATTGACTGGTATTTACAACTCTCTGCTATCATTTAAGAGATAAAGTGTCAAAGAAAATTCTAGGTTAATGTAGGTCCTCTAAGTGTATATGGATATGAAATGTTCTTAAATACAGGATTGTGGGGGAATAAAATCCTTTTCTTCAGAAAACAATAAAGAGTCATTAAATGGTTATTTACTATACCATTTGCTTTCATTGTTATATGAATTAATATTTAGTTTTGCCATTTTACAAACTAATATGTCATGCCCTATGTTGTTCAAATACAATTATTGTTTAAAAATTAATTTCTAACCACACTTTTGAATCATAATTCACTAACTTTTTATTTCTAGCTGAGCCTAGGCATCGAAAAATGAGGTTACACTATTTAATTCTTTAATAACCATAAGCAAAGCCATTTGAATGATGTAACAAATCCATGAAAACAAACAAAAGAGAAGAAAGTGGCATGGCTGTTAGCACAGGTGTTTATGCTGTGCTGTTTCTACTCTGAAGACAGATGAGAGAAGAGATAATTATTTTTAACTAGAATCCAGTTTTATTTGATAAGAACAATGCAATCACTATAAGTGAAAATGTGGTATTTACTAGTGGATAAATTCATCAGTAACTAGTTTGCTTCATACTCTTACCTTTTTTAGCTCATAAGTGAAATTGAGTTAGCAATAGCATTTTTGCTGTGCGTGTTCTTACTTCAGTGGAGATAAGATGTTTTATTGTTGGTAGAGCTTGTGTGTGTGCTTATGTTTGTGTGTTTGTGTATGTGTGTTATGTAGGAAATGTGACAGTCTCATTTATTATTGTGCTTGGCTTGGAAACAGTGGGGTGAAGGTCCCTCAGCTCTTGGCTGACCCACCATAGGTCATTTGACTTTGGGGGCCTGAGAGCTGTTGTTGATAAACACTGAAATCTGTTGATGGACTAGCATTGTGTTTGGCTTTTCCTGTGTAAAATTATGTTTGGGGAGTTATAATCCAACATATTCCAGTAGGGTGGCCCAAGTACAGAAACTTGCCCTCTGGCAAAAGATGCTTAAATTTATTTAAATAAAAATTTCATGTTATTTCATTTAGTAACTGGAATAAAATAAGAAAAGGCTTGGCTTCCCCATTTATTTTCTTTATGTGGCCCTATATTTTCACCAGTGTTCTGTTGAGGAAAGATGTTGACTTGTGAATGTATTTCCTAGAAAAGTTAGTGCATTGAAATGTTAGAGTTTATTAGTACCATCTACTGTATTGAGTTTTAGTTGTTCAGTCACGTCCAACTCTTTGCGACTCCATGGACTGTAGCCCACCAGAAATTCTCAGTTCCCGCCATGGAATTCTCCAGGCAAGAATATTGGAGTTGGTTGCCATTTCCTCCTCCAGGGGATCTTCTCGATCCAGGGATTGAACCTGGGTCTCCTGTATTGCAGGCAGATTCTTTACTGTCTGAGCCACCTGGGAAGCCCAATAATTATATTAACTGAGATTAATTAATGATATTCCTAATGGACAACAAATATGAGCGGTGTGGGAGCTGGAACAGAGAGAATTAGAATGGCTGAGCACTCTGGGGAGATCAGGTTTATCTGAGTTGTCCCAGGATTCAGGGGAGAGGACACCAGGGGGCACTAATTGTCCACATATGACCTTGAAGATTTGTTGTCTGTGGAGTAAAAGTGACAATGACTACCTTCTCACCCTGTGGTTTAGAGTGGGCCCTAGCAAATGTGATAAAGGAGGAGAATAGCCATAAAGAAGAAACAGTTAAAACAGTAAATATGTTTAAATATGCACACTTACAGTTAAAACATATAAAATTCTATAGTTATCAGGAGTTGAGCTTAAATTGGGCTTCCCAGGTGGCGCTAGAGGTAAAAAACCTGCCTGCCAATGCAGGAGACATATGGGTTCGCTCCCTGGGTCAGGAAAATGCCCTAGAGGAGGGCAAGGCAACCTGCCCCAGTATTCTTGCCTGGAGAATCCCAGGGACGGAGGAGCCTGGCAGGCCACAGTTTATGATGTCACAGCGTCAGACACAACTGAAACGACTTAGTACGCACTCATGACCTTAAATTGGAGAAGGCAATGGCACCCCACTCCAGTCCTCTTGCCTGGAAAATCCCATGGACGGAGGAGCCTGGTAGGCTGCAGTCCATGGGGTCACGAAGAGTCAGACACGACTGAGCGATTTCACTTTCACTTTTCACTTTCACGCATTGGAGAAGGAGATGGCACCCCACTCCAGTGTTCTTGCCTGGAGAATCCCAGGGACGTGGGAGCCTGGTGGGCTGCCATCTATGGGGTTGCACAGAGTCGGACACGACTGAAGCAACTTAGCAGCAGCAGCAGGACCTTAAATTTAAATTATTTAGGAATGGAGGTTTTAGAATCCACTTTAATAACATTAAGTTTCAGTTTTTACTTACTACTTTGTTAGAAGATTTTAAAATGGAATGGAGAGGAAAACATAGCTTCTTTCTGTGTATGGTTCTGAAGGTTAGTATCTGATTCTGGCTGAGTTCTTACCTATTAGATAAAGGCTATCTGTGGAGAAAGTGTAGTGTTTCCTGGCAGATATAAAATATTATTTTATAAAGATTTTTAAATAAATAGATCTTTCAGATTCTGTAGTATCTTAAGTAATAATATTTTGGGGGTATTCATTACATATGAATTCACTACATAAATAAAATTTCAGTGAATTGAAATGATATATTACCAGTCTTTTGTTTTAAATTTCATTATAATTCTTGTGGGTTATACAGTTTGTTTCTAGAAATATGTAAATTACTTAGTTGGTGTCACTTTTACATTTTATACTATGAACTTGAAAGTGTCAGTTCTCCAGTTTTGAAAAATGTTGTTGAATGTGTTTTAAATGATCTTCTAGATGGTATCTACTTACCTGATCTTCTAGATGGTGTCTGCCTTAGATGTTTCACAAAATGAAAGTACTGAGAAAAGATTTAAGTCTTTTTGAAGTTAGCCCTAGACTAACTTGTATTTTTCAGGAAAGAGGCCTAATGATCAAACTTTGTATTCTCACTAGCTTCAACTTGAGGAAGCTTTCTGGGGTAACTAAGGAAAGTCCGTGTTGAGGCTCAGAGCTTCTGTTTTTGTTCTGTCTTTGGGAAAGAAGCTGTGCCTGGAGTTACATTGGATGAACAATTTGAAAACTACTTTTTAAATTTTATAATGAAATGTTCATTTAAGAGGATATAGAGAAACATAAAGAAGAAAGTAAAGATTATCTGTAATCTTAGCAGTCAGAGATAAATACTAATGTTTTCAAGTTTAATTTCTGGTAATTTATATACTTACACACACTGAAGTTAATATTAATGGAATCATAATTTGTAATTGTTTTTTTTTTTCCTGGATAATTTGTAAAATTAGGTTTTTCGTATATTTAAAAGTAAATTCTGATTTGCTGGTCTGCTTAAATATTTTTTATTAAAGTCTAAAACATGTTTAAGATTTTTACATCTTTTAGGAATAGTATTGGTTACTTTCACAGCCCTTCCTATCATAGTAATGTTTTTAAAATACATTACTTTCTTCTATTATAATTATAAATTAGGAGCATTTATTAAATGCTTTTTTTGCTTAAAAAAAAAGGACAACCAGTTTTAATTGTTTCAAGGAGGGTTAGAACACATTTTAGAAGATCATGAGATTAGCGTTTGTGCATATTACATTTGAACTGCCTTTGAAGCATTCTAGAAGAGACAGTTGTCAAATAGTTGGATATGCATCGTGGAGCTGAGGTGAGGTCTTGGCTGAACAGAGGGGTCATCAGGGTGGTCACTGGTAGTAATTGAAGGCTTGGGCCTGGGATGAGAGGGGAGAGCGCTAAAGACTCAGCCTTGAGAAACCCCAGCCTGGCGAGGAGCAGGGGGAAGGGGAGCAGGGGAGGCTGAGTCCTGGCAGCCGGGAGAGAGGACATTTCAGGAGGGACGCAGCCAGAGGGTGGGGTGCTGTGCAAGTGACCTAATGGGCCCGGAGAACGCCCGCACGATTTACTGCCGTGGCAGTTTACGTCCCCTGACCGGACCCCGGCCTCTCCTGGGTTCCCTCCTGCTTCACTGACTGCTGTTTACCAGTGTCCGTCCCCCCCCCCCCCCCCCCCCGCGCCTCTCCGTTTCCCGGTCTCTCTCCTGAGCCTCTCCGTTTCCCGATGTCCCCCCCTGCGCCTCTCTGTTTCCTGGTCTCCCCCTGCGCCTCTCCGTTTCCAAGTCTCTCTCCTGAGCCTCTCCGTTTCCCGATGTCCCCCCCTGCGCCTCTCCATTTCCCGGTCTCCCCCCCTGCGCCTCTCCGTTTCCCGGTCTCTCTCCTGAGCCTCTCCGTTTCCTGGTCTCCGCCCCCCCCCCCCCCCACCGCGCCTCTCCATTTCCCGGTCTCTCTCCTGCGCCTCTCCGTTTCCCGGTCTCCCCCCCTGCGCCTCTCCGTTTCCCGGTCTCCCCCCCTGAGCCTCTCCGTTTCCCGGTCTCTCTCCTGAGCCTCTCCGTTTCCCGATGTCCCCCCCTGCGCCTCTCTGTTTCCCGGTCTCCCCCTGCGCCTCTCCGTTTCCCAGTCTCTCTCCTGAGCCTCTCCGTTTCCCGATGTCCCCCCCTGCGCCTCTCCATTTCCCGGTCTCCCCCCCTGCGCCTCTCCGTTTCCCGGTCTCCCCCCACCCTGCGCCTCTCCGTTTCCCGGTCTCTCTCCTGAGCCTCTGTTTCCCGGTCTGTGCGTGTTGAGGTGATCCCTTGACCATTCCTCCAGCTAGTTTGCTTTCTAACTACTCTGTTCTCCAGGTGAACTCTTCTAGCCTTCAAGTTTATCTCTATTGTATTTTCTCATCTTGGGCCTTCTCCACGTGTACAAATGCCTTTTCTTACTGGATATCTCTACTTGGGTGTCTGCTACTATATATTCAAGACTGAATTCTCAATTCCCACCCCAAACTTGTTCTTCCATATCACCACCACTGCCATTCATCTAGTTTCAAAGCCATGGAATCATCCTTTCTCTTAAATTCCACATCTAGTGTATCAGTAAATCCTGTTAGTGTTCCTCTTAAAGTGTATAGTGTATCTGACCACTTTCACATCTCTGCTGTTACCACCCTAGTCCACACATTTGGTTTCTCTTATCCAGATCTTTACAGTAGCCTCCTAACTGATCTCCCTGCTGTTGTCTCTGCCCCTGCCTCTCCTAGTCTGTGGTGTGATGGAGCAGCTTGTACTGGTTTCTGAGAGCCAATCATGTGCATGTCTTCCCAGGTTCATGTTTAGTAACATCATGTTGGTAGCTTGAAATGGTCCATGATAGCAAGTTTTATAGCACAAAGACCAGCACATACTACAGATCAGGCCATGCCCTCTGCTCCTGAAAGCTGATTGTTCAGCATTTACCAGCACCCCGGTGTCCAGCCGTCTCCCCTGCCTCCGGAACTAGGTATTCTGTCTACAGAAACAGACTGGCCCTTTAACAACATAAGTCATGTCACATGACATGTGCCTTGTTACAACTCTCCGATGGCTTTCTGTTAAAATCACAGTAAACCCAAAGTCTTTATGACAGCTTGCAAGCCCTGTGATTTGCCTCTGTACTGGGCTGTAGTGGATAGGTACCCAGTGAATCTTTGTGATGGGGTGAGTTAGAGATGGGAGGAAGGTGGATGACATGTTTGTATACCATCTTAGTAATCTGTTGCATGAGTCCTATTTATATTTTTCTTTTGCAATTAATAGAAGAGATGCTTTTAAGATTTTCTGGTTGTCCAGAATTTAAATTTATTTTTAAATCTCCAGAACTTTAGATAAAGATCTGCTTAAATATAGGTGTAAGACTATTCTAAAGTGAAAATGCAAGTAACTTTTGAAATCTCTTGTAAGTATGCAATTCCTTGTTTTTTATTAGCATAGATAATTAAAATGTTATTTCTTTTAAGATATTCCAGGGAAAAAAGTAATTGGAAATGTTTTCAATTAAAAAGAAAACCAATGCTTATAAAACCCTTTGTATCATTCTGTTGTAAAATTAATCTGAACACTTAAAATAATTTGATATTTTTCTTGTCATAGTGTATATACTTTCTGCTTGATTCTGGGGGAAGTCACCATTGTATGTTAAATTCTAATCCAGTAGACTGTTAACAGTTATCAAATTTATTTGTTAAATTCCAGGTATTGTAGTCTTAAAATTATACTGTCAGTGTTTTGATAATCAGATACAATAAGATGTTAATAAGTATAAACAGGACATGTTGTCTTCTTTTATAGGGTATATTTCAGAAACCGCTGGGTGAAGACTGTCCACCCAGTTGTGCATCAGTACTGTTTGATCTCAAGCGCACATTCCACCTTTCAGATGCCACAGAAAGAAGATATTCTTAAACACAGAGTGGTGGTTGTTACATTGAACACTTCCCAGTACCTCTGTCAGTTGGACCTTGAACCTGGTATGCTGACTCAAGACACAGAAAAAGTGAATGCACAGGGCTTCTACGTTCAGTTTAGACCAGGTGTTGGCCTGTGGGCCATATCTGGCCAACTGTCTTTGTAAATAAAGTTTTATTGGATGGAACACAGTCATGCCCATTTACTCCCTATATTTTCTGTGGATGCTTTTGTGCTACAGCAGCTGAGTTGAGTAGTTTCGACAGATTGCGTGGCTAGAAAAAAACCTAAAATGTCACTGTTTGGCCCTTCACACAGAAAAAATTATCTATCCCTAGTTTAGACATTTTAGTGACTATTACTCTGTCTTGTTCTCTGATTGATCAGATGGTATTTACTTAATATTGATCATGTCAGAAATTCAAATTGGACAGTTTTGTTGTTGGTTTTTTTTTTTACAGTTTTCTCAAGTATATAATTTTAAAATACTTGTGCATTAATACAGTGTCGAGACAACAATTATAGTTTTTTTGACATACTATTATTATATTATAGGAACTATGTAAAATCAAATATAGAAAGTACAGATATAAGGTAACAAAAAGTTCTGATAAATATGGCAAAGCTTAACCATCAAAATGTGGTGTCACTTTAAGGTAGTTGCTTTGGAAGGACATTCATTTATTGTTCTTATATTACAATTGTTGACATTGCTCAACGCATTTTTGCTCTCTTCTTTTGGAATTGCTTTCAGAGCCAGTACCAAGTTCTTTTCCATTTCTGAAAGGTAGAGACAGTTCCCTTCACCTTGTATTCCTGGCACCTGGCCCAGGGCATAGACACCTGGAGGCCCTTGATAAACCTCTGTTTATCTTAAAAAATGAACTATGGCCAAACTTTCTTTTTTGAAGGTAGATTTAATTTTAGAAAAGCTTCAAAATCTTTCAGAGACATGTCTGGTAAATAAGGTAGGTTATCAAACTGAGTGATACCATTAGGGGCATTAAAAAAAGAGAGAGAGACGTGCCTCTCATGTAATGAGACTTATTTTTCTTGTGCACGCAGCTCATAGCTGGCTGGTGAGGGCAGTTACAAAAGCAGAGTTTCAAAAATGTTTTGAACAGTGGCTGCATCCTTTGGAATGAGTTATATTTCCTCTCAACTGACTTCTTTGATGGAACAGCACTTATTTGCAATGTAAATTTTGGTATGTTTATTTAACAATCAGTCTCATTACTTTATGACTATACTCTGCATATTTGCCACATAAATTAAATACCCAAACCTCCTAAACAGTATAGTTTTGTGAGGAAGAGCAAAGAATGGCTTTGAAGAGCAAGAGTGTAGTACATTTATGTACTACATTTGTACATATGTACATATGTAGTACATTTATGGAAGTCAGCTACCTGCTTCATTTTTGGCATTGTTTATACTTTAATTCTCATGTCATCTCATGGAGGGTTATTTTACAGGCTAGACAACCAAGGCTCAGGCTAAATCAGTTTGACTAATTTAGGTTTCTTTTACTAGCTTAAGCTGTAGTCTAACAATTTCAGGATTTATTCAATTCTTGATTTAAACCTAACTATATTTAATTAAAACGTTATCTAACAGAAACGGTAGATTTTTTTTTCACTAGTTTCAGTTTTTCCAATTCGATCCTGTAATTATATAGTCATCTTTTAATTATTCTTGTAGAATAAAAAGCACAAGTTCTCCTAAACAGGGAGAAAATTGCATGTGTCCACATCATGCTTGGGCCACTGTCATTAAACAGACAGTGGTTACTGATACCTGTACTGTCAGCACAGCCATTTATTTGAATGGACCACGATGAAGTGGTGGTGGTTATTCCTGTCAGTCAGTAGGATTTAGAAAGTTTCCAACCTAGAAACAGGTTGCATTAGAAAGCTGTATAAACAGACTATTTGGAACTCGTTGCCATTCAGAGAAATAGAGGTTAGGTTCTTGGGTCAACTCACAGGAGGCTAAATAACCTAGAGAGTTTATAGCTAGCCGTTCTGTTAAGAAACTGTTTGTGTTCTCTGCTGTGGCGTGAAAGCAGGCCCCCCCCCACCCCCCACTCAGGGAGCTGGCGGCGGGGGCGGCATTTACTCCTGCCTGTCGAGACAGCAGGGAGATTCCCGCTCTGCTCCCCCTCGGGAAAGGGCCCAGGCTCTTCATCCCGTCCACAGGTTTCTGTGCTCAGTGTGAGCAACAGCAGTGAGCCAGCCATGGGATGTTTGCATCTGAGGAGTATTTGATAATGTGCATTTTTGATTCTTGTTGTATCTTTTTTTTTTTTCAGACTGGTGATTTTTTTTTTTCCAACCAGGATAGGTTCTTAGAGTAAAAAATTATATATAATCTGTCTATACACACACGCACATGCACACACACACACACACACACACAAACCTAAATAATCAAAGTAGTGAATTTGCTAATAGATAACCTTTGTTTTTGGTCAAAGATGGATTATAACTTTCTCTTTTATATTAGGTTTTGGGTATGATATTCTTTATCTTAATGTCTAATATGTATGTTTAAGCTAAAGTTACTCATGAACTACCATTGTTTTATTTTTGGTGTTTTAGCAAATAAACAGTGAAAGGACTTTGGGCCTGTCACTGTTTCATTGCTAGCTTTTCTTTGTGGTGAGAGCTGCTGTCTTGAACTTTAAAGTCTCTCTCACATGCACGGATGGAACTTGTTAGTCTGGGGGCTGGGAGGTCCAGGTGCCATTTATTGTCTATTATTGAGTAAAATAGTTATTCATTTCAACTTCTATTTTCTAAATAATGACTGAAATGTACATACGGTTTTCTAAATTGAGGATTGGTTTTAAAGCACTCAGAACTCTTAAATTAGGCCTCTGAATTCTTTCCTTAACAGAGAAGAAAGGACTTCCTCCCTTTATCACTGCTGTAATGTACTGTCCTGTGTTTGCCCCTTGTAGGGTTTTTTACTCACATTTTGTTAGACGAGGCTGCCCAGGCCATGGAGTGTGAAACCATCATGCCTCTGGCCCTAGCAACTAAACACACGCGGGTTGTCCTAGCCGGTGACCACATGCAGGTAGGTGCCCTCGAGTCAGCCTGTCGAAAGGAACTTGTGTTATGTTTTGATGTTTAGTGTCTTCTTTGTTCCCTAAAGCGCCCTGTGAAATTGTGCCATGCATTTCAGTTAAGTACTTCAAATGTTTCTGTACTAATAGTGAAAAATGTTGGTATTTCTGAAGGAAAATTGCTACCCTACCACTTTATTTCCTTTGGATAGAGAGTAGAATGAATAAAGTTATCAGCATTACCATTTTCATGTTTGTTAATTTGAAGTTCAGTTCTCTACAGTAGGAATATTCGATTCTTTTCTTTATTGAATAAATTTAAATTATCCTCCCTATGATTCCTCAGTTCCTGTCCCCAACATTTGCTTTCCTGAAGCATTAAATTTTTCACCATCGTGGGAAGTTAAAATAAAAAATGAGTCAAAATCTCAAGGAACTTGTCTGATCTTATTAATACCTATGTATGAAAGAGAATTACAGTTTTTCTAATAAAATATCAGTTTTACAGAGCTGCAAATTAAGGTTCTTTCTCTTTTGTCACCTTTGACTGATTGAACGTATAGAGTATTGTAGTTGTCCAGACCTTTAGGAAAGAGTTGAATGTAGAGGATCAAATTCTATTTTTATTGCTTTGCCAGAAGTAGTTTAGTTTTTGTTCTTAGTGTCTAAGTTATAGTCAAGAATGGTTTGTTACACTTTACGAGATAAATATGGCTTTCTGCTAATTATTAAAAACAAGTTTTTTAGTCATAGGTTGTATATGTTGCCAGCTTACCGTTTGAAATAGTTGATTAATTTTTAGTGAAACAGTAGATTGACTCCACCAGTGATACAATGGGTCACATTCCTAAAATTACTAAGGTAGTAGCTATTTATTATTAAGTCAGAGAAGTCCTTTATTAACCTGGATACAGACACACTAGGTTAGTGTTGACATACTGAAAGGAAAAGTTGGAAAACTTAGCTAAAACTTTATAGTAGTAAAAAACTTTATAGTAGTGAAGTTTTTCTTAGAGTATATGTTTGACTCTGCTTATTGCAACATTCAGCATGCTGAGATTTAGTATATCAGAAGTTCCAGCATGGTGGATTTTTTTTATAAGTATGTTAATAAGAATACTATTTGTATATTTAGTTAAATTTTCTCCTGTGTGTTTATCTGTTACAGCTCAGTCCTTTTGTTTACAGCGAGTTTGCCAGGGAGAGGAACCTTCATGTGTCGTTACTTGATCGGCTCTATGAGCACTACCCTGCCGAGTTTCCCTGTAGGATCCTCCTGTGCGAGAACTACCGCTCCCACGAAGCTATCATCAAGTAGGTGTGAGCTGCCCGCTCTGCCACGCTGTCATCTGTGGTCTGGGGGAGGGGACTGAGCACAGCACTGATCCTAGGGACAGATTATTCCCCGCAGAGTTACACAGTGTCCCTAGTGTCACAAATTATATTAAATTTTATGTCTGTAAAAGTTACACCTCAAGAGTTAGCGCGGAGAAGGCAATGGCAACCCACTCCAGTCCTCCTGCCTGGGAAATCCCATGGTCGGAGGAGCCTGGTAGGCCGCAGCCCATGGGGTCTCGAAGAGTCGGACATGACTGAGCGACTTCACTTTCACTTTCATGCATTGGAGAAGGAGATGGCAACCCACTCCAGTGTTCTTGCCTGGAGAATCCCAGGGATGACAGAGACTGGTGGGCTGCCGTCTGTGAGGTCGCACAGAGTTGGACATGACTGAATAGACTTAGCAGCAGCAGCAGCAAGAATTAGCTGTAATTTTCTGTAGCAGGGCCGTTCTGGAGACAAATCTTCAGTTTCTACTAGCTATAACACCTTTTTCTGTGACCAAATACATAATGTGTATGTAAAACTGCATGATATATAGTAAGCAAATATATTGACAAATTCCATAATGGTTTATGAATATGTGTCTGGTTGTGTTACGCAAGGAATCTGTTTTGAAGAAAGGAAGGATTGGAGGAAGGAGGAAAACCATGAAATTTAGTAGTAAAAGTTTTAAAAGGTTTCTATTAAATAGAGTGCGCATCATTGAAAGTATCTTGAGCACTAGCTCACTGAATAGCCACAGGCCAGAGTGCCCTCCAGCCTCATCCAGACCAACCCCGGGGGCCCTGTGTGCTGCGTTCAGTCACCATCACCACCAAAACTGAAGACTTTTTCAAATTTAGTGTAATTTACTAGTATTGATTATGGCAGTTGTGGGAAAATCATTTTTAGGTTTCTGTGAAAGCAATAGGAGAGAGAAAAATAAATTTAGATTTAACTGTGGCTTTTATCATTATCTCAACATGTGGTTCCTTTTATTGTTGCCAGTCATTTTCTGCAGTCAGTGATGAATGGAGTGCTAGGTAGTATCTTCCTTAGTGAAGAGTAATCATTTTACAGTTGAAGACTGGAATGACCCTCAGTTATGTGTGTTGTTTCAATGTCTATAGATCTTTGTTTGCAAAAGTATATGATCTACATAAATCAAAACACACATTTAAAATAATTTTAGTGTAGAGAACCATAACAGCTAGCAAATTTCCTTACAGAGCAGGATTCTTATTTAGAATTGAACCATCGTTGTTTCTCCCTTTGCTTTCTGTATTCCGGCTCCATGCCTTCGCCAGGTCAGTCATATAGCAGTGGTATACCAGCAGCCTACAGTATTTGTGTTGCTGTGGTTAATTTTGGAGGAACTCTTGGCAGCATGGATATTAGATGTCTGGATTAAAATTAATCATGGGCATACAGCAACTTTAGATTCGACTGGTAGTTTTTGTTTCTCGTGGGTAAAACTAATTTTGGAGCTCAGTTACTTTTTACTTATTTATTTATTTATTTTGGTCTTTTTCTGCAGTTACACCTCTGAGCTCTTCTATGAGGGCAAGCTGATGGCCAGTGGAAAGCAACCAGCACACAAGGAGTTCTACCCACTAACCTTCTTTACAGCACGAGGGGAAGATGTACAGGAGAAAAACAGCACAGCTTTTTATAATAATGCAGAGGTACCTTAGTTCGTCTTGCAAATTGTCAACATTTTTGCAGTCAGAAAGTCTGGTCTTACTAAGCATTTATTTAAAATTTGGGTTGATATTTTATCATGTGTTGACTTGATTTACATAAAAATGGTATGAAGGTTTATTCTTTTTTGTGTAACATTGATTTGTTAAGATAAATCTCCCGTGGGAAACAAAAATTTTGGTTTACATCCTGTCTTATGCCGAAGTACAGAGCTTAAAAGTCGGTGTTTTCATATAGGTTATTATTGTTAGTCATCGTAAGAGGACTGTGATCACATTTTATAGTGCCTGCTTGAATCAGGTGTCAGCTTTAAACGTGTAAGACTTGACAAGAGCCCTGTCCCCCAAGAGGCCACACGGATGACGGCGTCACTAGTCCATTATGTGCTACAACTTGTATGGTTCTCTTACAGTTTCTGACTTTTTAAGTTTAGAGAAAATGTGGATAGTATGAGGGGTCAGATCAGGCAGCAGACAAAAACCTCTGTGTCTTCAGGGTCTCAGACCAGAGACCCTGAGGTTTGTTTCTGGCTGTCACGTGGGAGTGGAGTTCTGGACTTCAGGAAGCCCAGGGGAGGTGGTGTGAGTGGGTTGGTCATTAGGGGAATGATTCTTGATCTGTGGTATCTATCTCCCTCTCCTCCCTTGAGTCCCATGCTTTACTCATTTTATTTACAAAGAAATGGCTTTTATTATGTAACAATAATTCATCTTCCCCTTTTAAAATTGATCAGAGGCCTGGAGTTAGAAGTCAGTACAAGAAAATTGACAGTACCCATTTGGTAAAATCCTAGCCAGAAGCAAAGCAACTTGGCATTTTAATTAGTCTGTGCCAGTTAATTTTAGGAAAAGGTAAACTTTTCTTTACATTTGAAATATTGACAGATAACTCTAAGGATTTCCTTTATTACTTTTGCACTCAGGTTGGAAAATGCTGGCTGGAAAGTCAGTTAAGATGAGAAAGGAGAATAAATACGCTGTTTTACCATCTTTTATAATTAACCGTGTAATTGTGTTTAGCAGTATGCTTTGTTTGTGTTGATTCAAATTACTGTCTAGAGTCACTTGCTTTCAGCCTGAAGAATTTTTAGTATTTCTTTTAGGGCACGTCTGCTAGTAAGGAAATCTTTCAGTTTTTGTTTTTCTGGGAATGTCTTTATTTTGCCTTCATTTTTGGAAAGTGAGCTTCCCTGGTAGGTCAGATAGTAAAGCATCTGCCTACAATGCAGGAGACCCAGGTTCGATCCCTGTGTCAGGAAGATCCGCTGGAGAAGGAAATGGCAACCCACTCCAGTATTCTTGTCTGGAGAACTCCATGGACCAAGGAGCCTGGTGGGCTACAGTCCATGGGGTCGCAAAGAGTCGGACACAATTGAGCGACTTCACTTCACTTTGGAAAGTAGTTTTGTTGGATATTAGATTATAGTTTGAGTTCTTTCAGCACACTGAAATATGCTTTCCTACTGCTTTACTGCCATCATTGTTTCTGATGAGAAGTCCTCTGTTAATCTTGTTGGTGTTCTTTGTAGATGATGAGTTGTTTTTTTGTTGCTGTTTTCAAGGACTTGTTTTTGTCTGTGACTTCACCATGTTGACGATGGTATATCTGGGTGTGGATCTCTTTGCATTTATCTTACTTGAAGTTCACTGAACTTGATGTGTTGATTATAGTTTTTCATCAAATTTGGAAAAATTTTAGCCATTATTTATTTGAATTTTTTCCCTGCTCTTTTCTATCTCTTCTGGGTCTCCCAGTATGTTGGTGGGCTTAATGGTGTACCATGTTTCTTTGAGGCTTTTGTCTTTTTTTCCATTCCCGCTCTGTCTTCAAATCACGTGATCTCTATCTGAATATTTTTGTTTGCTAGTTTGTTTTTCTACCAGCTCAGATCTGTTGTTGGGGCCCTCTGGTGAACTTTTCATCTCCATTAGTTCACTTTTCATTTCCCCGCGGCATCAATCACTCCACGGTGCAGTCCAGCTGAATTTGGGCCCTCGGCAGGAACAGAGGGGACAGAGGAACAGAGGCACCTGGCTGCCGGGCTCACCTGATCAGCTCTCCTGTGACACATCCTGTCTGAGCAGAGAAGGCCACCAGCTTTGCCCAGCGTCCACTCAGGTCCTCGCTGCAGACCAGGACTCAGGAAGGGGAGGTGCTACCCAAGTGCTGCTAACTGCTCACGGGCCTTCTGCCGCATGTTGCTGGGAAAAGGAGATCTCTGATGTTCAGCTGCTGCCAAAACCACCTGGAGTAGCTTTTGCACCCCAGGGAGCGCGAGTAGATGGGGTCTGCCCCTCAGCCACTGATGTGGTCCTTGAGACTCTGCTGTGGAGAGTGGGTGCAGTCCCGGGCCTGAGTGCCCAGCCTTCCACTCTGTGCTCTGATTTCTGTAGGTTTTGTTGAAATAGTGCTTCTCAGTTTCTTGTAAACTCGTTGATTAATCTCCAGAGACTTGGATGATTATCTGTTAAGCTTGACGAGCTTGGTAGAGTCTATCTAGGAGAGAGGCTCCCCGAACTCCTCAGAGCATTCCAAGTCTGTGTATTTTGACTACAGTTTTCTGCTGCTTATGATGTAAAGGGCAGGGGAGACACGAAGTGGGGAAGTGGTTGTGTTGCTTGGGGGGAACAGTGTGTAGAGGTGGGCAGCAGAGATGTGGCCCTACCGTTCACACACCACCACGTCTAATGCAGTGGGCGAGATCGCTCACCCTGTTCCTCGCTGTGGAGACTCAGACCTGCCTTTCTTACGCTCATGTTGACAGCACACTGTTTCCGATCCAGTGGACTCACCAGAGTCCTTGGACAGCCTTTGTTTCACTTGCTGCTATTTTATTATAACAACAGGACAACTGGAGCCTATTCCTTTGTCATTCATTTGAATTTATATCTGCAAGTGGGAGCTGCATCCTGGCCAGTAATCCTCAAGTTCTTAAAAGGAATAAAACTATAAGTTTTTGTATAGTCACTGTTATAAATTTGAATAGATATTACTGACAAATAGTGAATAAATAATGTATTTTAAATATATTAAAAATTGTCTCCTTCCTCTCTCTGCCCTTAGGCTCTTGCCTGACCTCCTGTTGAGCTTGTCTTATATATCCATTTTAAATTAGGACACTATTTTCTAAATATACAGTAATCTTTTAGCAGACAGGGAACCTGTTTTATTAACCATTTTATCACCTATTGTGCCAAGCATTGAAACTGATCAATTCATTGAGTTAAAGTAGATTGAACTACACTAAAAACCATGTTATGATTTAGTAAGTGGGGTCCGAAGAGTTCAGCTGGGTGAAATGCGGTATGGCTTGGTTGTGCGGGTCCTGCAGTGGCCTGGGTGAAGTTGAGCTGCTGGAAGGCAGTGACTGCTGCACGCCAGCCCCTTCATGGAGCCCAGGTGTGTGCTCATCCCAGCTGCGGTTTGGCAGCCCCAGCTCTCGGCTGCTCCGTTGAGTTGTCAGTGGGGATGGACGTGACGTTAGCCCTTGTACTGCCGAGACCTGATGGGAGGCCCTGACTCCGGGAGTCTCGTGGTTTCATTGGCTTGATCTGCGGACATGGACTGAGAAATGCTGGTGATGTGGGTACCTGCTTCCCTGTTTCCCCAATGGGGTTGCCAGCTTCATGCCCTTTTCTCCAGGTAGGAACTCAAACCTGTCCTCATGTAGGAATGGAGGTGAGGCAAAGGGTGGGGGCCAACTACCAGTTACATTTTCTCAGATTCCCGTGTTTTCACTGGGTGCACTACTGTAGAAATTTACTGCTTGAAATGTAAATAAAAAATTTTTATTCTCCCTGTGTTCATATCAGCAAAGCAGTACTCCTATCTAGAGGTTGTTTTAAACTGACATTTGCTAATATGAGATCATTTGTACATCTATTTCAGTTACCATAAATTTTTCTGATACCTTTAATATGTCTACGTGTGTGCTTATTTAAAGGTATTTGAAGTGGTGGAGCGTGTGGAAGAGCTGAGAAGGAAGTGGCCAGTAGCGTGGGGCAAGTTGGATGACGGCAGTATTGGTGTGGTGACTCCTTATGCAGACCAGGTGTTCAGGATACGTGCCGAACTTCGAAAAAAGAGATTATCTGATGTTAACGTAGAAAGGGTGCTCAATGTTCAAGGTAACTATGAATTGAAATGAATTGGTTATTCAAATGCTTAAATTTCAAAGTATGTGCACTTCTGATATTTAGATTTCAAGATTTCTGAACAAGCATTTGTGTATTCATTTCACATCAAGTTCTTTAATGCCAACATCGGCATTTAAATGTTGAGCTCATTTACATGCTTATTAATTTTTTGTATCCAAGTAAAAGAAGTATGAACAAATGGACTTCTTCTACGACTATAACTGTGTGAATATGTGTGCTATAGTTGCGGTCACAGTGGCATCCAACACTTATTGTCATTATAATGTATCCAAGAACTAAAGATTTTATCTGTTCATAAAGATTTTTAAAAACTTGCACCTGACAAGCCAGGCATAGTTTGTTCTTTATCTAAATTCCTAAGTGAATAAAGCAACTTTTACAAATTTCCGTGTGATTAGTTGCTACACAGTTTGTGCGTCTGAGTAAGTCAAGCAGCACTGTAGTGTGAGTGCAGAGAAGCCAGGTGCGGTGTTAGGGTCCGTGGGGTACCCAGTGATAATTTCCAAACTATGGTGGGGGTGGGGGGATGGCTCCACTGTACTGTGCATTCAGATCTCGCAGAATTCGGGTGTGCATCTTAGGAAGAATACTGCTAGTAAACCAGGAAGCATCCACAGAAGACCTAGCACAGTTAGTGGTCTGGAACCTGCCTGTGGTTCAAGCAGAAATGCTTGAAAGAACAATGGCTGCTTGGCCTGGAGAAGAAAGGACTAAGAATTTACACTAAAACTGTACTCAGATATGTGGAGGCTTGTCACAGAATGGGGGATAGATATGTTAATGTAAGAAAGAATCTGGGGTAAAGTGTGTAAACTGGGCTCTCAAGGCTTCCTCCTGATGTCAGTTCTTTCAGTTATTTTGGAAATTATTTCCAGAAGCGGAATTTCTGCATCACATGTTAATTCTATGTTTAATTTTTCAGAAACTGCCATACTATTCTCTGTACCTCTTTACATAACATTTTACATTTCTGCCCTACAGTGAACAAGAGTTCCAATTACTCCACATCCTTAATGACATCTGTTATTTAGCAGTAACATTTTAAAAATGAAATTCTCTTATTATATCACTGGTTCGAATAACAATCCTCTTTTATTTTGTTGTAGGAAAGCAATTCAGAGTTTTGTTTCTTAGCACAGTACGTACAAGGCATACTTGTAAACATAAACAGACACCAATTAAAAAGAAAGAGCAGCTGCTAGAAGATTCCACAGAGGACTTGGATTATGGGTTTTTGTCTAACTACAAGCTTCTCAACACTGCCATCACAAGAGCACAATCCCTGGTTGCCGTGGTGGGCGATCCCATTGCTCTGTGCTCCATTGGAAGATGCAGGTAATTACGTGTTAGTGTTGGAGACACTGCACGGAGAAATGTAGTGATCTGTATCCCTGTGTACATGTTTATTTACATGACCTCTTCGCTAATTAAACTTTAGTCTTACCTGATAGCCAGTGGGAACACAAAAATATATTGTTTTGAGTGTGTTCATTGCATATATACACTTGTGAACTCATTGTTCATCGTCATTCATTCGATATTTTCTGAGTGCTTGCTATGTTCCAAGCACTCTTCTAGCCACTGAGGATGTATCAGTGAACAAACAGACAGAAATCTCTGCCTTTTGGGGGCTTAACATTTTATTGGGGAGGAGAGGAAGACCAACAATAAAGAAAGTAAAAACACTTTGTAACATTTTCTCTGATAAGTTCAGTGGAAGAGAAATAGAACGTGAAGGGATTAAAAGGGCTGGGGTAGGTGGACCAGCCTGTGATTGTTCTGTGCAGTTGGAGTTGCCTCTTGGAGAAGTTCACATTGGAGGTGGGGTGTGTGCTTTGCGGGTGTCTGGGGTGAACGTGCTGTGGAACAAGTGGGCACCCAGTGGGGTCCTGAAGGTGGCTTTGTGGACACGCATTATCTTTGATGGAGACTGAATGTTATACACTTAGTTTCCTTTGTTCTCCTTTAGTATTGCTTTAGCTTGTTTTTGATGAATTTCCTTCTCATTTTTTCTCAAGGCTTCACAGTGTAAATAATTCTTTGTGTCTGGTTAATTCAGAGAACCTTAAAATTAGGGGGATAAGAAGAGTTTTTATTTGGCTTTAGGAAAAACTGATAATATTCCTTAGATTGTAGTCATAAGGAATGTTAAAATATCAGCATATATACAAAGATGGGATCAATAAAGAACAGAAATGGTATGGACCTAACAGAAGCAGAAGATATGAAGAAGAGGTGGCAAGAATACACAGAAGAACTGTACAGAAAAGATCTTCACAACCCAGATAATCACAATGGTGTGATCACTCACCTAGAGCCAGACATCCTGGAATGTGAAGTTGAGTGGGCCTTAGGAAGCATGGAAGGTGATGCTTCCTAAGGAGGTGATGGAATTACTGTTGAACTATGTCAGATCCTAAAAGATGATGCTGTGAAAGTGCTACATTCAGTATACCAGCAAATTTGGAAAACTCAGCAGTGGCTACAGGACTGGAAAAGGTCAGTTTTCATTCCAATCCCTAAGAAAGGCAATCCCAAAGAATGCTCCAACTACTGCACAATTGCAGCAAAGTAATGCTGAAAATTCTCTAAGCCAGACTTCAATAATACATGAACCATGAACTTCCAGATGTTCAAGCTGGTTTTAGAAAAGGCAGAGGAACCAGAGATCAAATTGCTGACATCTGCTGGATCATCGAAAAAGCAAGAGAGTTCCAGAAAAACATTTATTTCTGCTTTATTGACTATGCCAAAGCCTTTGACGGTGTGGATCACAATAAACTGTGGAATATTCGTAAAGAGATGGGAATACCAGACCACCTGACCTGCCTCTTGAGAAATCTGTTTGAAGGTCAGGAAACAACAATTAGAACTGGACGTGGAACCACAGACTGTCTCCAGATAGGAAAAGGAGTACGTCAAGGCTGTATATTGTCATCCTGCTTATTTAACTTATATGCGGAGTACATCATGAGAAACACTGGGCTGGAGGAAGCACAAGCTGGAATCAAGATTGCCGGGAGAAATATCAATAACCTCAGATATGTAGATGACACCACTCTTATGGCAGAAAGTGAAAAGGAACTAAAGAGCCTCTTGATGGAAGTGAAAGAGGAGAGTGAAAAAGTTGGCTTAAAGCTCAACATTCAGAAAACTAAGATCATGGCATCCGGTCCCATCACTTCATGGCAAATAGATGTGGAAACAGTGGAAATAGTAACAGGCTTCATTTTGGGGAGCTCCAAAATCACTGCAGATGGTGACTGCAGGCATGAAATAAAAAGACGCTTACTCCTTGGAAGAAAAGTTATGACCAACCCAGAGAGCACATTACTTTGCCAACAAAGGTTCGTGTAAGTCAAGGCTGTGGTTTTTCCAGTAGTCATGTATGGATGTCAGAATTGGACTATAAAGAAAGCTGAGGGCTGAAGAATTGATGCTTTTGAACTGTGGTGTTGGAGAAGACTCTTAAGAGTCCCTTAGACTGCACGGAGATCCAACCAGTCCATCCTAAAGGAGATCAGTCCTGAATGTTCATTGGAAGGACTGATGTTGAAGCTGAAACTCCAATACCTTGGCCACCTGATGTGAAGAGCTGACTTATTTGAAAAGACCCTGATGCTGGGAAAGATTGAAGGTGAGAGGAGAAGGGGACGACAGAGGATGAGATGGTTGGATGGCATCACCGACTCAATGAACATGAGTTTGGGTGAATTCTGGGAGTTAGTTATGGACAGGGTGGCCTGGCGTGCTGCAGTCCCTGGGGTCGCAAAGAGTTGGACATGACTGAGTGACTGAACTGAACTGAACTGATAAAAACTTTCTCTTTGTACACTTATGTTTTATATTAGGTAATAGGGATTTTAACTCTATGAACCCAGTAATGTGAGACTTTGCCTATGCAGTGTTGAAAGACTGTGTTAGCAAAAAAAAAAAAAAAAAAAAAAAATTGAACAGAAATTTAGACGACTCTTGATGAAAAAGAACAAAATGTACTAGAGATTACTTAGAATTTTTAAAAGTATTCTAATACCTGTCAACGTGAGTTCAGAAAAGTAGAATGACCTCAAATACACCTTGGGTAGTTACTTCTTAATATGTTGGAGTAGACAAAGCTGTTAGCAAGTGGCTCTTTTAGACCAGGTCTTCTATTGGAGGACAGATAGAATAGCAGTTTATTATCTGCTTTCCTGTCTCAGCAGGAAAAAAGTATTCTTTGGGAAGGGAGACAGTTTGGGACCTTTAATTTAAGAGTAAGCTGTATATATTAGACTCCAAAAGAAGTTAATATACTTTATAGGGGAAAGCCATTAACAGTGGAGTCAGGTAGAGTTTAATTTATGGTTACATTATGAACAATGACCTTTTATTTTTAACAAAATAAAATTTGAATGGTCCACGGATTGTTTTATATAGCTAAACAGTTCTGTTGTAAAATATCTTAAATTTCACATTTAAAAAATAATTTCCATTAATTTTTAGCCACTAATGACAAAAAGTGGGGAAGGGAATATGTTAATTACAAGATACAACTGAATAAAGTTAAGTGTATTAATTTGGCTTCCCTCTGAGATGTTTACTTTGGTTACTTTACTGTTCATTGAAAATATATTTGGTTAGAATATTGCTGTGATAGTTTACTACTTTTGTTTATATTTATCATTTGATAAATGAGAGAACACATATAATTGGATTAGAATTTAATAGATTAAAACAAGCAAAAAAAAAAACAGTTGACATACATTAAAAATCAACTGAAAACTTTTGGGGGAATAAATAGGTATAACAGTGGTCTTGAGTGACATTACCTTTGGATGTTCTTTATAAATAACCCCAGACATTTACCAACATGCATATTTTTTTAAACCATTACCCTTCCCATTGAGTCACACTATACTGTGAATTATGTGGGATTAGCATTGTTCACCCCTTCTTTGAGCAGAGAGGTGGAGGAATTCTTTCTGAGGCCACCGCTGTCAGGCTCATTTTTAACTTAAAGCCAGGTCTACTGGTTGTTTATTTCTTACTACTCAGTTGGAGTGTGTCAAGGACCTCACATTAATTTATAAGCTGGGTGAAATATTTTCAAAGAAGTCAGTACACTGTGTAGGGAGAGAAAATGACATGCCCTGTAGCTGAAGGGGAGTGCTGGTTGTCTGTGTTATTTGAGCAGTTTAATGAACTGTATAACCCAAGTGCTGATAGTTGAGGCATATGGATATTTATGCTTCACTCTTACCAGCTTCACTAGGAATTAAATTAATCTCGAAATGCAAATGACCCTGAGGGACGTATCGTGGTTCTTGGGTGCTGCAGTGATGAGGGTGTGGGTTCTCTGTGGTCTGAGGTGGTAAGGCTGTGTCACTCGCCCCTCATGTGATTTATACAAAACCAATATGATACTTCCAAATACTGATCAAGTTTTTAGGGATAATTACTGTGTATGGTATATCGGTTTAGAAGGCAGCCAGTTATATAATCTTTTTTTGTTGTAAAGTGCTTTTAAAGAGAATTTTCCTATTAACTCTAAATGAACATGGGGAACTTTCCCTTCTCCTCCTCACCAAACCAGTGAGTATTGATATCGTAACTGCTGTTCAGTGCTGGGTCAGGTGCTTTGCACACTCAGCCTCTTCAGTCAGACCAATAACCCTGCAATGTGGGGGGTTTATTTGCATTTTAAATGGGCAGCCTGAAGTAGAGCTTCAATTTCTGCCCAGGGCCACCTAGCTATTAAGAAACTCATTCAAACAGATGTCACATTGACTTCAAAACCCACACTCTTCTTTCTAAGTTACCTTGCCTCTCCCAGGGAGCGGTGCATGTGTGAATAAATAAGCCCTGAAGGGGGAGAGGCGGAGGAGGCAGGTGTGGGGAGGGAGTGGGCGGGGGGTGGGATGGGGGGAATCATACATTTTCTCCAAACAAGCATGTTTGGAAAAGATCTTCTTTTGAAGTGAATTTATTAGTGAATTCTATCTCCTCTATAAGGTATAAACATGTTTCACAGACGCGGAGATGTGTGTATAGGTGTATGTGCGCACATGCCCTCTCTCTGTGTGAAATAAGGGCACCAAATGAATTTCCAGTGTTTTATCCGTGATCCAGAAGCAAGGTTGGCATGAAAATAAAACCAGACTTTCTGTTCATGTACTGGGTGAAAGTAACGTTTTGTTTTCTCAAAGTAATACTTCCGTTACGACGTAGAGACACACTCGTGTTCTCTAACCAGCATTACATAACATGTTAACAGTTTAGGGAGCAGCTGAGAATTGATGAAGCATTTAAATAACCTTAGTGGTAAATTTTTCAGTCTGAGTGTTGAAATTCTCACGTGATCTTCCAATTCAGTGTTCTGAAATGCCTCATAATACCATGTGTAGTATTTCATTAAAGTTCTGAGTTCAAGAACAGAGTGAAATAGTCTGTGAAAGAGCCTTCACAGAGAGAGAAAGGAGTCTTTCTGGCTGTAAGAATTTTTGAGGGAAAAATTACATTTCTCTCAAGGTTTAAAAGTGGAGGAATAAAGCATTTTTATTAAGTGATAAAGCATAATAATAATACTGTTCGTGCCCTGTTTCCCACCTGATGGGACTGAGGTAGGAGGAGAGGTTAAATAACTTGCCCAGCTGACTGAGCCTTGACTGAGGCCCGGGCAGCCTAGATCTGGAGTCCTTGCACTTGACCTTCCCAGGGCAATCAAGAGACAGCGAGGTTTAAGAGGGAGATTCCGGGCTACTTTGGAGTTGTTTCAGCTTGATGAGCTTATAGCCAGTGGTCAGTGTTACGCATGAAATGGTGTCCTTTAACTTGAAGTCTGTTCCTTGGGATCCCTGGGGTCGTACAGACCAGGGTTCCTCAGCCCCCGGGCCACGGAGCGGGCGGCGCCCCAGGAGGAGAACACGGCGGCAAGCTTCGTGGCTGGGGGCAGCCTTCCCTGTGCTCACGTTACCCTCTGAGCGCTGCGTCCTGTCAGATCAGCAGCAGCTTTGGATTCTCAAAGGAGCTCAGCCCTGGGCTTGAATCATCCCTAAATCATCCCCTTCCCCCGTCTCTGTCAGTGGAAAATTTGTCTTCCATGAGACTGGCCCTTGGTGCCCAAAAGGTTGGGAACCTCTGTTACAGACGGAGCCTTGTCGGCAAGCTACCAGGTTCTCGTGACGCGTGAGGCTGGCTCACAGTTCTGCTTCACTTGACGTTACTCAGTGCATTGAGGTCGGTGAGAGGAGTATAGGGGCAGGCTATGGAGTTTATAAAGGAGCTTGAAACAGAGCAAGTTCTAGCATTTTGGCTGTGTAAGCTGGGAATGAAATACACTGCAAGAATTTAATATTAAAACCTGGGCTATAGTAAAGTCAGTCCACTCTCTCCTTGTTTTGCTGTGTCTTTAGGTTCACATGAATATGAAATGTCACTCTATGAAATTGTTACTTTATCAATTAGACCAAAAGAACTTCCTTATATGTTGATAAATGTTAATGCAGTTGAACATTATGGGGTTTTATCAAAAGGGTGGAGAGTTTATGGATTTTTAGATCCTGAGTGCTGTGTTGAAAACCGTTAGCTATCAGACTATGAAGATAAAAAACTGATTCCTGTGGAAAGGTTCTTAGGAATAAAAATAAAGAGCATTTCTTAGTGACACACACTTTCAGTGGCTCGGTGACCATCTTGTTAGCCTTTGTGTCTTATTGTCAGAAATGCACATTTACTCAGTTCAGTTCAGTTGCTCAGTTGTGTTCAACTCTTTGTGACCCTGTGGACAGCAGCATACCAGGCGTCCCTGTCTGTCACCAAATCCCGGAGTTTGCTGAAACTCATGTCCATCACTGGTCGGATGGTGATGCCATCCAACCATCTCATCTTCTGTCGTCCCCGTCTCCTCCCACCCTCAGTCTTTCCCAGCATCAGGGTCTTTTCTAATGAGTAAGTTCTTCGCATCAGGTGGCCAGAGTATTGGAGCTTCATCATCAGTCCTTCCAATGACTATTCAGGAGTGGTTTCGTTTAGGATCGACTGGTTTGATCTTGCAGTCCAAGGGTTCTCAAGAGTTTTCTTCAACGTATTTATTATCTTGTAGAATTTTTACTTTTCCTGTTGACATGG
This sequence comes from Muntiacus reevesi, assembly GCF_963930625.1. Taxonomy (NCBI): domain Eukaryota; kingdom Metazoa; phylum Chordata; class Mammalia; order Artiodactyla; family Cervidae; genus Muntiacus; species Muntiacus reevesi. The sequence goes on from NC_089266.1 coordinate 237,410, forward strand.
AGGCCTGAATTTTTTTCTCTACTTATTTCTTAAACTCATCTTTGAAAAACTACAAAAGATGGTAGAAAGCATATGTAAGAGAAACATAGTTTGAAATTAATATCTGCAGTTTTATAAATACTTTAACTCCACTCCTATTCGTATACTGACTTTTGTAATATACAGCTTTGTATTTATGCTTCTTGAAGCCATTTTGATTACTTGCTGTCCGTCTGGACACATGGATACCAACTTGAGAAGAAATCATATCACATAGCTTTTATAACATAATAAAACATTATTTGAACCTCATGTTGAAGGTAGGTATGCATATTTAAAGAAAGCTGAGCACCAAAGCATTGATGCTTTTGAACTGTGGTGTTGGAGAAGACTCTTGAGAGTCTCTTGGACTTCAAGGAGATCCAGTCAGTCCATCTTAAAGGAAATCAGTCCTGAATGTTCATTGGAAGGACTGATGTTGAAGCTGAAACTCTAGTACTTTGGCCACCTGATGCGAAGAGCTGACTCACTTGAAAAGACCCTGATGCTGGGAAAGATTGAAGGCGGGAGGAGAAGGGGACGACAGAGGATGAGATGGTTGGATGGCATCACCAACTCAATGGGCATGAGTTTGAGTAAATCCCCGGAGTTAGTGATGGACAGGGAGGCCTGGCGTGCTGCAGTCTATGGGGTCGCAAAGAGTCAGACACGACTGAGTGACTGAACGGAACTGAACTGATGCATATTTATAATATTTAAAATCTTTAAACTTTTTATATGTTGTCTTCTATAATAGATATGTAATATTTTTACTATTTGGAGATCAGTTTTCAAAACTTTAGGAACAACAGTGTACGACTGGAACAGTTTTGAATGTATTTGTCTCCATTAGTATTTTTTAATTTGATTAGGACATAATCATTAAAATTAGCATTCCAACTTCCTGTATTTTTTCGTAATTTGCCTGTCTTAGTCAATTAATGTTATAAGCTGTGCTGTGACAGGCATCAGCTAATTAAAAGAAAAGTATGGTAGTAACTAGTTAACTTCTTATCAGTTCTGAAATCCTTGCTTATTGTGTGGATAACAAACCTTTTTGTATGCATAGTCGAGCATTGACTGTGTGTTCTATCAGGATGAATTGAGAATTTGTGTGTCCCACAGTACAAGACGTGACTGAGCTTCAGAGCCACACTTCTGAAGTCCTGTGATCTGGTGGGAAGATTATACCTGAATCATAGATGAATATTGGACCTAAGGGTTCGGGGTTGGAGTGGGAGAGGGGATTATCTTTAGTTGCTTTCAGTCATTTCTGTGATCTTGTCCACTTTAACTGCAAACTGATCTTCTAAATCTTTTCTGTAGGAAATTTTGGGAGCGGTTTATTGCCCTGTGTCATGAAAATAATAGCCTGCATGGAATCACTTTTGAACAGATCAAAGCTCAGCTAGAGGCTTTAGAACTAAAGAAGACGTACGTGTTGAATCCACTGGCACCTGAATTTATACCCCGGGCTCTGAGAGTACAGCACACAGCAAACACCAACAAACCACAGCAGTCACCCCCCAAGGTAAAGCCCTTTAGTGAAACTGAAGAGGTTAAAGCGAGAGAGCGCGCTGAGGTGTCAGAGCTGTTTTGGGCCTCAAGCTACTTTAAGTATTGGGGTTGACGACCAGCAGTTTCTGCAAGGAACTTGTCCAGCGTGGGCATGTAAGTGAAAATACGGTGTGTCGTTCAGCCATACTACTTGACGGCATTATCATCCTCAAAACATTTTCAAGGACCTGACTGGGTCCTTTGTTTAATATAATCTCCCAGTCCTCTCTACTGATGGACATACTTTAGCAAGACATGAATAAAACAAAGCAGCTTCAAAGACCATCACACGCATTAAAACCATGCTCTCACAGCCTATTATTTTTACAAGGAATAATATTATTATAACAATATTTGTATAAAGAAGATAGTTCTCATCTCTTGTTGATGACCAGCTAGTTTCAAGTGGTATTTGATACAGTGAGAAAATTGGCCAACTTCCTGAAGATAACTGGAGTTGTTTGTTGTTAAGTATTTGTTGTAAGAAATAATCCAGGCACTGGGATTGGATGTGGGGGAATCAAGGCCATTTCTACTTTTGAACTATAGTTATTTTGGGCAGAAACAGCTGTTTATTTGCTAGATTGCCTGAAAAAAAAGAAATGCTTGCACTTACCATCTAGAAAAGAAAGCTATGAGAGTGGCCTGTTTAGTATTTACTCTGGTTGTTGGGGTGTATTTATAGTCATCAGCATGATATTAAACTTACTGACATGAATTGAGGGAGTATGCCAGTTTTTGGCTTCATTTTAAAAACGTGAAACATAAGGTGTAAGAAGTAATTACTGGTTTAATATCTTGAACCTTTTAGCTGAGTAGGTATTAAAACTGAGATGAGAACTGATTTTCCTGTGTTAATATACTGTTGTCTGAGTTTAATAGAAATGAACCTGATGTGCAGTAATGCTTCAGTGATTTGGGATTGCTAGGAGATTAAGCATTTTGCATAACTGAATCCTCTAGATTTCTAAGTTTAAACTATGAACAAGTTAATAATCAACTTATTTATCAAATAGCTAAGTTTCTTCTATGTGACAGCCATTACAGTGTGTGCTAGAGAAGCAAATTAGCTCCAGTCTTGTTGCGGTAGATGTTGGAGGGATGATGGTCAGCGGAAGTACAGTCCGCAACTGTGGAAGTTTAAGGTAGTTTCCACTATGGAGATACTGCTTAGGAGAGCACCAAGTGAATGGAGTGAGGGTGAGAGTGAGGAGATGTGTCAGAAACTTAGAGTAGAAGCTTCCTTGGGGCAGAAGTTTTTGCCCGTATTAGTTCCTGCTCCAGCCTCTGTGCCCAGAACAGCGTCTGGCTTATCATAGGTGCTTAGAAGAGGAGTGAGTGATGCCCAGTAAGGAGCTTAGACAAAAAGCAAGAGGCATGAGAGAGAGGGCGCTCTCAGGGAGCAGCAAGTAGCTTAAAGTGTGTGAAGAGTGGGAACCCAGTTACAAGCTCTTAAACTTTATTGTTTTTTATTTTAAATGTTGCAAAGACATTATACCTTTTGCACATTCTTAAAATACCATAACTGCAATAAACTCTTTTAATTGACCAGTGTTAGCATTAATCGATGTATGATAGATGTAGCTATATTTAAGCCATGATACTAGATGTGTACTGACCCTAAGCAAGATCCTGAAGTTTGCTTTTGTTTTTATCTTAAAGGTAAAGAAAATATGTATTGAATCCACTTGCTTTTCTAAAACTATAAGCTCCCTGAAGCCAAAATTCCTAGTCTGTGTACTCTTTATGGCCCCTAGCGCCTCGCCCCTCTCTGCACAGAGTGGGTGCTCAGTAAGGATCTGATAAGTAAATAGAGATTGTGATGCGTCCAGGGGAGTGCCATGTGGCTTTCTTCTTTCACAGGAAGACTGTAATTAGAGGCCACAGTAGCTGTTTTCCGAGTTTTTTCTTTTTAACTTTTTAGGAACCCTTCTTCATGGATCCAGTGGATATCATCTGTTGTTTTACTGTCACCAACACAGTGGCTCACTAAGCTGTTTACATACTGGCTATTTAAAGTTATTATTTATTCATGTGTGACCATGGTGACTAGGTAACTAAGGTATGGTGAGCCAAAGGTTATTTTTGTCATCTTCTCTCCCTTCACTCCCCAGTACTTTATTTTATTTCTGTTAAGTTGTTTTGAGGATTGAATTTGTACTGGAATCATTTTTTTAAATATAGCTTTCTATTGTAGAACATTTCAAATATATACATAAGTAGAATAGTATAAGGAAGTCCCGATCATTTGGCTTCATTTAACTATCAATTTATCTTTAATTTTGTTTCACCTGCAGCGCAGTTCTCTCACCCTACCACCACCGCATATACACATTGGAGAATTTTGAAACAAATTTTGGATAATTTATTTCATATGCTAGAATCTTTTGATGAAGGGGAATTACTTCATTGCAATAAAAATGCTATTTCTGAAAACATGACATTAAGCCATGTTATCTCCCCCCTAAGTTTTCTTAATGTTTAACTTTTAATACAATTCTGTGCATAAGAAATGTTAAAGTTTAGTGTTGTTAATGTTGGGCTAAGACTTAAAATCACAGCAAGATGTAATGTAGGTAAAGTCATCCAGCGCTGGGTGATGCTTGAACATGCTCTGGGACCTGCTTCCTCAGGACCATGTTTGGCAGCAAAGCATGCCTCTAGCTGTTTATCAATCAAGTAGCTTTTTTCTCCTCACTGAGATGTCGGTCCTGTGGTTTAGTGAAGGTGCAAAATATTACAGACACGAGGAGCAGCAGGCAGTCCTAGCTAAGCTTTCATTGCCTCACTGTCTCCAGGCATCATGTATTTATTGGAAAGCATCTGTTTCACAGGTGCCTACAGAGTGCGTATGGAGGACGTGATTTGCCTGTCTTTGGTCTGCTTACTGCTAGGCTCCATGCTGGAGCAGTGTTGAGAAGCTGCTAAAATGGAAAGGGTTCATTTGTACCTCTCTGAAAGGTATTCAGTGGGTAGATAGTATTTAGAAATGGATCTTTTGAGAAGACTGTAGCATTGTTTTCTGGGTTGTAGTCTGTGGGTCATTCCTCACTGTTTCCACTGGTGGTGTGTCTTAGTCTTACATTAGCCTCTGCTTAGGCAGGGTGAACATGTCGTGGGCCCTCACAGACATTTGTTGAATGAATAAACAGAAAGTGATGAAAGAACGAGTGAATAAAAAATAATGAATGAATAAATGGTTGAGTTAAAAGAAATCCTCAAAAAATAGATGATATGGACTGCATTTACTTATAAGCTTTCTACCAAAGGTATGCGTACTTTCTGAGATTTATTGGCAAAAGTTTGGAGTTATCGTCGTGGAATGACTTTTACAGTTAGTCCCAGCTTACTGCTGCATCATTGTTTTGTTCACATGCTACCAAACAGTGTGTATTTTGCATAGACCACGCACACCTACTGCCCTGCCATTGCACACTAGGTCTGAATACGCTGGGTGAGTTTTCCTGCACTGAACCACATTGAACCGCAGTGAACCATACCGGTGCTGGTTGCGCTTGAAGATAGTATACTGTCTTTTAATGTGAGAGTCCCCAGGTTGCTTTTTTCCCTCATTTATTCAACAGTATTCATTGGGCCAGGAGATGTTGTAGGTTCAGGGAACCATTAGGACATAAACAGATGAAGTCCCAGATCATTAGGTCCTTTCATTCTTGACATGCCTCATCTCCATCAACAGAGTCATCACACCAGCACTGAGATGTGGCTGTCATCTTTCCAAGTTTCTTTCTCACTCAGGTGATGAACGCAGCACCCACAGTGCTGAGGTATATTGTCTACTGTAGACTGTGATTACTCTCTGTGTTGGTTTCCTATTGCTGCTGTAACAAGTTAGCACACACTAAGTGACTTCAAACAGTACACATTTACTATCTCACGTTTCTTTGAGTCAGATGTCCAGGCTGTTTTGGTTGGTCTCTTGGCTTTGCGTCTCAGGAGGCAGGATCAAGGTGTTGGTCAGCTGGGCTCTTATCTCAGGTCATGTAGGCTGTTGGCAGAATCCAGTCTTTGTGGCTGTAAGGACTGGGGTCCCAGTCTCCTTGCTGGCTGTCACCTGGGAGCCATTTTTAGCCTCTGCTGACTTCTCTCCAGTTCCCCCCTGTGGCCCCACGTCTCAGAGCTGTCAGCAGTGCATGCAACCTTCTGTCTCTTGGAATCTCTGCTTCCCCTTCTGCCACATCCCTTGCTGCCTTTTCTACTGTCTCTCTGAATCCAGCTGGAGAGATTGCTCTGGTTTTAGGGCTCATGTGATTAGATTGGATCCACCCAGATAATCCAGGATAATCTTCCTGTATTGTCTTTAGTTAGATCTGCAGAGTCCCCTTTGCCCCATAACATGTGGCCAGGGACTGGGTTGGACATGTCTCTGGGGGGACTGCTCTGCCTCCCACACTGACTACACCGCTGTGTTTTCTCCACGTGCTACACGGTTGCCCCTGGTTGATGGGTTTACCAGCTAAGAAATCTGGACAGTTTGTTAACCTCTTGGACTGGTCTTCCCTCTGTGCCACTGGCTCTGCTTTCTTCTGCGGAGCGTCTGCCTGCGGCTGCTCCTGTTATCACTTCTAACTGCTTGTGCTTCTCATCCTCCTGCTGTACCGCCATCCCTGCCGAGCGCGCCTTCTTACTTTCTCTCCTTTCTTCTGCCTGCTTTTCTTTTCACTTCTCTCTTCCTCAGAAGCTCCTTTTTTTTATAGCTAATGACAGTCACTGTGAACCTTCTCTGGTTAATGAACCAACTATGATTCTTCCCGGACTGTTTGTTTGTTTGTTTTCAAGTTAGAGCTGAGCTGCCCTTGCATACCCATCTCTAACCAGCTGGATGATCTGGGTATTTAAAATGTTGACTGATAGGGAGATAAATGAGGCATCATTGACCTTTGCTCTGGTCAAGAATGAACTCTTCTTCTTGCTGCAGACGTTACCCCTACCTGAGTTTTCAGGTGTAATGTACGAAATAAAAAATTCGTGTGGCCGAAGGGTGAGTCGTGTAGTGTGCTCCCTTGTGCTGTGTGGTGGCTTAGTGTGTTCAGTTCAGCCCATGAAAAGAGAAAAAAAGATGTTTTAAAGTCTAGACATGCACAGCCATTGTTTCTTCAAATGTTATTTCTGCCCCAGAGTCATTTTTAATGCCACTGTATGAATCTGCCATTGCTTTTTTTAATAAATTTTCTATTGGTGGACATTTAGATGCCTACAAGTGTGATTACTGTGTTAAAGTGTATGTACATTTCTGGTGCTTTTGACTTGCACTGCCACTTTGCATTCTAGAAAATTTGTACATTATCTCTTAAGCAGATTATAACACTGTGTATTTTCCTGTTCACTCAGTAAATTTTACAGTGTAAGACCACATGAACCATACTCAAAATATCGTACACCCAAAGCATGTTTACGTCCATGTCATTGTTTTAAAGGTTCTTATCTTCAAGAGTTGAAGACTGATATCTTTCCCTTGAAAAGAGCTTTTGCATCATCACCTAATTCATAGAGAACTGATAGAGAAGCTGCAAAGGAATAGAATTTAGGTATCAGTCATGTTGATGAATATTTCTTTTAACATAAAAATTCATTTAAAAAGAAAAAGGAATTTTAAGTATCCTTAATTTGAAATGAGGAATCTTGAGGCCTAGCACCATGACTTAGTGTTTAAAACAGAAACTCAGCTCAGAGGCATCTAATGGTTATTAATTACAGACTCACAATCTTTAAATTTTAATTGTTGTTATATACATTTCGTTTGCATGGGACTAGGAAAATGGTTATTGTTCTTTCATATTAGGTATGTTTAAATTATTATTTGTGTTTTTCTATAAAGGGGAAAAGCCTCCATCATACCCAGAATGATCATTTCCAGAATGATGGAATTGGTAAGTGGAAGAATTAGTCCTATGAAAACTTGTTTTTGTGATGCAAGACATTTATCCCAGATTTCATGGGGAGAGGGACACACACACACAGACACTTTGGAACTCAGCCAGCTTTTATTTAACACAGCTGTTCTTGTGAATGCTCTGATGTGTCATTTCTGTTAAGGGGTGGTTTTATGGGCACCAGTGTACATAATATAGAAATTGTGAGGATGAACATTTAAGCCTCCTGTGCAGTATAAGGTTTTGGACGTAATATTGATATATCATTGATATCTTACAAGTGTTTGTTTATACATTTTAAGATAAAGTTTATTTGATTCAAAATATTGCAGAATTATGCTTTTAAAACAATAATCGCCTAACCATTTTGTACGTGACTGTGTAACAGTTGCAGGTCAGAACTTTATTCTGAAGAATTATGTATGTGTTCCACTCTTAGAAGAATGTTTACTGTATATGCATGTTTATGTGTTGTATGTATGGTTGTCTCTCTTGAAAGCCACATCTCCAGCTCCTTGCAAGACATTTAAAATTATGCTAGTTTATAAAAGGGCTTCCCTGATAGATCAGTTGGTAAAGAATCCACCCGCAATGCAGGAGACCCCGGTTGGATTCCTGGGTCTGGAAGATCCACTGGAGAAGGGTTAGGCTATCCACTCCAGTGTTCTTGGGCTTCCCTTGTGGGGAAGTTTATAAAGGGGGATACATTGTACCTCTCAAATCAAATAATTTCAGTGAATGTGGTAAAATGATTATTTTTTTTTAATATGCTTTACTCTTCCACACTAATATGGCAAACCTGGGAAATGTATTTTGCTGTGGGATGACTTTAATTATTTTTGTCTATGTGAATATGTAGAGCTATTATGTCCTTTTTCTATTTGTTTTTCAGTTCAGCCCAATCCCTCTGTGCTTATTGGCAATCCTATCAGAGCATATACTCCTCCACCTCCTCTTGGACCTCACCCAAATTTGGGGAAATCTCCAAGCCCTGTTCAGAGAATCGATCCGCACACTGGGACGAGTATTCTTTATGTGCCTGCTGTCTATGGAGGGAATGTCGTCATGTCCGTGCCTTTACCTGTAAGCAGCTGTTTAAGATACTCTCTGTGGAATGAGATAAAGTAGGCTTCACTAAATTACTACCCAAATAGTGTTCTACCAGTCTTTTTTTTTGGCTCTTCAATGCCTGTAAACTTCTTTAAAAACAGCTCTTATGACCCCAAAAATGTGAATTGTTGCTTACAGATTGTTACTGGATTGTCAGCGGCTGTCAAGAAATCTGTAGATTGGATGTTTTGATTGAGAAGCCTTTGTATTGTTTTAAATATTTTTACTGGGAAAAGTTGGGCTAAAAGTTAACAAGAGCTAGTAAATTGGACTCTAGTTTTGTAAAGTGATGTTTTTATTTTATCTTTTGCTTTTTCATTCTTATATAATTTATTAACGCTTCCTAAGAAGGAGACAGAAAGGCATAGAGTAGCCTAGCTCCCTTGGATCTAAACATATCTGAGGAATTCCACGCCTTCCTTCTGAAATCCTGCCTATACTTAAAAACATTATTAAATCATTTCTAAGACTGCCTAGATTTTTAGAGGGCTTCCATCTTATGTAAAACTCATTTTTATTTTCTTTTAAGATTTTTGAATATTTTGGTAAGTGAAAAATTTACTGTTATACAAGTATTTCCAAATCAGGAGTTTTTAGCCTGGAAAATATTTCTTTCATTTAAGACAAGTACTATAATTTCAGATAGAGATGATCATTGTCAAGGATCTTGGACACCCCCTGTCCACATGCCCAAAATGCAAAAATGCATATCTGCTGACATTTTTCAGCCGTTTTGGTCATGATAGTTCACAATCACGGCAGCCAGTGAGGATAACTGTCAATAAGAAGTATCTCATTTATGTCAACTCCCCATAGACTTTCAATTTTAGCTGAGTTGTTTCTTCCCAGACAGCCTGGCAACATTATACATCATCTGCTTTAAATAGTAAGTTGCTTAGGATCTAGATTTCATTTCATTAGGTCACAGAGGCTTTTATTATATAAGATTTCTAAGAGTCTGCATTTAACAGTTATATTAAAATAATAGAGATGGTAGCTCAGATGTCATTGTATTTATTCCTTGTACGTTAATATGCAGCAATTATATATTTAGACATACCTAAAGAAATTTTCTGTTTCTTTAGTTTAATTAATCAGAAGCATTAGGCAAGAATACTGGAGTGGGCTGCCATTTCCTTCTCCAGGGGATCTTCCCAACCCAGGGATCGAACCCGGGTCTTCTTCATTGCAGACAGACGCTTTACCATCTGAGCCACTAGGGAAGCCCCTCGATATTCGAAAATTTGAAAGAAATTTTCTGTTTCTGTAGTTTAATTAATCAGAAGTATTAGTTAAATTAGTGACCTGTTTGAATTTTGCTGACAGTAAGTGAACCTTAAATGATTTGATTATTCATATAAAAGAGTAGTAATACATATTTTTTTGAGTTGAGACTCTTTAGACTGAATTCTTTCTTAAAGTTTTTCCCTGTTCTTTTATTCAAGTTTATTAAACCATATATATATACAGTTATGACTTTATTTATTTATTTTTTAAAATGTTATTTTATTAGTTGGAGGCCAATTACTTCACAACATTTCAGTGGGTTTTGTTATACATTGACACGAATCAGCCATAGAGTTACACGTATTCCCCATCCCGATCCCCCCTCCCACCTCCCTCTCCACCCGACTCCTCTGGGTCCTCCCAGTGCACCAGGCCCGAGCACTCGTCTCATGCATCCCACCTGGGCTAGTGATCTGTTACAGTTATGACTTTAAAAGGCAATTTTCATGGTAACCTGTTACATATGTACATTCATATTGAAGAAAAATGATTCAAGTCTATAAAATGATTTGATGCCTCAAAAAATAATTGTTAATACCTATTTTAAGTTGTTGATTTCTTCCTAACCTAGTGTGTACAGGAAATGATCAATTTTCCCTTCCACACTAAAGATTCAAAGAGCCAATTAAGATATAACCATCATTCTACCAGCTGTTACTACCAACATTCATTTTGTAGTTATTCAGTTTAGTAGCGTTAGCATCTCTGTGTGTTTGCTGTTTCCTAATTAATAGCGCTGCAGCAGTGTGACTGCCACATGCCCTTAAAGCACTTATTTTGTTTCTTGTAATAACCTAGGTGCCGTGGACAGGATACCAGGGCCGGTTTGCGGTCGATCCGCGAATCATCACACACCAGGCCGCAGTGGCCTACAACATGAGCCTCTTGCAGACGCACGGGCGCGGGTCCCCTGCCCCTTACGGCCTCGGGCACCACCCGCCTGCCAGCCTGGGGCAGCCGCAGAGTCCGCATCCGGAGAGGGAGCAGCACGAGCAAGGTCGAAACGGTGAGCTGCTTTGCTGTTCTCATGCTCGTAAGTTGGTGACATGCCAAGTGGTATCACCATGTAAAGTTCCTCTAGCTGGATGATTGTTAACTCGTTCACAGAAGACCTCTTTGAGAAGGAATCCGATGTAAAAACCCTGGGTCCTCTCTCCAGAAGACACAGATAAGTGCACAGATATACATAATTTGCATGCAGCCTCTTATGATTGATATTATCCATTTCCTGAAAAAAATGTTAGTATTTAGATTATTTTAAATGAGAATCATTTAAAACTGAGACAGCAAGCCCTCTCCCGTTAAACATTTTTGTTGATGCAAAATATTTGTGTAGCATACTAAACATGAATGCTACTCTGGCAGTAATTGATTTAAAGTAGTTATTTCTTGTGCAAATCCTAGTCTCTTGTCTACTAGAATTTATAAATAAGGAAAAATTACCCTCTGTATTTTTTACAGTCTAGTTTATTGGGGTATAATTTATACATGGTGAAATTCAGCCTTTAAAATGTAGTTTATGTGTCTTGACGCATATATAGAGGTGTTCACCACCACCAGCATCGAGCTTCAGAGCCTTTACATTACCCGAGAGACCCCTCACACTCCCTTGCAGTCAGTCTCCTCCTCCAGCTCCTCTGGCTTATGTCCGGGTACTTTCGTCTTCAGTCTGTCACGTAGATTAAGTCACAGTGTCTGGGCGCGTTCACTTAGCTTACTTTAAGCTTTCGAGACTGATTTGTGTTGTCTGTGTCAGTTGGTGGTTCCTTTCTGCTGTTGATCAGCAGTCCCTTGCACGGGTGTACTGCCCTGCCTTTATCCATCAATTGTTTTTATCTGTCCTTAATTATTTCTGATTTTTGGCTGTCATGGTAAAGCTGCTATGAACATGTGTCAAACGTATTTTCATTTCTCTCGGGTAAAAACCCAGGACTGAGCTGTTATGTTGGCACTTTTGTTAACTTTGTAAGAAACTGCCATACTGTTTTCCAAAGTGACCACAACCATTTTTAATTTCTACTGTGTGTGAGATTTTTAGTTGCTCCTTAGTTCTCATTAGTTCTTGGTGCCATCAGCTTTTTCAGTTTTCCCCTTGCTCTGATATCTGATAATATCCAGTTACCGTATTGTTTTGCATGATCCTGGTGACCAGTGATGCTGAGTATCTTTTCGTTGGGTTTGTTTGTTATGTATACATCTTTGATGCAGTGTCTATTCATATCTTTTGTCCACTTTTTTATGCCTTCTCTTACTAAGTTATGAATTCTTTATACATTCTGGATAAAAATCTTTAATTAGATGTGCATTTTGAAAATATTTTCTTCTAGGTTGTCTCTTGGCTTTTAATTTTCTTAACAGTATCTTTCAAAGAATAGAAGTTTTCATTTTTGATGAAGTCCAGTTTATTTATTTATTTTTTCTTCTATGTGTCATGCTTTTGGCATATCTTAAGTTTTTTTGCCTTCTGTGTTTTTTTCTAGAAGTTTAATAGTTTCAGCTTTTATATAAGGGTCTCCTTTGAGTTAATTTTTATATATGATATGAGGTAAGAATTGAAAATTTTCTTTATGATCATTTTGCTTTGTTTTTGCATATATGTATGCTCACTTGTTCTAACACCATTTTTGTTATTTATTTATTTTTAATTAATTTATTTTAATTGGGGGCTAATTACTTTACAATATTGTAGTGGTTTCTGCCATACATTCACATGAATCCGCCACGGGTGTACATGTGTTCCCCATCCTGAGCCCCCCTCCCACCTCCCTCCCCATCCCATCCCTCTAGGTCATCCCAGTGCACCAGCCCTGAGCACCCTGTCTCATGCATCGAACTTGGACTGGCGATCTGTTTCACATATGATAATATACATGTTTCAATGCTATTCTCTCAAATCATCCCACCCTCGCCTTCTCCCACAGAGTCCAAAAGTCTGTTCTTTACATCTGTGTCTCTTTTGCTATCTTGTATATAGGGTCATTGTTACCATCTTTCTAAATTCCATATATATGCCTTAATATACTGTATTGGTGTTTTTCTTTCTGGCTTACTTCACTCTGTATGATAGGCTCCAGCTTCATCCACCTCATTAGAACTGATTCAAATGCATTATTTTTAATAACTGAGTAATATTCCATGGTGTATATGTACCACAGCTTCCTTATCCATTCATCTGCTGATGGGCATCTAGGCTGCTTCCATGTCCTGGCTGTTATAAACAGCTAACACCATTTTTTGAAAACAGCCTCTTTTCCTCTGTTAAAATCACCTGGTGCCTCCGTTAACATCGTTTGCCACGTGTGTGAAGGCCGTGTTGTCTTCTGCCGGAGCGTGTGCTTATTTTTGCCCAGCATGCTGTCTTGAGCACAGTAGCTTTATGAAAATCTTGAAATCAGGTAGTACGAGTCCTCCAACTTTATTCTTCTTTTTCAGAAGATTCTATTCCAGGTCCTTTGCATTTTCACCTACATTTTAGAATCAGCTTGTCAATTTCTACAAAAAAGCCTGCTGGGATTTTGATTAGAATTGTGCTGAATCTGTGGGTCAGTTTTGGGGGAGAACTGACATCTTAATATTTAATTTTCTGATATATGAACAGAGTGTCTCTCTCTTCTTTAAGGTCTTCACTTTCTGCCTTAAAATTTTTTTTTCCAAACTACAAGTCTTGCACGTATTTTGTTAAGGTTGAAGGCCTAGATTGATATAGGTATCTCCCCAGTAGTTCATCCCACAGAACCCCAGTATTATATTTTTATTTCATTCAGTTCAGTACACTTTCTGATTTCTCTTAAAATTAGACCCATGGATTATTTATAAAGGTGAATTTAGGTGAGTTATTAGAGATTTTCTAAGTATTTTTCTCTTACTGCTTTCTAGTTTTAATTCAGTTGTGATAAGGGAACACACTTTGCATGACTTGAATCCTTTTGAACTTAATGAGATTTGTTTTACGGCTCAGGATGTGGCCTGTCTTTCTCATGCTCCATGCACATTGAATAAGAGTGGAGCACTCCAGTGGCTGCAGGTCGGGTTGCTTGATGGGACTGTTCAAGTCTGCTTTGTCTTTGCTGATTTTCTGTCTACCTTTTAAAAAATGAATATTGAGAAAGGAATATTGAATTCTCCAAATATCATTGGTGTTTATCTATTTTTCCTTTGACTTTTGCTTGATGATTTTTGAAGTTTCTGATGTTAGGTACATAAACATTTAGGAGTATAACTCTTGGACATAAGTTTAAGCAAACTCAGGGAGATAGTGAAGGACAGGAAAGCCTGGCATGCTACAGTTCATGGGGTCACAAAGAGTCAGACACGACTTAGTGACTGAACAACAACAGCTCTTGATTAATTAGCTCATTTTTCATTATGGAATGAACTTCTTTATCTCTGATAATATTCTTTGCTCTGTGCTCTACTTTGTTGAACATCAGTGCAGACACTTCACCTTTCTTTTGGCAAGTGATAGCACAGTATTTGTTTTAACTTCTATTTTTAATCTGTTTTGTCTTTATACTTAAACTGTATTTCTTTTAGTTTACAAAAAACCTAATGTGACAATCTCTGCCATTTAGTTGGGAGGTCTAGAACATTTATACTTGATGTGATTATTTATAGAGTTATTTCATCATCTTCCTATCTGTTTCAAATTTGTCCATTCTGGTTTCATTCCCTTTTTCCTTTGATTCTGCCTTCTTTTGAATTAGTTGCATATTTTTTATGCTTCCATTTTATCTCCTTTGCTGGATTATTAGCTGTAGCTCTTTTTATTATTTTAGTATTTGCTTTAAGGTTAATAGCATTCATCTTTAATTTACCACAGTTTACTTTCCATTTTATGTTTTACCACTTCAGGCATCAGGTATAGCTAAAGAACATTACAATATTTCAGTTTTTCCTCTTCTGGCCTTTAAGTGTTATCATGCATTTTACTGTTACCTATGTTATAAGCCCCAAACATTGTTATTATTTTCATTGAAATAACCAAGTATCTTTTTAAAGTGTTTTAAATAATAAGACAAATAACCTTTTGTATCTCCATGTAGTTAGTATTTCTGATAGTCTTGATATTCATGTTTCTATTTGAATAAGTTTTCTTCTGCCTGAAGGACTTCTTTTAACACACCTTGTACTACAGTGCCTGTTGGTGATGAATTCTTTCAGCATTTATATGTCTGAAAATTTTTTATTTCACCAGCAATTTTGAAAGATTTTTATAGGGTGTAGAATCTTGGTTGATAGTCTTTATCTTTTAGTTTTCTTGCTTACATTGTTTCCAGTGAGAAATCTGATGTCATCTTTATCTTTGTTTTCCTGTTTATAACATGTCTTTTTTTCTCTAACTACTTTTAAGAGTTTCTTTTTATACTAGTTTTAGTAGTTTGATTATGATAATATTCCTTGGAGTAGTTTTATTCATGCTTCTTGGGTTTGGGGTTTGTTGAGCTTCTTGGATATGTGGGTTTACAGTTTTCATCAAATAAGAAAAGCTTTGACTTCTATTTCTTTAGAATTTGTTTCTGCCTCACCTCTTTTTCTCTTCTGGAGTTTCAGCTACCCATTTCAGTTCAGTTCAGTCAATCAGTCGTGTCCGACTCTTTGCGACCCCATAGACTGCAGCCCGCCAGGCCTCCCTGTCCATCACCAACTCCTGGAGTTTACTCCAACTCATGTCCATTGAGTCAGTGATGCCATCCAACCATGTCATCATCTGTCATCCCCTTCTTCTCCCTTCTTCAATCGATCGCAGTATCAGGGTCTTTTCAAATAAGTCAGCTCTTCGCATCAGGTGGCCAAAGTATTGGAGTTTCAGCTTCAGCATCGGTCCTTCCAATGAATATTCAGGACTGATCTCCTTTAGGATGGACTGGTTGGAGATCCTTGCAGTCCAGGGGACTCTCAAGAGTCTTCTCCAACACCACAGTTCAAAAGCATCAATTCTTTGACTCTCAGCTTTCTTTATAGTCCAATTCTGACATCCATACATGACTACTGGAAAAACCACAGCCTTGACTTACACGGACCTTTGTTGGCAAAGTAATGTGCTCTCTGGGTTGGTCATAACTTTTCTTCCAAGGAGTAAGTGGCTTTTTATTTCATGCCTGCAGTCACCATCTGCCGTGATTTTGGAGCCCCCCAAAATGAAGTCTGTTACTGTTTCCACTGTTTCCCCATCTATTTGCCATGAAGTGGTGGGACCGGATGCCATGATCTTAGTTTTCTGAATGTTGAGCTTTAAGCCAACTTTTTCACTCTCCTCTTTCACTTTCATCAAGAGGCTCTTTAGCTCTTCTTCACTTTCTGCTATAAGGGTGGTGTCATCTGCATATCTGAGGTTATTGATATTTCTCCCGGCAATCTTGACTCCTGCTTGTGCTTCATCCAGCCCAGCGTTTCTCATTATGTACTCTGCATATAAGTTAAATAAGCAGGGGGACAATATACAGCCTTGACGTACTCCTTTCCCGATTTGGAACCAGTCTGTTGTTTCATGCCCAGTTCTCACTGTTGCTTCTTGTCCTGCATACACACTTCTCAGGAGGCAGGTCAGGTGGTCTGGCATTCACATCTCTTAAATAATTTTCTACAGTTTGTTGTGATCCACACAGTTAAAGACTTTGGCATAGTCAGTAAAGCAGAAGTAGATGTTTTTCTGGAACTCTCTTGGTTTTTTGATGATCCAACGGATGTTGGCCGTTTGATCTCTGGTTCGTCTGCCTTTTCTAAAGCCAGCTGGAAAATCTGGAAGTTCATGGTTCATGTACTGTTGAAACCTGGCTTGGAGAATTTTGAGCATTACTTTGCTAGTGTGTGAGATGAGTGCAATTGTGAGGTAGTTTGAGCATTCTTTGGCAATTCCTTTCTTTGGGATTGGAATGAAAACTGACCTTTTCCAGTCTAGTGACCACTGCTGAGTTTTCCAAATTTGCTGGCATATTGAGTGCAACACTTTCACAGCATCATCTTTCAGGATTTGAAATAGCTCAACTGGAATTCCATCACCTCCGTTAGTTTTGTTCTTAGTGATGCTTCCTAAGGCCCGCTTGACTTCACATTCCAGGATGTCTGGCTCTAGGTGAGTGATCACACCATTGTGATTATCTGGGTTTTTTGTATAATTCTTCTTTGTATTCTTGCCACCTCATCTTAATATCTTCTGTTAGGTCCATACCATTTTTGTCCTTTATTGAGCCCATCTTTGTGTGAATGTTCCCTTGGTATCCCTGATTTTCTTGAAGAGATCTCTAGTCTTTCCCATTCTATTGTTTTCCTCTATTTCTTGGCATTGATCGCTGAGGAAGGCTTTTTTATCTCTCCTTGCTATTCTTTGAAACTCTGCATTCAAATGGGTATGTTTTTCCTTTTCTCCTTTGCCTTTCACATCTCTTCTTTTCATAGCTATTTCTAAGGGCTCCTCAGACAGCCATTTTGCCTTTTTGCATTTCTTTTTCCTGGGGATGGTCTTGATCCCTGCCCCCTGTACAATGTCATGAACTTCCGTCCATAGTTTTTCAAGCACTCTGTCAGATCTAATCCCTTGAATCTGTTCGTCACTTCCACTGTACTAATCATAAGGGATTCGATTTGGAATGGTCTAGTGGTTTTGCCTACTTTCTTCAATTTAAGCCTGAATTTGGCAGTAAGGAGTTCATGATCTGAGCCACAGTCAGTTCCCGGTCTTGCTTTTGCTGACTGTATAAAGCTTCTCCATCTTTGACTGCAAAGAATACAATCAATCTGATTTCGGTATTGACCATCTGGTGATGTCCATATGTGGAGTCTTCTCTTGTGTTTGTTGGAAGAGTGTATTTGCTATGACCGTTGTGTTCTTTTAGCAAAACTCTGTTAATCTTTGCCCTGCTTCATTCTGTACTCCAAGGCCAATTTGCCTGTTACTCCAGGTATTTCTTGACTTCCTACTTTTGCATTCCAGTCACCTATAATGAAAAGGACATCTTTTTTTTGGGTTTTAGTTCTAGAAGGTCTTATAGGTCTTCAGCTTCTTCAGCATTACTGGTCGGGGCATAGATTTATTAGGCTTCTTGAAGAACTGATGTTGAAGCTGAAACTCCAATACTTTGGCCACCTGATGTGAAGAGCTGACTCATTTGAAAAGACCCTGATGCTGGAAAAGATTGAGGGCAGGAGGAGAATGGGACAACAGAGGATGAGATGGTTGGATGGCATCACTGACTGATGGACATGAGTTTGGGTAAACTCCGGGAGTTGGTGATGGACAGGGAGGCCTGGTGTGCTGCGGTTCATGGGGTCGCAAAGAGTCGGACACGACTGAGCGACTGAACTGAACTAAAATTTTCCCACAGTTCGTGCGTGCCCTTTTCATTTTAAAAAAAATTCTTTTTTTCTTTTTGTGTTTCATCAAGCATTGTTTCTGCTGCTAATGCCTTCAGGTTCACTGTTTTTCTTCTGCAGTGTCTACTCTGCTAACTGTATTTTTCATCTTGGGCGTTGTAGTTTTCGTTTCTGAGGTTTAGTGGTAGGGCTGTTTTGGCACAGAGTCCCATTGGCATTCTTAAAAGATTGTTTTCAAGAAAGAACTCAAATTAACAATTTTTTGAAGAGATTTAGAATATACAGTAGTTAGTTCTTATAGATTAAAAGCCTTTCACATGCATGAACTAGCATTATTTGTCTATTATAATTGTGAGTTTTTAACCTTAACACTGCTTCCTTTATTATTTATCATCCACTTATATTTAGATTGATATCTATTACTTTTGAAAACATAACTGCATTCTTTTCAGAATATCTCCGTTTAGTTTAGATTCCTTTGTGTGCGTGTGTGCTGAGTTCTTTCAGTCGTGTCCCACTCTGCGACTGCGTGGGCTCAGCCCGCCAGGCTCCTCTGTGCACGGGATTCTCCAGGCAAGAATCCTGGAGTGGGTTGGCATGCCTTCCTCCAGGGGATCCTAGATTCCTTTACTAAATAAAATTGACAGATTGTTTGGATTTTTGCTTAACTGCATTTGTAAGTGACCAAAATATTAAGCCATACATAGCCAGAAACACCAAGGCCTTTTTTTTGTCTAGTCTACAAAAATGAGACTGTAAGCTCCTGGAGAGTGGGCAGTTATCTTTCAGATTATTTGCTGTTTTAAGGTTATCCCTTACTGAGTTTTTGTCTTGTCAAAGAAATTTGCTTCATTTATCAATTTTCTTTCTTGCAGAGAAATTGCAACTCCAAAATTTTAAGAACAAAACCAAAGTAGTAATAATCAATAATGGGTGAAAAAAATGTTTAAAATATCCTACTTTTTGTCTAATATTGAATAGTCATTGGAATTTGTGACATCTATTGGAGACAGTGTATAATAACTTTAAAATATTTCCTTAGGTAAAAGTGATACAAATAATCCTGGACCTGAAATTAATAAGATTCGAACACCAGAGAAAAAACCTACAGAAGCAAAACAGGTAGGTTATTTACCTTTAGTGAATGCATTGTTCTCATGGATTTAGTTTAATTGATCATCTTAGAATCCGGGTGTTTTATAGAAAATTATCTCCCCTTTTACGTTTTGTTGTTTGATGAGGATCTAGTGGGCACATTGCACTCTCTCCCTCTGCTGTTTCTTTGCTACATTATTTTATTTTTCAGAGTACTTTCTCAAATTATGTTATTCATTGATAGACTCAAATTTAGAGACTTCTTATGATAAAGTAGTAAGTGAAGACACAGCTATAGTTGTGTCATTAAAAATTATCTCAGATTGGGAAGAGCTGTTATAGTGAAGAAGGAAGATTTCACATTCTCAAGCCCTCTCTCATCACGCCTGCTGTACCCATCCTTAACTCTTAACCCATTTGTTCATCTGCGTCTGTACTCATGAGCCAGTTAGGCAAAAATCAAATCGTTGGTTGGATTAGTGTTACTGGAGACCCATGTTTTCTGGCCTCAGGGCACCCGTGGGGCACCTGCCTGTGTTTGTGTACCAGGCTCCCTTTGCCCGTTTACTCAGCGGCCCTTTGGATGACTGGGTACCTTCCGCCATTATTCTCATGATCAGAGGATGACCTCGCCTTAGAGATTAAACCCTCAGGATTCCACCCTGCTAGCTGACAACTTTGGACTTGACACTTTTTGTCCTCAGACACCCTTACTTCTTCATCACCAGCCTCATAGGGAGTTTCCGTGAAAACTAATCTGTCCTCTTCCAGTCACTTCCCGTCTTGTGTTTCAGAAGGACAGCACGCTGTAGCTTGAAAACCTTCAGTAGCTTACCACAGTTTTTGAGATTAAAAGGAAAATGTTTATATTCAGTATTGAATCATTCAGGGTCTTGTGTAATTGGGCTGTTGAAGTTTTATTTGATGTCAAGGAGGAGGAAATTAGCATGCAAGCCTAGTTGTAGCTCTGTGTACACAGAACTTCTCATCCCCTTGTAGCCACCGTACTTTTTCGTCTGCTCTCCTCTCTCGGTGTGTAAGCTGCTACCTTTTTCTAGTATGTCTTTCCCTCACTGCAAAACTCCAACCTCTTGTAAAGATTCAGCCCAAGTGTCATCATCTCTCTGAAGTCACCCTTGATTTTCTCAGGCTGTGGGTTCTCATGTCACACCCTCTTACAACACCTCTAATTTTACGTTTATGTGTGATGTCCTCTACTGGACTCTGAGCCAGATTTTAGAAAACTTTCTGTAAGATAGTAAATTCTCAGACTTTGTGGGCCATATGGCTTCTGTTGCAACTGCTCACCTCTGCCATCGTTGTGAGAAAAGAGACACAGACAGCATGTAAATGAATGAGTGTGGCTGTGTTCCAGTAAAACTTCGTGGACAAAAATATAGTGGACTGGAAATGGCCTGGGGGCCAGGCTCTGCCAGCCCTCGCTTTGCAGTCTTGATGGTACAGATGCAGTCTTATTGTGCCTTTAATCTCTCACATCAGGCACAGTATCCTTGATACGCCCTCAATAAGTGTTTGTTGAAGGAATGATGGCAAAAATTGACAGCCAAACAGATTATTCGAAGATGATATAGTACTTATTTTTTTTGTTCACTTCAAAGTTATTTAAGTTGAGACAAGTTTTTTAATGTAGATATGTTTAAGGGAAGAGATGTATAAAAGCAATAAAATCAGAAAGAAAGAACACATTTCAGTGATTTATATCAGAAGGAAATAATTGGTTATCTTTCCAAGGAAGGAAGTGTAAAAAAAAAAAATGTTTTTAAAATGGATATGCTAATACAATAGTAGTATCTCTCCTTATGACTCAGATTTAATATGCTGTTTTTTCTGTTTCATGTTTCCTGATTTAAAGAATATTCTTTTACTTGATTGTCAGAAAGTGATTTACTAGGCACGCAATGCTCTTGCTCCTACTGATAAGAGTGGATCATATCCTTTAGAATTGCCGAGGAGAGGAAAGGTGGGAAGCCACAGGACTTAGATCTTCTGCAGCTAAAAAATATTTCTCCTTTTTTTCTTTTTTTAGATTGATTTGGAATCAAACCCGCAGAACAGAAGTCCTGAATCACGTCCTGGCATTGTTTATCCCAATCCCAAGTTTCATCGCAAAGATAGTCTCACCCCAAGACACTTAAACCTTCCCCTGCCCGCCCCCCACGCGCAGTACGCCATCCCCGGGCGTCATTTTCATGCCCTTCCCCAGCTCCCGAGACCGCCCTTCCCGATTCCGCAGCAGCACGCCTTGCTGAATCAGCAGCAGAGTACCTTGCCTGAACAGCCGAGCCCCGTGCCTGCCCAGCCCAGTCAGGTGGCCCCCCAGCTGGGCCCGCCGCCGCCGCAGCTCTCCCCTGCCTACCCGGCCGGCCCCGGCAGTGCTTTCTTCGGTAACACGGCTCCGCACCGGCCGCAGTCCCCGCCCGCGGAGCCTGTGGTTCCCGAGCGGCAGCCTCCGCCCGCGCTGCGGGAGGGCCCCAGCCCCCTGCGGGCCCTCACGCAGCCCGGCCCAGCCCTGCCTCCACCTCTGAGCAGCTTCCCGGACGAGAGCCCCCCGGGCCTGCCGGTGGGGGAGGCTTTGGGTGAGTTCTCCTGTCGCTGCAGGACGGGACAGCGTCTGGGAGTGTGTACTGGAGTGACGTGTGCTGTGCAGTGTTCATTTGAATCAGGACTGATTTCATTTCTTCACATAATGCTGGCCAAAAAAAAACTTAGTGTATAATCAGAATCTAGTTCCAAATGCTGTATAGAACTAAGTGTACAGTTGGTGTCAGGGTACGTCATGCTGTAGGTGAGGAGGAATCCCCATCATTACCGGGATTTAGTTACTTGGAAATTAGAAGTCCTGCTCTCTCCAAACTCATATGGTAGCCGTGTCTTTGTGGAGAATATCTGATTGTAAAAATTCTTGAAGACATTAACTTGAAACCCTAAACGCTGAAAGCAGACTTGTTACAAATGTGATTACAGATCGTATGCATGGGAGTGTGGCTCTGGAAACCCTGAGGCAGCAGCATGTGCGGCTACAGCAGTGGAGCGAGCACCACGCCTTTCTCAGCCAGGGCAGCCTCCCGTACCCGCACCACCACCACCCGCACCTCCAGCACCTTCCCCAGCCGCCCGTTGGACTGCATCAGCCCCCAGTGAGAGCAGACTGGAAACTCCCCAGCAGTGCCGAAGATGAAGCAGAAACGACTGACTCACGGTCAGAAACAACTGCCTCACACTCGTTTCAGCAGACTGAACAGGGCCCCTGAGACGTGGCCTCCGTCCTGTTTTCTTTCTTGAATGTTGTCCTGTTAGCCTCATACTGGAACACTGCCCCAAAGAAACTGGATGCCAGCCTTCTAGGCAACTGCTACGCAGTTCTGTCGATTGACTCTAAAATGTAGAACATCTTTTTAGAAGTAACTTTTGTGAAAACCTAGGTGTGGAAGGTCTGCTGTGGACCGTGCATTTATGTGGCCTCTAGCTTTGCAGTCTCTTGTGAAAGAGACATGTACCATCACTGTGGGTGTTTTTTCCGTATTCAGTCATAATGCAAAGAGAACAGAATTAAATTAGAGATTATAAGTTAAAAAGTATACATTTACTACCAATATATTTTTTGCACAAAATTCTACCCTCTTTTAAGTCAGATGTTTGAGTCTTCAGTGCTCATTCTAAATTTGTTTTTATGGTGTGTCATTTGACTGCAGTGAAGCATTTCCCAATCCCTTCTGAGTAAGATCCACTGTTATGGTGACCTTCTGTAACTTCCAGCTACCAAAGGCATGGAAAGACAAGGACAGTTGCTTTTAAAGCCAAAAGGGGAAGAAAGAAGTCAGATACTCGGGTATAGTTAGTGTCTTCAGTTCAACATCTGTGAGCATTAATGCTTGCTTTTGAGATGAGTTAATGCTAGTTCTAGTTATTATGCTTTTGTTTGTAAAAATTACACATGTAGTTGACTAAGCTCTCCTCATATTTCATCATCCTTACATAGGTTTCAAGACTTACTCAGAGAACTGTCTAATCGTGAGCAAAGTGAAACACGGGAACTAGCTGAAATGCCACCACCTCAATCAAGACTTTTGCAGTATAGACAAATTCAGGCTAGGAGCCCACCAGCAGCCCCCTCGCCCCCGTCCGGCGCAGACCACAGCACCCACTTTCCGAACTTCACTGACAGCAGCAGAGACCTTGAGGCGGTCAACAGCCCTGCGTTCCCACAGCGCCTGCCGCCCCCGATGTTCAGCTCTCCTTTCTCGTTGCCGTCGGAGCACCTCACCCCTCCTCCTCTGAAGTACCTGGCCCCTGACGGAGCGTGGACTTTCGCTAACTTACAGCAGAACCACCTGATGGGGCCGGGCTTTCCCTACGGCCTACCTCCACTGCCACACAGGCCCCCGCAGGCCCCTTTTGTGCAGATGCAGAGCCACCCGCCGGCTGTCGGTCAGGAGCCGCTCCACCCGCTGTCCTCCCGCACGGTGTCGTCCTCTTCGCTCCCCAGCTTAGAAGAGGTACGTTTCTGTCTTCTCCATTTCTCCTTCCAGCCATCAGTTGATTGTGGAAAAAATCAGTATTTATTGGTTTGATAATGTTAGTGGGCAGATCTTATTGAATTTAATAGTCTTAAATTCTTGCAACTGAAAAGAGGATCTTAAGTAAAGACAATCTTTTATTGCAACTTGTTTTTCAGCTTCATTTTACTGCTCTGTTTGTTTTTTTATTGAAGCATAGCTGCTGTACAATATTGTGTTAGTTTCAGCTGTACAGCAAAGCGGTTTAGTTATATGTATACATATATATATTTATTACTCTTTTCCACTGTGGGTTATTATGAGATACTGAATACTGTTCCCTGTGTTACACAGCAAATCTGTGTTGCATATCTGTTTAATTTACAGCAGTTTGTATTAGTTCATCCCCTACTCCCAGTTTATCCCCTTCCCCCACTTTTGATAGCCATAAGTTAATAGCCATGAGTTTTCTATGTCTGTGTGCCTCTTTCTGTTTTGTATATAGATTCATTTGTGTTATTTTACAGATTCTGCATATAAATGGTATCATATAATACTTTGACTTCACTTGGTGTGATAATGTCCAGGCCCATCCATGTTGCTGCAAATGGCAAAATTCATTTTTTTTGTAGCTGAATAGTATTCTGTTTTATACACACACACACACACACACACACACATACATATAAATATATTCCACTCTGTGTGTGTGTGTGTGTGTGTTAGTTGCTCAGTCATGTCCGACTCTTTATGACCCCACAGACTGTAGCCCACTGGAGTGTTTTGCCATTTCCTTCTCCAGGGAATCTTCCCAACCCAGGAATTGAACCTGGGTCTTCTGCATTGTGGGCAGATTCTTTACTATCTGCGCCGTCAGGAAAGCCCATGCATATATATACACACACATTTTCTTTATCCATTCATCTGTCGATGGACACTGAGTTTGTTTTCCATGTCTTGGCTATTCTAAACAGTGCTGCTGTGAACAGTGGGGCACATGTATCTTTTCAAGTTAGAATTTTTGTCTTTTCCAGATGTGTGCCCGGGAGTGAAACTGCAGAGTCGCGTGGTGGCTCTGGTTTTAGCTGTTACGGAGCCTCCACGCCGTTTCCCACGGCGGCGGCGGCGCCACTTGCTTCCCACAGACAGTGCAGGAGGGTGCCCTTTTCTCCACACCCTCTTTAACTTTCATTATTTGTAGACGTTTTAATGATAGCCAGTCTGACCAGTGTGAGGTGGTACCTTATTGTGGTTTTAATTTGTATTTCTCTAATAATTAGCGATGTTGAGCATCTTTTCGTGTGCTTTTTGGCCATCTGTATGTCTTTGGAGAAATGTCTTTTAGGTCTCCTGCCCATTTTTTGATTGGGTTGTTTGCTTTCTTGACATTGAGTTGTATGAGTTGTTTGTGTACTTTGGAAATTAATCCTTTGATGGTGAGGTCATTTACAAATACTTTTTTCCGTTCCTTAGGTTGTCTTTTCATTTTGTTGATGGTTTCCTTTGCTATGCAAAAGCTTTTAAGTTTGGTTAGGTCCCCTTTGTTTATTTTTGCTTCTATTTCTTTTGCTGTGAGAGACTGACGTGAGAAAAGACTGCCGTGCGTTACGCCCGTAAATGTTGGCTGCGTTCTCTTATAGAAGCTTTTTGTTGTCATGTCTTATATTTAGGTCTCTAAACTATCGAGTATATTTTTGTATGTGAGATGAGGGAGTGTTCTAATTTCATTGATTTACCTGCATGTTCTTGGAATTTGTTTTCATTTTTCCCCTGTTACTGTGCTGTTTGAGACCTTGTAGAAGGGTCACTGTTAGAACATGAGCCTGTCAGAGCCTTTTGTTGTAACTGTTTTAGAGCATTTAACATCTGACTGACTTGAGGAGGCTGTTCATTTAAGAAGCTTTGTCCTGTCTAATCTGGGGAAATGGATTTTAGTGTCTCATCGTTTACTTACTTTATTTTTGTTGATTACAAGTTTGTTTATTAGAGTCTGTGACCAGTGCTGGCTTTCTCAGCCAGCAGTGGTTTCTCCTCTCACCCATCCCTGCTTTCTCCTCTCACCCATCCCTGCTTTCTTAGCCTGGGGCAGTTAACCTCTGATTCCCAGAGGTCAGAATGTGCAGTGCTTAACATAGAATTGGCAATGCTAAACTAAGCATTTTAAGGTAAATGGAATTTTTCTTAAAATATATTGGTGTTGCCAAAGAGCATCTTTATGGACCTTCACTGATATAAAGATCATAGTAATTCTAGATTATAAAACTTCAAAAATGATACTGTTTGGACTATAAAAATGTTGTCTAGCTATTCCTTTTAAGCTCAGCTATTAGAAATAAGAATGTGTAGAGTTTGTGTGATCATTATCAATCCCAAATGTCTTAAAAGAGGGTAAACATTTAGAATTTTGAGATGTGAAAAATATTTTTTTGACTTCATTTTGGTGGTTCCTTAGTGATTTCTAAAGGCTTTAGAAATAATTCATATTTTGCAAATACTCTGCTATAGATGCTGATTAAAAAGTTAAGTTTCATAGGGACATTTCTATATATCTTATTTGTCTGTTTTGGAGGTAATTTGTTGCAATTCACTATTTTATCCATTTGAAAGTGTCCATTTTAGAGTAAACTTTAATGGATTTTCCTATATGCACAATATCATGCAGCAGCCACCACTGTCTAATTAGAACACTTTTGCCGCCCTCAGAGAAACACCGTAACCACTGAGCGGGTACTCCCGGCCCTGCCTGCCTCTAGTCCCCGACAGCCAGTCATCTGTTTCTGCCCCTGCAGAGACTTCGGTGTAAATGGAACCGTTCATGTGGTCTTTCATGTCTGCTTTCATTTAGCGTCATGCTTTTGAAGCTCATCCACTTTGTAGCATGTGTCAATACCTCATAATTTTTCATGGCTGAGTGATATTCTGTTGTATGGATATACTGCCATTTGTTTATATGTTCATCATTTGATGTACATTTGGGTTGTTTCCTTTTTTTGTTTTGCTATTATGAATAATGTGTCTATGTGCATTCGTGAACAAATTTTGTGTGAAAGTGTATTTTCAGTTCTCTTGTACCTGAAATTCTTGGGTCATATGGTAACTGTTTTTGAGAGGCAGCCAAACTGTTTTCCACAGTGCCTTGCATCATTTATATTCTAATTTGTCCTTTTTTAAAAAAAATTATAGCCATCCTAGTGGGTGTGAAATAGTATTTCATTTTGATTTGCATTTCCCTAACAGCTAATGATGCTGACCATCTTCTAATATGCGTATTGGCCATTCGTACATCTTCTTTGGAGAAATGTCTATTCAGATCCTTTGCTTTGAAAAACCATTGTCTTTGTGTTGTGGAGCCATAAGAGTTTTTGTGTATATCTTGGATATAGGTTCTTATCACATATAATTTGCAATATTTTCTCCCATTTTGTGGACTGTCTTTTCACCCTCTTGAGAGTATCCTTTGATGCAGCAAAGGCTTTAATTTAGATAAGGTCCAATTTGTCTGTTTTTTCTTTGTTCATCATGCTTCTGGTGTCATGTCTAAGAAACTGTTGCATAGGCCAAGGTCACAGAGAATTACATCTACCTTCCCTAGTTTTATAGTTTTAGTTCTTAGGTTTAATTCTCTGATCCATTCTGAAATAATTTTTGTGCATTTTGTGAGGTAGGTGTCTTAATTCATTATTTTGCATGTGGTCGTTGAGTTTTATTTGCACCATTTGTTGGAAAGACTGTTCTTTCTCCAGTTTATGGTCTTAGCAACCTTGTCAAAAATCAATTGACCATAGACCTTTGGGTTTACATCTTGACTCTTAAGTTCTGTTCCTTGATCTGTATGTCCTTATGCTGACCACACTGGCTTGTATACTGTAGCTTTGTCCTGAGTTTCCTGTTTGGAAGTATGAGTCTTTGTACTTTGTTCTTCTGTTTCAAGATGGTTTTGGCTATTCTGGGTTCTTTGAATTACCATATGGAACTTAGGGTTAGTTTGTCAGTTTCTGCACAAAAAAGAGCAAGCTGGGATTTTAAAAGGGATTGCTTTAAATTTGTAGATTAACTTGGGAAGTATTGACATCTTAACAATATAAAGTCTTCTGGTACCTGAACATGAGATGTCTTTGAAAATTTCTTTCAGTAGTGTTTTGTAATTTTCCAATTATTTCTTATACTTCTTCTGTTAAATTTATTCCAAGTATATTTTTTGTGCTATTGTAAATGTTTTCTTAGTTTCATTTTTTTGATTGTTCACTACTAGTTTAGAAATACGGTTGACTGTGTATTGATTGTGCATCTTCAGACTTGCAGAACTCTTTGTTAGCTCTAATAGATTTTTTTGTGGATAATTTGGATTTTTTATATAGAAGATAATGTCATCTACAAATATAATTTTGTTCTTTCTGTCTAACGTAGATGTTTTTTTTATTTCTTTTGCTTGCTTAACTGCCCTGGCCAGAACTTCTAGTTTAATGTCTAAGGTATATATTTGGCAAAATTAGAGAAAACAGATATTGCTGGGGTCTGTTTCCCATATTTCCTGCTGCTATTGATTTCTTCTGATTTAGTCCCATGTGGTTGGAGAACATACTTTGTATAATTCTATTATTTAAAAAATTGTTGAGACTTGTTTGATGCGCCTGAAACACTGGTGCACTGGAGAAGAATGTGTACTTGCTCTTGTTGGATGGAGGGTTCTGTAAACTTGTTAGGTCTTTTTGGTTTATATTGTTCACAATTTCTCTTTCCCTTGGGTCTGTTGTTCAGGTCTTATATCTATTATCGAAAGGAGAATGTTGGAGTCTCCAGCTGTTATTGTTGAATTGTCTATTTCTCCTTTTAATTCTGTCAGTTTATGCTTCATCATGTTATTTTGGAGTTCTGTCCTTAGCTTTCATATATTTATAGTTGTTATATCATCTTGGTAGATTGGCCTTTCATCATTGTATGATGTCCTTTGTCTCTCATAACAGTTTTTGTCTCCGAGTGTGCTTTTTTATAACATTTGTATGGCCACTCCAGCTCACTTTTGGCTATTGTTTGCATGGAATGTCTTTTTTTCATCTTTTTGTTTTTTTATTTTGTTGTCATTTGTTTGTGTAGCAACATTTCTGAACTAATTTTTTTATTTTAAATTTTGAAGTAATTTTTTAAAGGCTGTAATTGTTTTGTGTGGCCTCTTGATGTTTTCCTTCGAAGGGCTGAGTAATTGACTATAGTCATTGCCAAGAGATCTCCTTAAAGGCTCAGGACCAAAGACATTGTCCAGTTTTGCAGAGGGGTGTGTGTGTGTGTGTGTGCACACGCATGTGCACTTTCCTCTCTGAGCCGGGCAGCTCACGTGTCTGCTTTAGCTTTCACTTCCTGCCTCTCCAGGCTCTGGTTCAGCCGGAGGGGAGGACTCTTCAGGCCTGTCCTAGCGCGGGCACGGCGTGTTTGTGGTCTTCTGCATTCCCAGGAAGGAATAGGTCAGAGCTTGTCAAGGTCCCTGAAGTATCTTGCACCTCGGCCTTTCCTCCAAAGCTTTTTAGCTTTGGAGTCCAGCTTTCAGTCCAGCTGCAGCCCATTGCTTCAGGCAGCAGCAGCTAAAGCATTTGCCTCGTCAGTATTTTCAGTACAGCCCCTTCGGCACTGGCTGAGTTCTGGGGTAGATAAAATAAAGTAAGTGTTATTTTGTACCAGAAAGGCCGAAATAAATAATTACAGCTCTGTGACAGTGAGGCCCTTCTACTCTGATACTGTGCTCTGGCAAACAGAGGGTCTTATCTTTAAGGCTACCAGGAGAATGGGACTAGGGTAAGTTACAGTACCACAAATCTTGCTGTTCTTACTAAGTTTTCCTGTTTTTTCTTGAGTAAATACTCCCCTGGTTGCTTCAAGCTTTAATTTTCTGAATTCCAAGAAAGTTGATTGTGACAGGTTTTGTCAGTTTTTTTCATTGCTTTTATGGTGTTCCTTATTCCACCATTTTTACTGATAACACTTGTGATACTTTAACTAATCAAATGAATTCATAATGTGTGGGAGAAGTAACATGCCAAAGTTTTTATAAGGTTTTATGAAGTTTCATACTTTGGTAAATAATGCTGAATACTGACTAGTGTACTTATAATCATTGATCTATTTAAATATTTCTTAGTTTTGGAATTTAAGTTCTTTATACCTTCAAGCTCTTAACATTTGTTATTACTGTTTAGCTGTGAGGGTATGAATAAGTGCTTTCAATTGTCATTGGGTTCTCAAAGTGAAATTACTTTTGCAAAAACATTTGGTCATCTTTATTTTGATGCATGAGATTCACGAATGATGACTAACTTGCAACACTGAAGAAAATACCTTGACAAAGAAAAATATTATTTTTACCACATTTGCAGGTTTCGATGTTTTCAGTACACTAGGATAACTTGTGTGCGTTGTGTTATAAAGGTGATTTTGCATGAATCATCTCACAGAATGAATGGTTTGTGTTTGTTGTTTATTTCTAACCTTTTAAAATAATTTATTTAACATTAACAACAGAAAAATGTTTTATTTCCTTACCTACTGTGAATTCCTTTATTGCTAGAAGCCTTGATAGATTAAACTTAAGCAGGATGAAAATATCTAGATGTGAACAGTTAACTTGAGCAGATGGTTTTTCATACTGTGTTTCATTTGGTTTTTTCTTTTTGATAATAATTTTGATTTTGTTTTGACAAAAGATGTACCTATTCAGCATGGAATGTGTGAAAGCTAGAGCAATTATTCCTAATTTCGTTATACCAAGATAGCTACTGTAATGCCAGGAAGGAGGAAATTTCCTCTGCCCTTCTAGGTTCTTCCGGCTGGCCTAAGAATTAAATTGACATGATGAAACAGATGAACAGGAGAAACATCAAACCAGGTTTAATAACTGTCTGTACATGGGTGAGATCCAAGAAAACTGAGTAACTCACCAAAATGGTTGAAGCCCTTGCCTTAAGTACCGTCTTCAACTGAAGACTAGAGGATGTGGGGTAGTGGCTGGGTGTTCAGAGTGGAGGGAGGCAGCTGACATGGAGAAGGAAAAGCACAGGTGTGGTGTGGTGTTTGCCCACAGTGCCGAGGCAGGGGAACTAGGGAGGAATCTTGACAGACAGACTTTGCTGGCTTCTTCCCTGGCTGGACCCTTAGTCTCAGGTCCTCTAGCTGCATTCTCTTAGACGGTTAAGGGAGAGGGAGGCTCTTCCTGAGTCTTTCAGGCCTTACAGACAGTCAGCCTAAAGGAATCAGGCCAGAGAGACCGTTCTGGGGCGGCCAGTTTCCTTCCCCTGCAGTGACAGGTAGCACTTCCTAGCGCTCACAGGTGAGAGCACACCGCGGATGAGTGGAGGGGGACTGCTTGTTGGAGATGAGGAGCAGCTTTTCCCCTGGCCACTGTGCTCAGTTATGTCACCCCGTCAGACCTTTCTCCCCACCAGGTCAAGATCCCTAAAGGTGACCTTTATCCTGTTCTGTAACACTCTTTGCAACTTGAAACTGAGAGAACATTTGGTATTTTTAGGTGCTTAAAGCTTTACTCCATGGGTTTCCCTTAGCTGCTTTACTGGGTCCTCAGCTGCCTGGATGAGGCTGGGGCTCTGGGTCTGGCAGGGGTGTGTGCACCCTCTCCCGCGTCTAATTCTTTGCCACTGTGATGGAGTAAGGAGAACAGCGGGCAGCAGGCCTTCCTTACCTGGCCCAGGTTACAGACCATTCCTGATTGGCTCCAGTTTGATTTCAAATTTCAGTGTAAGCTTTAGGTTATGATTCCGTTTTCTCCAAATATTTAGCCAGTTGTTTTCATGTTCTTTATTAAATTATTGCATTTTCACTGAATAGAATAGTAGCTTTCTTGTCAAATACTAAATTCTTTATAACAGTACTGAAATACAAAGAGAAACAATAGAAGTTAACTCTGACTTCTAAGCTTCCAAGGATTCAGTTTCTAGTATTTTGGTGTGACTCAGGATTTTTTCAGGGGTGATTTTGATCCGAGTGAGGTTTTCACTTTGCATGATAACTTTAGAGGCTAATCTCTGAGATGTAATTCTTCAGTATATACTGCAGTGTTTCTGGACTTCAGCTTTTTGCCTTATCTGTCTATGTGTTTCTGTACCAGAATTACACTGTTTTAATTTTTGAGGCTTTCTGGTCTTCTGATTGGATGGTGTGAAGTGTCTCCCTTATTACTTCTTTTTTTTCTTTCAGTCAGTATTCAAGGGTGCGGGACAGAGGAGGTTATTCTCTGGTTTTCGTACTAGAAACTTAGAATACCTGTATGAACGCCTCCCCCTGAGACAGAAGCAAAAACCTTTCTGAGGTTTTTAGTTACATTGAGTGGGTAGCTTACATTGGAGGAAATTTTGTCTTTAAAAATATTTTAAACCTCTGATTTAGGAACTGGTACAGTCTTCAATATTTTAATTCTTTTTTCCTTCTTCCTTCCTTCCCTTCCTTTTTTCTTTGTTTTCTGAGTGTTCCTCTGTAAAATTCTGTAATATTTTCATTTCTGGTTGAATTTATCCTTAGATTGGTTTTTTCTTGCTGTTTGTTATGAGTAGGACCTTCCCCCCCACCCCATACTTTCTAGTCATTTTATCTTGAGAGACAAATCCTCATTCTTCTTAAGTGGAGATAGTTTTATCATGTAAAAAAACTTGTTTAACATAGAGCCAGCACTGCTGATACTGGTGCAGAGCCAAGTTCTTGTCATTTAAGATGTACTTTACCATGAGATAGTTTGATTAAAAGGGCTTAATTAGTAATAAGTGGAAAATTCTTTTTAAAATGTCATTGTAAAAGTCTCCAAATGCCTATGCAGCTGCACATGTTCACGCTGCAGTGGTGGTATTGTAGTGGCCTGCTAAAGAAAACAGAATTCTTGTAAGTCGCCAATTTTGATCATCTTCCTATAAATCAACATTTACTTATACCATCTTAGAGATGATGTGTAAGTCTGTATGACGTTATTTGCTTTGAAATAATTCTGTCTTATATGTAGGCTTTTGAACAAAGACACTTTTTGACCTATCTGTTTATTTTCATTTTTTCTTTGAATCAGCTCTAGTGTTGAGCTTAGTTTGCAGTACTGTTTTCAGGAAGTACTTGTCCTTCAGTACTCGATTTCAGTACTGGTGTCTGCTCACCCTCCCATCCCCCCACCCCAGCTGTCCAGCCGGGCCTCCTTCCGTGGAACACGGTGTTACTGTACAGACGGAGCTGGAAGGTTGTATTCTTGGCTGGCTGACGTATTCTGCTGTCCTGACTTTAAAGGTGGATGACGACAGCTCGTGATTGATGTTGCACAACCAGGTGATGCTGCCTTCTCAGAGAGCGCGTCACTGCATGCTCTCTCAGCATCTGATGTGAATAACAGAGACCGTGATGGACAAATTAATGTTAGACCTCTATTCATGCTTAAATTATCAAAGCCAGTCATTTAAATGAGATGTTCTATGTTAATTAAGGTTTCTGGCACCATAGTTAATGAGACTTGGAATTTCCACCAGAGCGTTTAGCTCTTCCTTAATGATCAGCTCTGACAGTATAATTGTAAGTAGAGCCCTGGTTCATTAAGCTGCTAACCTCTCCCCCAGTTTTTATTTATGCATATACATGTGAAATGGCCAGCTAACCTTGTATGTTAGAGATGGACCTTTTAAGACAGTGGTAAGCAGACTATGAATTTTTACTTAAACTGACAGCAGTCTTTAAAAATAGAAATTCATACATGAAATTAGTCATCCAGCTTTTTCTTCTTAAACAGCTTTTGGAACTTTAGCATTATACTTCGATTTTTAGAAGGAAATATTAGCAGTAGACTTAGAAAATAATGATCATATGTTTAACAACATAACGAATTCACAGTTTAAACACGAAAAATGTTTGTAAACACACAATATGTGTGAAGCTGATACTGAACCCAGGTGTAAGGATCTCTGACAGAGAAAAATAAGACTTTAAGGAGTAACAGTGAAATTATTTCAGACCTGAAGACTCTAAAATTAAATCTGCATGCCAGTCATTGGTAGACTTGCCATCTATAAGTAACAGAATATTCGGATTGGCAGGAGATGTATGTAGAAAGAGTAGTCTCTTTGGGGAAAAAATGAGAGCTGGGCAAAAACAACAGGAAGCAAAAAATGGTCAGGAAATAAAAGAAGAAATGAAATAAACAATGGAAAGTAGAGCTTATATATATATATATTTAAACAACCTAAGGACCCACTGAAAAATTTTAAAAATTAAAAAAAAAAAAAACCTAAGGGTCCTAAGTGTAGGTGGAAATAAAAGAACATTCTCTGTCAAAACTACATAAATTTTTTATAGGTAAGGGATCTTTTTCTCAAATTTTTTTAGTGTGCCCTTCTTTTTCAATGTACTTCATAGGAATTTCCCTTTGGGGGGAAAAATCTGAAATTTTGAACTCATTGCATGTAATGGATTTCCTTGTGTTGGGAGAGTGTAATTTCCTCAGTTCTGTCTTGCAGCGGGGGGGCCGGGGGACCAGTGCGGTTCCACCTCAGAGTTTTATTTGGCAAGCAAAGGACGGTGCACCCTCGAGGCATGAGGGCCAGCAACCCCAACGGAGAGGTTGGCTTGCTTTTTCTTTTTATAGGTTTTGTCTCTTCCCCAGAGCCTGCCCTGGGCAAATTAGGGCTAGCCTGGAAGGGGGCATGTTTTTTTCACTTGAGGTTCTCATTCAGGTCTGTATATTTTTCCTTTGTTCCCTTCTCACGGACTTTTCCCTTTGTCTTTTAGTCACTGCCTTTTGGACTCCTTGTTCCTATTCTAACTACCCAACAATTGTAATCAATTAGCATGCTCTCAATAGTTGGTTTTTTTTTTTCAAATTTAAGTAACTTAAATAGGCTTTTGATGGCATAGCACATTTTAGCAGATACATCAAATTGTTGATGATTGTTAAAGTTGGTGGATTATGTTTGGATATTTTATTAATAAAAAGTTTAAATATATTGTCATTGATTAGGACTTTGATTTATTGAAGACTTTAAAGTAAAGCTTAGAACACTGGAATTAGCCGAGGCTTGAAGATCATTTATTCTACCTCTTTCTTCTAAGTACAAAACTAACAGACATTAGTTTTGTACTTGAGTAGAACAACCACCACCGTTCACACATAAAGCCTTTAGAATGTGATCCCCTACAGTTTTTGATTGTGCTGAACACTCAGGGCATGGTAATGAAAAGAAGCACTTCGTTTTGATTCTGAGAGCTAATCTTCTTGTTAACAAAGCTCGGTAAGAAAGCCATACTGGACAAGCTGCTGTGACCATTCATTCATGCACTGCCTGGCCAAAGAGAGGAGACCAGTTTAGAAGGTGGGCTGTTCTACCCAATACCATAAAGTAATAACTTCAACAAAGAAATTTTGAATGTACTGATTAAATTCACAATTGACAGTAGTTAGAATGGTTAATATTCTAGAAAATAGGGAATTCAGAATGATCTTAACCATTGGGAGAAAAATACCTTTAAAGCAGAGTAAAACTAAAGTGAATTTAGATACTATACATAAAGACAAAAGAACAGTAAAAATATATGAGAAAGGAATTGATGAGACAGAAGTGTTGTCACTGTGCTCATCCAGTGGCTAAAACTCTGGAAATGCAGACGTGACCCGGACGTCCCTCGTCGCACAGTGAGAGTCTCGCCTCCCTGCCCTCCCGTCCTTTCTGCTTCAGGGCAGCCAGGCCAGGCCCATTCGCTTCCCCAGCTGATATCCTTGTGGTTCCATCTGAGGTGATCACTCTCACATGCTTACCCTACAGCTTTCCCCATTTAATTGACCTGACAACATCTGCTTGTGCTATCTTATATTTTATCCCCCCCAAATCCTGCTATTTCTGTGCCCATTTATCTCTCTCTCTTCTCTGTAATCTAACCTCCAGTTCCTGATTTCCAGTTATTTGTAACAACAAAGGTAAAAGGAAGCTCTCTCCCAGTCATAATTGTTGCAGGAAGGGGGATTCCCTTCCAGGGCCGAAACTGGGCTCTTGTCTAATTCTCGGAAATGAATTGTCTGAGGGGACACGTGTGCTGACAAAGCGAGAGATTTTATTGGGAAGGGCGCCGGGTGGAGGGCAGGAGGGTGAGGGGACCCAGGAGAGCAGCTCTGCCAATGGCTCCCAGTCTCGCCTTTTACGGTGATGGGGTTAGCTTCTGGGTTGTCTTTAGCCAGTCATCCTGACTCGGTCCTTCCTGGTGGTGCACGCCTTGTTCAGCCAAGGTGGACGCCTGTGAGGAGGATGCTGGGCGGTGGTCGGACCTGCGGAGTCTCCTTTTGGCTTCCCGAACTCTTCCAGTTGATGGTGGCTCATTAGTTCCGTGTTCTATACCAGGCCCTCCTGTCATCAGACGGCTCACGCAAGTGGTTGCTATGGTGCCTGGCCAGGTGGGCAGTTTCAACCAGTGTGCTTCCCCTAACAGTAATAATTGGAAACTGAATAGCAAGTCTGTTATTACTGGGAGAGGGAGAGGGGGAAATAAAAAGCCAGTCCCATCCTGTCATTTAAGATCTAGCATGGAAGTCTATCTTTTATGTTAGGTTAGCAGCAGACCCTTCCTGTGTTCTAACGGCTGTGTGCTGAACTCATTCGATTCTCACAGTTCTAAGAGCTGCGTACTGTGGGTTATGAAGATACATGTACGGTTGAAGTTCCCAAGAAGTGAAGTCAGTTGCCCAGGGTGATGTTCCCAGTAAAAGCAGCCTGAAGTCTACCCAGAGAGTCTGGCCATAGACCGAGGCTGGACAACTCAGTCTGCTACATCCTGCCTTGCTGTTAGGACTGAGATTGAGCCATGGTCATAAAAGTCAGGCCAGGAAACTTGGAGGGCACTTAAGGAATTTCTGGCAAATACGTCCTGACAGAGGGCTAAAGAAATTTTGGTGCAAGTTAGGAGAAAAATAATTGAGTTTCAGACATACAAAGGATTGGATGAAGAATAATGAGTGTTCCGTTTTAGTTGAAGACAATTTAAAGGAAGACTGCAGTGGGGCCAGTCAGGTGCACTTCTGTTGGGTGTGGGGAACCCTGTCTTGCCATCACGTCTAAGGAGTGATAAACCAGGAGGTTGTGACAGGCCCACAGACGAGCCTCAAATGGATGAGTGTGTTCAAGACATTGCAGTTCAATTGATTGTGACTGTAATATCCCCTTTTAATTTTGAGCAGATATGTTTCTTCATGCTTAATTTAATGTTACCTAAAACGTTGATGGAACTTCGGAACTGAAGACAGGTGGTTCAGTCCCATATCTTACAAACAAGAAAGCAGAGTCAGAAATGAGATGCGTCGTGTGCTAGGACTGCCTGCCCAGGGCCAGAGCTGCGTTTGAATCCAGGTCTCCAGACACCCTGCCCACCACTCAGGCTGCTTTGGGGTGTTTCACAGTCACAGAAGAGAGTGGTGTTGAGAATTTCTACTTAATCAGTGAGATTGCTGTATACATAAGAGAGTAGGATGTAAATGTCACAGATTTATGAAATGTCCTTTTTCTTCGTGTAGTATGAACCCAGAGGACCTGGTCGGCCCTTGTACCAAAGAAGAATCTCATCTAGCTCAGTGCAGCCTTGTTCTGAAGAAGTAAGCACTCCTCAAGACAGTCTTGCTCAGTGTAAAGAGCTTCAGGACCATAATAACCAGTCTTCTTTCACCTTTTCCTCCCCGGAGTCCTGGGTAAACGCCACCTCATCTGCCCCCTATCAGAACATTCCGTGCAACGGATCCAGCAGGCCAGCCCAGCCCAGAGAGCCGGCAGGTAAGACTGGGCTGGTGGTCACAGCTCCGCGCTCACTGGCCAGCGCCCGCGGCTTATGGGGTTTCCTGCTCCTGTTTCTTCCGTTTGCATGGCTGTCTTTGAACAGTAGTTAATGGTCACTGCTCACAGCTGTGCCTCAGGATTCATATTAATTTAGGACTATATAGCTTCCATATATATGATCTGGAAGGTAAGTAATCTGTCAGTATTTAGGAACTGATTATTTTGATGATTGTAACCTGTGAATGGGTAAAAGAAGTAAGGGAAATTAAAATATATTTCTAAATAGAATCACCTTTTCTTGGGAAGAGCTTGCTTTCGGGATTTTTGTCTCTTTTTTTTTTTTTTTCAGTTAAGGGTGGGAATTGGTTAGATCAATTTCAGTTTTCAATAGTTTTATTGTCAATCAAGTTGTGACAGACACCTACACAGTAGAGTTTGGCCATAAGAAAAACCAGTAGGGTCTAATATTTTGAGATTTAGAAATCCAGAGTTTATTTCTTGTATTCTGATGAAGTAAGAAATCCAAGTCCGAAGAAGAAAAAGAGAAAAGACATAGGAAGGCGCTGGAACGGACACGGCTTTGCACTTGTGTGGTGAGAAGTCTGACGTCTCCCCTCCAGCCTAACAACCATTGTCTGTCCTTTGTCTCCTTTTTTTTGTTATGTTGATTGTAAAGAAACGTTAAATGTAAACAGTGGTACTATTTGATTCTCCGATCTATAGCCTTCTCTTTGTAGGCTGTAGATGTTGATCTTTGTGAACAAGTCTATAATCGTTGGTGAATTTCTGCCTTGGTAGCATCAACCTTTGTATTTTGTTTATTTTATTCCTCGTTAGAATGTGAATCCATTGTTTCTGTAACTGACCCATTTTGGAGAATATGCATACAAGCGTATTTTTAGAACAAGAGACATAGTAGATCAGAAAGCATTAAATAGGTATTAGTTTCATTCCCAGCAAGAGTGTTTAATCTTTAAACACTCATTAGTACCTTCTGTGTGTAAGCTGCTGTATTTCACCTGGGATTGCTTTGTCATTTTAGAGGTCTAGCAGAAACACACTCATCATATTTGGATTTCCTGAGAAACATATAAATTACAAATACGTGGTGAAAATTTATTCCTTTTTAGTTGTTTTGTTTATTATAATTTATTTTAAAGACAACATCATTTCTCATTTTTTTTCCAACCTAAACTTTAAGATAGCTTTTGGCCAAAATCAATAAAAAGTTGATAAGGTAGAAATTTCCTGAATAAGTGCCCAACGCATATGTCATTTATGGTGTCTTTTCCACAGATATAAAATTATTATTTTTTCATTGTGTTATTTAGTCACTAAGTCATGTGTTGTTTAGTCGGTAAGTCGTGTCTTACTCTTTGTGATCCCAGGGACTTATAGCCCGCCAGGCTCCTATGTCTAAGAGATTTCCTCAGCAGGAATACTGGAGTGAGTTGCCGTGTCCTTCTCCAGGGGATCTTCCTGACCCAGGGATCAAACCTGGGTCTCCTGCATTGACAACTGAGCCACTGGGGAAGCCAGTTTTCCTCATTGCTAGAAGACAAATAGTAAACACTTAACTCCGGGATTCCCAGGGGGCACTAGTGGTAGAGAATTTGCCTCCCAGTGCAGGAGACACAAGAGATGGAGTTTCAAAACCCGGGTCAGGAAGATCCCCTGGAGAAGGACGTGGATACCCATGCCAGTATTCTCCCATGGAGGGTCCCACGGACAGAGGAGCCTGCTTACAGTCCACGGGGCCACACAGTCAGACACGACAGAGCACACGCACACACCACTTAGCTAAATGTTTAGAAACGAATTCAGAAGTCACCAGTATCCTGAAGCACACCTGCTAGTCTCACAGTTTGTATATGTGTGTATATGTGTGTCTATGTATTTATTTTATTTTGTCTTATTTTACTTGTGGAGGAATGTAGCGATTGCCAGTAGTAAATCAGAAGGAAAATTATCACCACTTGGGAAAGTTCTTTCTAAAGTTTGAGACTTACTTCTTGAGTTGAAGGAAACTGTTTGTATTATATTGGTTTGGAATTTAAAGGCGGTCATGACATGGCTGTATTTCTCTACATTTGCAAACCTGAGAGCAAAGGTCATGTTTCTGACCTTTTTGAACTTTGGATTCCCATTTGACACTGATCACACTTCCGGCTCTTAGTGAACGCTTGACTGCTGAGTAAGGAGAGCATGAAAACAGAGTCTGTGTGATCGAGGGGGTGACCAGTCTCAGTGTGGGGCCTGGTGCCTGACGGCGCCCACAGTGAGGGTGGGGTTCATCCCCCGACCCTGGGTGTTCCAGTTCTGTTCTCTTGTCCTGGTGACAAAGCATGCTTTATCAAGCATCTTCTTTTCATAAACAGATGAAAATTAAAGATTAGGTAGAAAAATGTATTTTGAAAAAAAGCATTGGCTGCCAGATTAGTAAAATTCAGTTTTAAAGAATAGTTTGTCTTATCTGGAGTATATGTGGTAAATCAAATTGACAGAGATCTTTACTTTCATGGTTAGATAAGCATGTAGGCATTAGGTTAAACTGCCTCTAAAATATGATTTTGTTTTTATTATTTAATTAAAAACATTCTAAACTAATTGTCATGAAAATGAGAGCATGGTTAAGTAAGATGACTTGGTAAATAAAAATAGTTTTGAACAACCAATAAAATACTTATTTTGTGTATTAGGCAGTGCAAGACCCTTTTATATTGAAATGTTTGTTAAACTAATGCTCTTAAAAGCAATTGTTTTCATTCACAAAATGACGTTTAGACAGGAAAGGTGATAAATGTTCCAGAAAGCTGTTAAATGGCTTAAAATAATTTTGAACAATTTGTGAATTTTTTTAAGTTTTAAAATAGTAATATGAAATTAGCATACTGAGTCAATGAAATATTAAAACTAAACTTTCCAATCCATGAATAGGTAATAAACATAGGGGAAAATGTCCATAAATATCAGTAATCAAAGACATGCAAAGTAGAACTGTAAGACAATTATTTACTTATAAAATAGGCTGAAGTTAAGTAGCAACACGAGTGTTGTGATATAGTAGAGGAACGGGCACGCTTGTTGCCTGAGTGTAATCGGGCAGTGTTTGCCCACGGGGTGGCCACAGTTACCATAGTTAGCACTGTGTG
This sequence comes from Muntiacus reevesi, assembly GCF_963930625.1. Lineage (NCBI taxonomy): Eukaryota > Metazoa > Chordata > Mammalia > Artiodactyla > Cervidae > Muntiacus > Muntiacus reevesi. Next base: position 278,122 of record NC_089266.1, read on the forward strand.
TCGCTCGAGGCTCAGCTGGCAGGTGGAGACTCCGCCTGCAACACAGGAGACCTGAGTTTGATCCCTGGTTTGGAAAGATCCCCTGGGGATCCACTCCAGTATTCTGGCCTGGACAATTCCAGGGAATATACAGTCCCTGGGGCCGCAAAGAGGCGGACATGACAGAGTGACTTTGACTTTCACTCTGATGGTTAGGGTCTGTTTAGCTTTGTAAGAAACCAGCAAACCTCTGCACCATTCCGCCTTCCCACCAGCAGAGAACAAGAGTTCCTGTTGCTCCGTGTTTCGCCAGCATTTGGCGACATCAGTGTCCTGATGTGGGCCATTCTGATGACTGCTCAGTGGGGTCTCATTAGATGTGGCTTCCCTGGCTGGCTCAGCTGGCAGAGTGTCTGCCTGCAATGCAGGAGATCCAGGTTCGATCCAAGGGTTGGGAAGACCCCCTGGAGGAGGGAATGGCAACCCACTCCAGTATTCTGGCCTGGAGAATCCCATGGACTGTCACAAAGAGTCGGACACGACCGAGCAATGTTCACACACACATGCACTGTATGGTACTTTTAGGAATTTATCTCAAGGAAACATCATGAATATTTAGGAAACTTTATCTTTTATAACATTTGAAAAGTGAAAAATTGACTGCTATCCAGATTTCTAAAAATGAGAGGTTCCTTTAAAAATTTACGAAATGTCTGCATTGTTTGACATCCTTAGGGAAAATGCACCAACAGGTTAAGGCTTAGCTCTGGTATTTGGAAATTTGAATGGCTTATTTTCTTCTTTGGCTTTTGTGTAGTTTCAAGTTATCCTCAATGAATATGTATTATGATTATCACTCAGTATAATGGTTTAAATTTTAAAACATTGGAAACAAAATCAGTGTTTAAAGCAAGTTATGATGCAGTGGGCCATGAAATGAGTTAGGAAGAATGGAGTCAATATTAAAATCAGGCAGATTACAGGAAGTGTGAAGTGAAGTTCACTGTTCTTCTCTCACTTTATTCCATTTTTACTTACATATTACAAGAAAAGGTAGCATTTTTAAGAAACAGAATCTGATGCTACTGTTCTTCGGTTAATAATAGAAGCTATCTTAACCAGACAACTGGTTGAAGAGCTCATTTTTATTTAACAAAGAACATATTTGCTCCCATTTTCAGACTATGAGTAGTCAATAAATATCAAAGTGTACAATTAAACAAATTAGTTTTTTGAAGCAGACCTTCGGATTTGACCTTCAGTTTTTAATATGTCTAGTTATTGCAGCTCACATAGTTAATTTTTTTTTCAAGTGTTTCTGAGATGGAGAAGTTTGGTTAGATATGTTGTGATTTCAGGGTTCTGTGGCAGAAGCCGTCTGTCCCTGAGTTCCTGGAGATGAAAACCAGTAGAGACACGGAGTTAACGAGGTGCCTGGGTGTTGCTGGGCTTGCCCTTAAATCGGTGTTACTGTTCTCTGCTTCTAGCTCCGCCCAAGACCGTCAAAGCCCCTGAGGAACACCTGAAGCCTGAGAGCCTTGAGGGGTCCAGTTCCTTCAACTACAGCGTGCTGCAGCATCTCGGCCAGTTCCCCCCGCTCATGCCCAACAAGCAGATCGCCGAATCAGCCAGCAGCAGCAGCCTGCAGAGCTCCGGGGGCGGCAAGCCTGCCATGTCCTACGCCAGCGCGCTTCGGGCCCCCCCCAAGCCCAGGCCCCCACCTGAGCAGGCCAAGAAGAGCAGCGACCCTCTGTCTCTGTTTCAAGAACTCAGCCTGGGGAGCTCAGCCGGCAGCAATGGCTTTTACTCCTATTTTAAATAATCACTTTTTTTCCTCCAGGGAGAATGTTCTAATTTCTGTATCAGTAGAACTAAGGTAGCCAGCCTTCACCTATAGCTGCACAGTTTGCTTTGTTTTCATGTTAAATATGTTCTCACTTAATTGCTTTGCTGCTAGACTTGCAACTAATTTTTTAAAAGTATATTCCATTATTTGCATTTTTGACGTGAGTCAGAATTTTGACAGCTTTTATGTGGAATAAAAAAATATTTTTAAATTTGTGTATTGTTATATATGTTTGCATCAAGCTAGCAGCTAAGAAGTTAATTGTGCAACTATTAAAAAAAAAAAGAAAAAAAAAGTTTGTCTAAAATGTATTTAAAGAGAAAAATAATTGTAAGTAGCATTTACATTTATTCAATAATATTACCATATGCTGGGTTTCTGTACCAGAAATGGCCAGTTGATGTACAAATGTATGTTATTTTTGCTTAAATTCATTGAAAATTTTTTAAAATAAAGGGGCAGCATCTTCTGAATACTTTTAAGTTTCATCAGCTTTTTTTGGTGGCAAGATGCTGCACTCTAAAACTTTTATAGTTTTAGACTGTATGATGCGCTATTGTCCTCTCCATCCACTGTAGGACAGAGTTAAAGGCATTCTTTGCAGGTGTATTTCCTATGCCACTGTTTTTTGTAACCTGAAAAAAACATGGGCATACTTAGTTATTTTTTGGACAAGCTACTCTTCAAGCTTGTTTTTAATGTTAATTTGATAGTGTGGTTTTTTTTAAACAAATCATGAAGCTGAAAAATTTTTAGGATTGTTGGTGCTTAGTAGACTTGATAACTATTTTAAAAATGCGTGAATTTAGTAAAAATCTTTTTTTCCTCACTATGCATGTGTAAATGTTTGTAATCTGGCTTCCCCTCTCTCCAGTGGTATAAAGAATTGTGCCGCTTTAAGGTTTCTTTTCCCTCCAGTAAAAATTTTGGTACCTTTTTTGATGTTTACATTAAAATGTGACATTATACATGGCAAATTCAAATATTTTGCTAACTGTTTTGTTTGAGGAATATCATTAAAGAAGAAATATAATGTTTATCAAAGATGTATCAAAATTCATCAAAATCTGGGGCAAAAACTACCCTTGTTTTTCGTCTTTCGATTCTTCTGAAAGAACCCCACTGAACTTGTACAAAAATATAAAATTTAAACAGCTCTCCTAAATATTCTACAGCCTAGACATTGTTTTGCGTGAACTTTGGTAAAATCCAAAGAAAAGCATTGACCCTCTTCAAACGTGTGGTCTTGTGACACTTTTGAAGCAAAGCATGTCTGTATTGTTTTCCTGACCTAGTAGTACTACTTTTATATTTCAGAGGTGTCTTGAAACTACAATATAACCTTTTTTAAAAAATAAAATAATAGGATAAGGTTGGGAAACATTGCAAATCCTGAATGGATCCTGATGATCCGTTCTGAAATAGCTTTTTGGAAGACTCCTTTTGAGTAGGCCATCATATATTTGCAGTCCACTTTAAGACAGTTGAAAAGCGAGGGATAAAGGAAAACTTGCACAGCAGGAGTCTGGCCGCGGCAGCAGCCCCCTGCAGCCCGGGAGAAGGGGGCTCGGGAGAAGAGAGGGGAGGGCCTCTGGTTGGAGGTGGCCGAGCCGCAGGGCGGACGGGGAGAGCCCCTTCTGTCCCGAGTGCAGCTGGCTGGTAGGTGGCTGCGCCGCAGAGGCCGGGCGCTGTGTGCAGCGGCAGGTGTCGATGTGTCGACTGCCCATGTGGTCACGGTTAGTACAAGTCACAGCTGGAAAACGGAGCCAGCAATTGCACAGCACCTTGGTTTCTCTGTACGATATCAGATCACCACGCTCAGCGGTGTTGGATTTTACTCAGCGTAACTTTAGTCATGAAAAAAGAAGAAAAAATTTTGCTATATAGCTGCGTATTTCCAACTTGGTGACAAAACTCAAGACAGAGCCCAAATGAAAATGAGATCCTCCTGATGTGAGGGTGTCTGTGAAAAATAGCGTTCTTGTCAGTAAGGACCCTCCTCCCCCCCATATCCAGGACTACGACACAGCTAGGTGAACGGTCGAAAGTATGTTGGTGAAGACTGAACTGTCACCTCGGGCCTGTCAACTAAGCCTGTGTCATGAAGTAATTGCCTAATTACCTGTTTTCCATACCTGAACCTTTAAAAAATACTAGTTTTAAAATTATTTAAATGTGCCCACCCCACCACCTCATATAAGTATGTTGATGATGGAAGCTTCGCGTAAGGAAGCTGTTGGGTCGTTGTGACTTCAATGTTCTAAGCAGTTATTTCTGAATAACTAAAAATAATAGCTACTTCCTAGTCCACTGCTGTGCTGAGCATGTCTGAGTGATCCTCATTCCTTTGTTGTTCCTGTAGCCAGTCAAGGAATCATAATGTTGTTCCCATCAGTACGCTCTTAGATTCGGTTTCAAACGTGTACTCCAACCTCCAGGCTTGGTCCTCAGCTTTCCTTAATGCCATATTTCCAGCTGTGCTTTGAGTATTATGTATGCGTAATATCTTGTGACAGTTTTGAGGAAATCGTAACTGCAAGAATCATTGCAAGTTTCCACTGCAGTGAAGCGTGGCTTCAGAGTACCATTCCTGCTCCTGGATCTGACTTGGGCGGCATGAGCAGGTGCCCACAGATCAGACTGATGTAGCAGTTGATGGTCGGCTCCCTTGTCTGCAGGGGCCATGGTCACAGAGTCAACCAAGTGCAGATCAGAGATACTAAAAAAGATTCCAGAATGTTCCAGAAAGGAGAACTTGAATTTGCCATGCACTGGCAACCATTTACATAGCATTTATATTGTATCAGGTATTAAAAGTAATCTAGAGAATGATTTAACGTATATGGGAGAGTGTGTGAGTTACATGCAAACACCGTGTCATTTTATAGAAGGGACTTGAACTCCGGCCCCTGCAGATACCAAGGGATGACCTTATATAAAGGTTCAACCTTAGTTCAGATGGAACTTCCTTATTTTTAAAGCTTGATGTTACCTCTGGGATAATACCAAGTGTTACCAACTTCCTTTTCTTGCAATACAGATTTCTTCCAAGTGAAGTCAATTGTTCACATGATGTCTTTCTGCTTCTTTGTTCTCTGTATCATTCTGAAGTTTCCTTTTTTTTGCCAGAACTATTTTTTATTCATTTTACTTTTTAATTTCAGTACTACTGAGATTTTGTTTTTTACATTAAAGTTCTTTTGGGTGATAGAATTTGTAGAGTTTTCATGCTAATTTTTTTTTCCTTATCTAAAAATGAATTTCTATTAAGCTTTGAAGAGCTTCAGTCAATGTAACATGGATATTTCTGGTGTGTTTAAAGGGGGTTTGGTTGCTATTTTGGCATTTTGGCTTGTGCTTTGCCAGATTGTTGTAGCAGAGCTTTGTTTTTGATTAACCAGCAGTTAATTATTGACCGTTTAAACAACATAACCTTCATTTTCCTTTCCTCAGAGACAGGCAGGCTTTCTTTCTATTCGGGTCATTTTGTATGTATGAAATAACAAACTGCCTTGTGTGGTTTATTCATCAAAGATTCTAGAATAAGTTTGGGTTTGATGTAAACATCAATTGGTCTTTTCAGTTCAAAGAATTTCAGAATAAGTAAAACAAGCAGAATTCCCACTGAATAAGCATTACCTAATTAAACATAGCAGTCTCCAAGACCTATTTGTGAAAATAGTTTCCGTGTTTTTGGAGGCATTGAAATTGCTGAGAAAGTTAACCTAATTTCCTAAATTGAAATAATTAATATATAGTGTTATCTTGCTCTCATGTAGTCGATTTTACATGTTTCATATTTTCCATGTGTACACATCTGAGAGCAAAGCTATAAACATGTAAGTATTTATCTCCAGCCACCTTGACTAGAGAGAGCCACTTTGCCTAAAAAGAGCCAGGGTGTGAAAAACAATTTCAAGATAAATTTTAGATTTCAACTACTGTTATGAAGAAGATTAGATTTACTGAAATCACCATTTTAAGAAGAGACACCTGTTATCCTTAGATAGCATTTTTTCAAACTGGAGTTGTTTTTAAAAAGAGAACCCAGAAAAAGCCTGTAAAAATACAAGATTAAAACTTTAAATATATTGAAAGATATAAATTCCTACCTTAAATGTTACTTAGGCTATCTGGTTTTTCTTGTAGCTCCACAAAGGTAGTAATTTGTCTTTTGTAAGATTTACCAGACATGTTTCTTGCTAACCATCCCTTTAAAGTAGGAGAACCCTCAATTTCTAGCATGACCCTATATGTTCCTAAATCTCAAAGTAAATGTTTGAGTGGATCTGATGGTTTGCTCCACTCTTTGCCACCTGATCCACAACTATTTAGCACTTAGAAATAGTGGATAATGTTCTACTTATGATTTCTTGTTCAGAATATCACTTAGTGATGTCCGTCACGTATTATAAAGACATCAGGAAATAGTAAGCGGCATTTCAGTCTTCAAAGTACTCCTTGTATTAGGTTTCTCATATTCTCCCTCTACTTGAGGTTGGATATTTATGTGGTGAGATTTCACTGTCAAGCTGCTAAATTCACACTTAACTACTTTCATACCTGTTTAATAAGCAATTTCAAGACCATTGTTACAAGGAATGAATCTTACTAACATTTTTATAAAACACATTCAAGAAATGGCATTGTTATTCCTTTAAATTAGAATATCAGATTAAACAGAATTACAAAAATTTTAATGTATTTAAATTTTTTGAAATGTTTGAAAATCATCTACTTTGGAATAAACGTTAAGGAAATAGTCACAGGAGTTTCTAAATTTCTTTGAACAGAGGCACCTAACAGAAGAATCTAGACTTAGTAACGTGAACCGTGGTTAAATCCTAAACTCAGTTTTACAGTGTTAGCCTAAAGCTTCTAAAACTGGAGTGTTGAGAAAACCCAGAGACATTCATATACTTATAGTTCCAGTAATGTATTAGACCAGACTTTATTTGCAATTTGTTCAACAGAGAGATTTTATTTTGATACGAATATTAAGCATAATGCATAGTAAGTTTTATATAATTCTACAAGTTCATTAAACAATATTATGGACTTTTCATTATATTCTTTGGGAGTCTTTTAGCTGTTTCTACACCTCATATGAGGTGTCTTTTGTATTTTATTTTGCATACTAGCATGTAACTGCCTGCCTTAGAACTATGTATACGAGGGGAAACCAATATTAAATTTTTTTGGATTTTTTGAAATAAATTTTGTCATTAGCTTTTTTTTTTTTATGTCTGAGCAGTGGAGGGGAAGGGGTGAATTCCATAGGTTTCCACACAGAATAGAAGGAGTATCTGTTTACACCTCTGTCCTGTCTGAGTAGGACAGAGCAGTGGGTCTCAGAGTTGAGCGCCTGCGTCAGAATCATCCGGGAGCCTTGTCAAATACAGGCTGCTGGACCCACTCCCGCCATCTCTGACTCCAGGCTGAAGCCTCGTCGTCTCCATTTCCAAAAAGATTCAGACGAGGCTCAGGCTGCTGTCCAGGCAACACACCTTGAGAACCACTGGTCTAGAGAAAGTCCGAGGGTCTTTTTAATCATGCATGTATTTATTCAGTGTGCAAAACTGATCTCGAGACATTTTTATAATTCGGGACGTTCATGGAGAAAGACCGCTGGAGCAAAGAGCCCTCTGGGTGGGGGCTGCCACCTCTCGCCTCCAGCATTCACCCTCTGAGGTCTGGGCTGCTCTTCCAAGTCAGGGTAGGAGTGCTGTCACTTCTAGCGTGAGTTTGGCTTCCTGTACACTGCAACCTGGGCTTTTGTCTAGAAGCTGAGCATTTGTTTGGAACGCTTAGAGAGTCAGTCTTGATGCTCCGCACACAGAGATGAGCATTGTGGTAGGAACCCATCGGACTGACACGGGAATGCCCTTTGCGCTTATGGAGGCCCTAAGTATCAACAGCCCCAGACTAAGACGGCAGTGACATTGAGCATGGGAAATGATAGATAATCCCCAAATGATGTCTTTGTGGTTTTCATGTTTTGGGGGATGAGAGAGGTGAGGGCAAAGGATTTGCTTTTCAAATTATGTGTTTCTCAGGTTAAACTTATTTTGGATTCTTTGCCAATAGGTGTTAGGGGAGCCTGCAGTATTGTTTAGGGAAGAAAATTGACAATTGTCTCTGATTTCTTTGCTACCTTTTTTTTTTTCTTTGCTACCTTTAAAAAAATTTATATGTTTGCAAGAAACAGTCTAGAGGAATCTTCCACCTACACAGCATGAGTTATTCATAAACTATAGGTGCACATGTATGAGCAAGTTATTTTTGAGAGAAACTGCCTACAATATAATAAACCTACAGGTCTATGGATATTTTAAAATTTGTGTGTTATTGTCGTTAATATTTCCCCTGGAGTGCAGCTTGAGAGGTATTGGTCTCTGCCTCTGGTTTTTTGTTTGGCTTTGAATTTACTGAGACTAGAAAGAAAAAATTATTTTTAAGGTAGTAGATTATAGAATGACTTAGATGTAGACCATATGATAAGCAACCTAGAACACACAGCTTTGGAATTCTTAAAACACAGTACTTCCTCCTTGAAAGCCTTGATAATCTTTGGTGGAATTGTTTATATGTTCAGCACAGGTTACTGTATTCAGTTGCAGCTCGTAGGGAGCTTCAGTTTATTTATCCTTTGCTTCGCACAATGCCTTGGATGCAGAGACCTCGCGCTGTCGTCCAGTTGGTCGGGGGGCTCTGTCCAGGTTGAAGTCCTGACAGGTCAGCTACACCTGAGAAGGTTTCTCAGCCCCTGCCCCCCCGCAGAGGACGAGTCAGGTTTTTATGTATCCAGACCATGCCAGCTTCTCAAAACCCGTGTGTATGACAAGTACTGTATCCGCTTTCTGTGCCAGTCATCCCGTCTGATTCTTTGAAACCCATGAAGGTACTGGTTAAATGTGGTAGTTGTATGCTAGGTAAATAGGGTGAATAAAATACCTCTCCTCTAAATTATAAAGGTAATGGGTTTTGCATTTTATTGACGGCTTCATTAGTGACACAGTGTTTTTTAAAAAGGCTTCAAGAATACAGTTCTTACCTAAACTTGTTCAGCTAACTTCATACAGTTGCAAATTCATACAGGGTCTTAGTTTGGCAAGCCTTCCAAAGGGAGGTTACATAAAACTGATTTGATCCATTTCCATCTCTTCAAAAAGTACCAGCTGTACAGCCATCTATCTAATAATCATAATTTTTGGCAAAATTATTATTTTTTTCTTTGTGGTTAATGATACCTCATCTGAGAATTCTAATGCCTAAAGAGTTTATCCTTAAAAGTAAAAATGACTTTGTACCATAAAATAACCCCAAAGCCACTATCTAGGGTTTCTATTTCCTTCTCTTTTTTGTCATTTTCTTTTAAAACTTAGATTTGGAATTACTTTGACCACATTGGTTCCTTAGAACAAGGTTTCAGTTCAGAGTTCTACAATTCCTACATTGTGATCATTGTCTCAGTGAAATTCTTTTGTTTTAAAAGATTCATGGTAACACAAAATGTATTTTACTGCTACAACTAAAATGTATTTATAATAAAATGCCTTTTTAATAATTTGGAGATCTGTTTATTATCTGTGAAACACTACCCTCTGCTTCCTTTCATGACCCAAGGTCTGACAGAAGTTAAGCACAGTACTTTGATTTTATTCATGATATTAATCAGTAAAACCAGCTAAAGTAACAGAACTAAATATTAATTTGTAAAGTTGTGACTCTAGTTTTCAGAAATTTGCAACTTAAATCTCTAAACTTCAGCGGTAGTAAAGGCCTGAAGGCTTCGGGTGTTAGTTACCTAAAAGTTTAAAGATCATCAGCCCTTTTCAAATTAAAAAAGTAAACCAGATGGCTCACTGGTAAAGAATTCTCCTGCCAATGCAGGAGACATGAGTTTCATCCCTGGCTCAGGAAGATCCCCTGGAGGAGGAAATGGCAACCCATTCCACTGTTCTTGCCTAGAGAATCCCATGGACAGAGGAGCCTGGGGGGATGCAATCCAAAGAATCGAAAAGAGACACGACTAGCTGAGAGAGAAGAGACAATCACGAATTGCTCTTAATAAGTCCCTTATTAATGCCGGGCTTGTGCAACCCAGAATTTATTTCAGACATTGTAAACCTAGTTGACATCAACATCAACATATTAGGGGGTGTGCCAAGCATTTAATCACACTGCCTCCCCTCCCCTCCAAATGCTGGCTGGGCACAAAATTGGCCTGAGTCAGGGTCTCATTTTCATTGGGGAAATAATTCTTCGCATGTGCCATGATATGACTTCAAGAAGCATTAGCCGGTCACAGAGGCTTTGTGTGCCGTGGCGGTCTTATTTTAACCTCCCATTAATGTGGCACCATGAATCAAACGAGTATGCTGTGCTTCAGGTTTGCAAATGTGGGGAGATGGGACAGTCGGCCTTTCTTAAGGACAAGTTACAATTCTTAGTGCAGTGAATCATATTCAAGATGGGTATCCTGCTTTCTTTGAGTTGATCTGATCCGACATAAATCATCTCTGGGTTTTGCAAAGAAACACATTTCTTTACATATAAATCATATGGCTGTGGAGAAGCCCTTGGGCTGCTATCTGCTCTAGAGGACATAACCAAGACCAATTTTCAATGGAAAACATACAAATAAAGACTCATGGGTGTTAATTCCAGTGCATTACTGGTGCTCTTTGAAGCACTTTTCTGAGAATGAAAGTAGAAGAATGTGATTTCATCAAAACTGCAAGGCGGGATCATTCTGTATGGAGCATGGGTTGAGCTGGAGAATTGAGAGTCGCCTTGGGGAGCGCTGAAATGGAGCTTGGCTAAACTGGAACACGCCCACGTCCCTGTGCCTTGGAGCTGAGGCAGGGTCTGTAATGGGCTCTGACACCCGATGCACACAGCGGTGTTGTCCTAACAAACCACTTCCCACAAGGATGGAGACCCTCTCTTCAGATGTGAGGACCCATCCTGATCGCGTGGCCTCAGTTCCCGTTCACCCTACCGACTGCGGCTGACTTACCTTTCTGAAGTGGATCTGATGGTGCCACTCTTACGGGAAGCCCTCCGTGGTTTCCTGTCGCACCTTCAGCCTCTGAGCTGGACTCTGGAGCGCTGCGCACAGCGCCCCGAGTCAGACTGCTTCCCCTTCCTTCCCTAGATGAACCCGCACCCTTCCTGGCTTCTCAGCTCACCCTTCAGCACCAGGACACCCAGGCCAGCTCTGGCGAGTGCTGCTATCACTCAGGGTTCTGCCAGTTCACCTCCCACACTCCCCAGTTGGAATTAGCTCCCTTCTCCTCTAAGGGCCTTATACTCGCGTTACCACAGTTTTTGTCTTTGAGTTGGGAGCTGGTGAGCTTCTGGTCCCGAGGCCCCAGACCTACAGCGTAGGCTCTGCGCCTTCTACAGGGCACACCCTGAAATGCCGGCGGAAGCAGCTCAGAGGGGTGGATTCAGAGAAGAGCTTAAGGACCCGCTCCCCTCCCCACACAGGCCCTTTGAAAGTGCGATTCTGCCAGATGCCAACTGCTGCTGGCAGCGATGGCCCGGGCGCAGCCACATCCCCGCTCACTCAGCTTTAACGGTTGCCTTTTGTGTCTTCCCAGGTGTCACTGTGGGAACCCTTGATTTAACAGCTTCACCATGGTTACGTCAACTTTGATGGACGCTGCCTACCTTAGCATCTCCTGGTCTGTAGGCATAAACTTACCATACAGGCTTTTGTGAAAGTGATGAAATTCCCATTGCTCTGAAGCTCTGGTGGATTTTAAATCCACAGAGGGAGGTGATTAAATAGAATGGGAGCTGCAGCTTGCAGAATGTGGTGTTAGCCCACTCTTAGCTCATTAAAGCGGATGCTCTGCAAATTGATTTGAACCATTGTTTTGGGAGACCATGGGGCTAATTCCTGAGAAGAGAGGACACTAGTGTGACAATGGGGTGAACCAGCCAAGGCTCTGGAAGGTGGTCTCGGCTGGCTGGTCACGTGGCTTGCCCTCTGGGCTCCCCTGCAAACAAACTAGAGGAGAATGGGTTTGATGCTGTTTTGCCCACTAGTTGGACAGAAATGTAATCTGAGGCATCTCTGACAAGCCCTCTAGATATGAACAGAAGCCAAAAGGGATGGGCCTGAAGTCCTGTGGTAGGTGGCTTGTCTCTGGGCCTGCTCTTCAAACGCACCTGCTACTAGGTCTTCTGTCGGCTTGGTATCCAAAGAGGCACGGGTTTCTACAAACTGAGCAGAAGTGGGCACTCTTGACTGAATCTCCTATTCAAAGTTTTTTTGTTTTTTGTTTTTTTTTTCTGTTCTATGTCTGCCTATGTCTGCTATTCAAAGTTTTGAGGAGTTAGTCCTCTAAACTCGGCGATTGGGCATAAAGCGAGCAGTGTGACCTGGGACCAAAGTAACAGGGAACTGCTGGCAGCTGTGTAAGTGATCAGGCTTTACCGGACAGATCAACTCTCCTCCCTGTGACCCTGCAGGCCAGCAGCTCCCAACCTTTTGGGCACCACGGACCTTTTTGGCCTCCAAGGACTGGGGGTGGGGTGGGGGGGGTGGCTTCTGGATGATTCAAGTGCATCAGATTTATTGTGCACTTTATTATTATTACATCCACTCCATCTCAGATCATCAGGCACTAGGTCTCCGAGGTTGGGGACCCTGCTATAGGCCTTCTAAGACCTAGATCATTCCTGCTGGTTGTGCTAAAGAATGGAAGAGACAGCATTTTGAAAAAAAAAAAAGTGTGCTCTAGTGTCATTAAAGGTAGTTTTGAATCATCCAGCAAAGGCCTTGTAGAAACCTATCTGTTCCTTTTTTTTCTTTTAATTGAAGCTGTGTTAGTTTCAGGTGTTCAGCAGAAACTTGTCTGTTCTTAAAGACTGCCGGCTGACGTGTTCCAGCTGAGAAAACCCATCTTATCTGGACCCGCAGCTGTGAGCTCCGCTGTGGCGGAGGCAGGGGCCCAGGCCCAGCACAGGGCGAGCCACAGGGCTGTGGGCCCCCAAGGGCATGGCCCAGGCCCCCCGTGAGCTCTGGTGGTCCCCTCCCTGTGCGTCCTGCTGCTTCTCTGGAGCACCCCTGCCCTCTTCTAGCTCACACACCTGTCTGATGTGCACTGTGTGGGGTGTCTGACTGGGTGGGGAAGGGTCTAGCTGCCAGGGTGACTCAGGAAAACATCACCCAGCAAGGCAGGTGCAGGGAACCATGCAGAACGGGGTAGAACCTGGGAATATGCGCCCAGTGTCAAGGGCACACAAGGAAGAAAGCATGGATTTTGCACAGAGGGGTTAAAGGCATGTCCACGCTGGGCCCTGGGGAGTCAGGAGGACTCCAGCAGCTTCTGAAAGGGGGCAGGCCACCCGCGGCCAAGGAACCTAAATCGCATAGCACTTAGCTTTATTTTAAAGTCACTGACTATATTTAACTCTAGGTCGTGAGGGGCAGGTCCACTACCCATCCCTGGTTTTGTCCAGAAGCAGGTCCTGTCCTGGCTCAGCACATATGCTGTAGTCAGGGGCTGAGACAGGACACTGGTCCCCAAAGACGTCCACATCCTGACCGGGGGAACCATACTTTATGGAAAAGGGACGCTGCACACGTGACTGAGCCAAGGGCCTTGGCGGCGGTGGGGCCGGGGGGCGGTGGCGCTTAGCTTGGATGGTCTGGTGAGCAGAGGTCCTTCCACGAAGGCGCTGTGAGGCCGGAAGCAGAGACGGGCTAGGGAGCATGGCATCTCCTCTCCTCTGCAGCTCGTTCGTTTACCTTCATCATACACCGCTTCCTCTCTCAAACCTTCCCTGGCCATCCGTACAAAAACCAACGGAAATGTCATTTTAAGGCTTTCCGCCGGGGGCTGGAAGTGGGCCCAGGACAAAGAAAGTACCAGACCGAAGAATGTCCCCCTGAGTCCGTGCCGTCCTGGGGCCACGGGCCGGAGCGAGTCTGTCCGCACCCCGAAGACCACCGCTTCGGGCTTGAGACACCGTCCAACTCCTTGGAGAAGGTGGGAGGAAAACGACGCTTCTTCCAGCCAGGCGGTCCGGTCCTCTGCAGAGATCACTTCACTTCTGCGATACCCACAGAGCGTGGCTCTGTGTTCCGGGAATCAGTCTCTCTGCTAAGGGCTCACACCTGGATTTCTGGAGCTGGCAGGTAGGACCTCCTGGCCTCAGTGACTGGGGGCCGCCTCTCGCTGAGGTGGGGGCGGCCTTGGCTTCGACTCCTTTTCTCATTTTCCTTCCCAGTAGGTGGAGCGGGTTGTACATTGCCACCTCCCTGCCTCTGGGACGTATCCGGACTGTATCCCTGTTTTTCCGGACGTCCTTCGGCCCATGAGGCACATGCTGGGTCGCCCCTTTGTTGTACACGCAGCATGGATGGGCTTCCGACTGTCGCGGGGCGGGGGCGGGGCGCGGGGCGGGGCGGGGCGGCGGGGGCGGGGCGGGGCGGCGGGGGCGGGGCGGGGCGCGGGGCGGGGCGCGGGGCGGGGCGGCGGGGGCGGGGCGGGGCGCGGGGCGGGGCGGGGCGGCGGGGCGGGGCGCGGGGCGGGGCGGGGCGGCGGGGGCGGGGCGGCGGGGGCGGGGGCGGGGCGGCGGGGCGGGGCGGCGGGGGCGGGGCGGCGGGGGCGGGGCGGGGCGCGGGGAGGGGCGGGGCGGCGGGGGCGGGTCGGCGGGGGCGGGTCGGGGCGGGGCGCGGGGCGGCGGGGGGAGGGGCGCGGGGCGGGGCAGCGGGGCGGGGCAGCGGGGCGGGGCGGGGCAGCGGGGCGGGGCAGCGGGGCGGGGCAGCGGGGCGGGGCAGCGGGGCGGGGCAGCGGGGCGGGGCAGCGGGGCGGGGCAGTGGGGCGGGGCGGGGCAGTGGGGCGGGGCGGGGCTGTTTACATCAGTGAGTTGGGTGTTGTGAGCTCCTCAAGCTCAGAGCTGAAGACCTCAGACTGTGGCTGCAAACACCGCCCCCCCCCGCCCCTCCCCCACCTGTTTCTCCCTGGTTCTACCAGGACTGCTCTGTGGGCGAAGACAGAGGCAGGCTTAAAGCCGAATCGGCAAGCATCTCCAGGAGGCTGGGCTTTCGCATTCAGGCCAGAAACTTGTCAGGAGCAAAGCCCCAAGACAAACTAGCGCTGTGTGAAGTGAGGCCGACATAGAGGAGCAGATACTGTTTGCTCTCACTCGTATGAGGCACCTGAACAGTGAAGTTCACAGAGACAGAAAGTGTATGGTTGGAGGGGTGGGGGGCAGGGAGTCGTTTAAAGAGGGCAGAGCTTCTGTTTGGCAAGATGAAAAGCGCCATGGACAGTGGGTAACATGGTGGAGCTGGACACGTAGAAATAAAGGTGGTAAATTTCATGCTGTGTATATTTTACCACATTTTTAAAAAGGTCTCACACTTAAATGTTATTTATCTAACTGGGTTGCTAGTCCTGGCTCTGCCACCTCCCTTACCCTTACCTCGTGCGATCTGATGAATTTTAAAAGTTAAGAAAGTGAACACGTTATGATTTGACGACTGTTCAGTTCACACCGGTCCAGTAGGAACTAGAGTCACAGGGACCAGACTCCAGCCTGGCGCCCCCAGCCCTCTCTGCACTCACCGTTGGCCTCGAAAGATGCAAACAAACACTAACATAGTTTCTAACCGCTCAAGGCCACATCCTGAGGATGACCCCAGCCCCTCTTAAACTGTCTGCCTGAGAAAATTCAAGGCTGCCTAAAGACTGCTGTTTGTCCAGCCAAAACCTGCCACAGGCCCTGGTCTCCCAGCCTCTGTGTAAGGGTTGGCGCCTAACTGGATTACCTCCTGTTAGCCAACCCAGACAGGTTCCCAGGCCCACCCCCTTCCACTCCTGGGCAGCCCTTTGCTTCTCTAACTCTACAGAGCCTACCCACCCTAGAAAACCGATCTCCTCTGGGCATACGGTGGAGTTCTGTTCCTGCTGCGATAGAGAGTTACTGATTAAAATCTGTTCTGACCAGGATACCTGTGACTTTGTTTATCTCTGGCAGTTCTGATAAAACTTTATTTATGGACACTGAAATCTGAATTTTATGAAATTTTCACATCATGAAATCTTTTTCCTCTTTGATGTTTCTTTACCATTTAAAAGTATAAAAACCATTCTTAAAAAAAAAATTTTAAAAAAATTTTTTTAAAAACCATTCTTAGCAAGAGACCCATCCCTGCAAGAGGGGGTTGGCCACGGCCTCTGAAACAGATCAAGGTAAGGGGCACAGGGTCCTTTCTGCTCAAGAGTCTGGCTTTCCATCCCCAAGGGCTAGTTGAATGCAGGGGATTCAAAGGCAGAAGAGTGTAAATTGTGACTCTCCATGTGGCCCTTCGTGTCTAGGTGCTAAGCCCGGCTACCTAATGTTCTCTGCCACAAAAATCCAGCGTCTGAAACCAGACCCTGTGGCAGGGTGGCTGGAGCCCTGTGTCAGCACTGGGATGCTTCTGGCACTGGGAGCTCTGGAAATAACACTCCTTGTTTTTCACCCGCTTGCCACACGCGCTTGCCAATTCAGAAGGCCTCTGGTTTCTCCTGAAGACAACCCAGGGCCCAGAGTCAGAAGTTGGAATTCAGAGCCTCTAAATCTCACCGGTAAACAGACCCTCTGTCCCGTGTCCCCACAGACGTCCTCACCATCCGTGGCCTATGCCTTCATTTCTCCTCTGGGTCAAGGGGGCCCTTAGGCTGCGTGGTCAGGAACCCAAGTGATCTCTACGCAAGGTCAAGGAAAGACAAGCTTCAAAGAGTTTTTATTTCAAATTGCAGTCAGACCAGTTAAAAAGTGCTTGTCGGGTCTCCCAGAAGCCAAGGAGGGGATGTCGGGTGACCAGGAAGCAGAGAGGCGCTGGCGCCTCGAACAGCTGAGCACCCAGGGCGTCTGGCGAGCCGCGGAGGAACCTCGGGGAGGCAGGTCGAGGACCCCCGAGGACCCCCGCACCGGCCGCCCCGCCCCTCCTGGCCGGCCGGGCCGAGTCCACTGGCCAGCCGGGCCGAGTCCACTGGCTGGCCCCGGAGAAGCGACGCGCCACGTGCGCCCAGTGGGGACGCGGAGAAGTCACGCTGCCGCCTCCAGCCCATCCTGGGCTCGGCCTCCCGAGGCGGGCCCCGCGCCCGGGCCCAGGGCTAGTGCTCGGGCTCGGCGTCCATGCAGGACTCCCAGGGGTCGCGGGGCATCCGCGGCAGCGCGAAGAGCAGCAGCGCGAGGCCGCCGACCAGGAGCAGGGCTGCAGCGACGCAGGCGCAGACGAAGGACCAGGCGAGCGAGTGCGCGATCCAGGCCGTGTGCTCGCTGTCTACCATGCGCTGCACCGACTGCCGCGTGACCTCCGCCGACACGGAGAGGCAGAGGCCTGCGGGCACAGCCGGGCTCAGGCCGCAGGCCTCGAGCGGCAGGCCCGGGGCGGGGCGGCGCTGGGGGGCAGGTGGGGGTGGGGGTCTGGGAACGGGGGCAGGGGGTGGGGGCCGGGAGTCAGAGGCCTGCGGGCACAGCCGGGGCAGGGGGTGCGGGGGTCCGGAGGGGAAGGTGAGGGTGGGTTCAGGTGGGGGAGCTGGGGGGGCGGTCACGGGGGCATGGGGAGCAGGGGTGTGGAGCCGGGCCTTGTCCAAACCCAGCCCCCACCCCAGCGGGCTGGGGAGGGGGGCGAGAGCACCCACGGGAGCCCCATCCTACCTGCGAAGATGTAGAACATGGAGGCCGGCCTCAGCAGGTAGTCACGCTTCTTCCGGAAGGACAGGAGCGCGCAGAGGGTGCCCACGATGATGAAGCCCAGGCTGAAGATGGCGATGGCGGCGGCCGAGATGCTATACTCTGCGGCACACGAGCGCAGGGACGCCGGGGCCTCAGGAGGGGCTCGGAGTCCCCTCGCCTGTTGTTCCTGCCCCCAGGTTAGCGATTGCTCTGCATTCTGCCGCCCCTGTTACCCAGGTTAGAACACTGAGGGCCAGAGAAGAAATCATTCCTTCCGAGTGGCACATGAGTAAAGGATGCGGCCAGGATGTCCACAAGACCTAATTCATTCTCCAGGTCGTCCATGCACCAAAATGAAGGTCCTCCTTCCAGGGGCAGAGGCCTCGGAAGGTGGGCGGAGATTTGTGGCTGGAGACCTGCCTGAAGCAGAAACCTCCCTCCCAGAGTCAGGGCTGAAGGTGACACCCAGGCTCAGGGTGGTCTGTCCTGGGACTGACAAGCAGTCTCTGGAAGGATGACAGAGTGCGACTTGTTACAGAGCTCAGTGCCGGAGAGGATCTGTGTGTGTGTTCCAGTGTGTGCCTGGGTGTGCATGTGTGTGCATGTGTGTACCTGGGCATGCGTGTGTGTGCGTGGGAGCTCTGATGCAGAGACCTGAGACGCCTGGAGGTGGGAGCTGCCGTCTCTGGGCACAGAGGTTGGCCAGGCTGCCGCTGACAGACTTCAGGAGGGGCTGCTTGTCATCAAGCAGGAGCCTGGGGCTTTCATGCCAGGGATTTTCCAGCTCAGCAGGGAGTGGTGGAATCCACTTTTCCTCCCCCTCCCTACCCTCCACCCAGGCTCACCTTTCTGAGTAGTGACTTCGAAGATCTCCGAGCTCTCGCCTGGGTTAAAATGCCTGAAGTAGGAACAGTTTTTCTCTGCAAAGGAGGGAAACAGTTGAGAGAAAGGGCTTCAGCTGGGGCGGGAGCTGGCAAGGAGGGGGCGGGCCAGTCCTCCTGGGGCTTCTGGCTTGCTCTCTGCTCTCTAAATCCTGACTCTGGGCTGAAACAAGCATCTTGCTTCCACCCTTAGACCAAAAGTTTGGTGGGAAAGGGGCTGTATAAGAGCCTGAGGATCTTCAGGGAGCTGAGGCTGACTCAGTCCGGGCACAGAGCACTGGGTACTGAGCCCATTTGGCAGATGGGGTAACTGAAGCCTAGAGTTCAAGTCTGTTTGGAACTGCAGGACACATGGTCAATCAGGGCCAGACAGTGGTCCTCAGCTGGGGCTGCTTCTCTCTGCAGGGGACCCCAGGCAGCGTCTGGAGACATCTGTGTCCCTGTTGGGCAGACGGCTACTGGCACCTGGCGGGAGGTGGCCTGGGATGTGCTGGACAGCCTGCAGGGCACAGAACTAGCAGCCCTCAGATGCCAGAGGCGCTGGGGTTGCCAGACCCTGGGTCACACACAACCCAGCACTGGTTTCCAACCAGCATCCAGGCCCATCCTGAGGCCCTGGGTGTGACCTGGCAAACAAAATCTTTTTCAAGAACTTTCCCAGAGATTCTGATGTTCAGCCAGGTTTAGAAACCTGGCTCTAAGCCCCTTAAAATGCCGCCTGAAGGGCTTTGCTGAGTGGGCCATTGTGTGGACTTGAATGAAGGGCCACGGGTGACCATCATCTCAAGCATTAGGCCCTCCATGCTTGTGAGCACAGAGGCAGCGCAGCTGAGACCTCCCGGGTGAACTGCTCGGCCCACTTGATTAGCGCCGGGAAAGCCATGGAAGATGTGTATTGGCCGCAGGGCCAAAAATCTGGATTTGGTAGGGGACAGAGGAGGAACTCAGAACAAAGAAATTCACACTGATTTTCAATATAATTTCTCCTCCATTTTTCTCTTTTAATCTCTCTTACAACTAAATATACTGTAAAATTAAAAGACTATTGCTTATTGCATGGCTTAATGTTCTTTACTGCTGATTTAGGAAGTAGATGAATGGGTTATTTTACACTATTCTATTTCTTAAAAAACTAAATTATGTTGCTTTTAATTCGTGTGAGGCACTGCACTGAATTGTTTTTCCTGTGTATCCTTGAACCTCAATAGGAAACTCTGCTCCTGGTTTAGATGCATCTACTTTGTGCTTTCGTTGTTTTTTTTTTTAATCTTCAGGCCACAGTTTAATGATCACCAGGTGTTGGTGCCTCGTTGCTTTTGGGAAAAAAACCTTCCAGTCATAGCTTTCACTGGGGTCCAGGCTTCTGTCTGCCTGAGATGTATCATCTCCCACTGAAACCTCTGGCCCCCTGACCCCCCAATGTCAGGGTTACTGCTGCTCCGTGGTGGAGGAAGAGAATGACCCCGGGAGATGGAGCCTGGCTTAGCAGCAGCAAATGTTCCGTGAAGTAAACAGCCTTTTCTTTGAGCTTCTATATTTAAATCACTCTCCTTTGAGCTGAGTTACCTGGGGTGTGTGGCTGCCGCTGGTGATGTCAGGCGCTTCTGGTGCTATTTTCAGGCTGAACGGAGCTCTCACGCGTGTATTAGGTTATCAGCTGTAGACTCTCTAGCAGCCCTGCTCTAATGCCTCGTGCGAGGTGACGGGTCCCCCAGGGTCTCCCTCTGGACAGAGGAATAATTTCTGTCTCATTCTTTAAGGGCCAATTTTTGTTGCCGTTGAAAACCCTCTGAAGGGAACTAACTGAATTCCAGCGTGTTTCACGATTGGCTGCCTCCATGACAATTTGCAGACCCTGAGTTAGAACCCTTCAGCACGAGTGGCCTGGACATAAGGCCCATCGAGGACCCGGCCAAGGCAGGCACGTCCACGTTGCCAAAGGTCCTCTTGCTCAGGTGGCAGTTGGGGTGTCAGCACCCCCAGACCAGCACCAGGCTCTGGGGAAGTCTGGTGCTGCAGATTGTGCGAGGACAAGTCCAGGCACCACCCCCCCCCCCCGACTAAGTGCTTCCAGAGGGCATCTGGAGGTCCCGGCTCCCTTCCTCCGTGGCAGGTCTTCCGGTGAGCGGATGGGCCTGCCCGCCCGTCCCCTCTCCTGACTCAGTACTTGAGGATGACCAGTGTCCCCTGTGCTGAACCAGAAGCTCCGCTGCAGGGGGCCCTGTGGATGCCCATCGGAGACCGCAGCCCCTTTGTGTCTTGTAACCTTTTTTGATTTAAAATTTAAAACTTGACATTTTAAACTATAACTTTGGAAGTTAGATGTCCACTCTTCCCCAGGGTTTGTTTCTGTGGCTATTTTTATTGTTGCTTGTCAAATTACATTTCTGAATTAAATATGTGAAGTCTGTTCATGTATGGCCACTGAAATCTCTGCTCAGTTAGTTTGGTGGTCAGCTCACAGAGATTTCCTAGAACGCTTGGAAGCCATGCCTCTCCCAGGCTTTGCTGAGGAGCTCCGTGCCAGCAGACAGCCAAGCACTCAGCAAGGTAGTCGACGTTTCTGCCTTCATCTTTTTCTCCCTTTCTCTTTCCCCTCCCTCCCCTGCCCCGCGCTCGCTCGCTCTCTCCCTTTCCTTTTCCGTCTTTCTCCCTTCCTCGTACTCTCTCCCTCCTCTCTTTCTCTTTCTTTCTCTCTCTTTCTTCACGCAGCTCCACATAAGCCAGAGGTGAGAGCTTATGGCCTTCTCAGATCTTTCCTGTGCATACTTGTTACACTGTGGACCCACGTGACCTCCTAAATTCCCAGGAATATGTTGGAGCTTTTCAAAGCCACCCATCTTATTCTCCAGTTTTCTGGTTAGCCTATTGTTTGCTCTGTTATCTGCTCCTTTAGGCAGTTATGGTATTAAACAACTGTCTCTAATTGTTTTTGACAAATGCCTCCTGGGTAAAAGACTTTTTCCACTGGATGAGCTCAGAGTCAGGTCAAATAAAGACAGTCTTGCAAGTGGGGACTTCTAGGGAACCACCAGACAGATCAGATAATGACAGCACTCTGGGAATGAGGCCTTGAAAGGGATCCAGCCCTAGTCTGTCCTTTCTGGTGACTTCTAGGCAGCTGGCTTCACTCTGATGGCAGGCTGTTGGTTTTTGAGGCTGTGACAGTCAGGGAGGAAAGAACTGGAATAGCAGTTTAAGATACTACAAACCTCATTGTTCCTACTGAGATTCACCCCTCTTTCTTGAATAAGCACTTGCTTATTGCTGCAGGACTGGTTAACTTCTAGAGTTCTGAGAAAGTTTATTCTGATCATGTTAGCCAATGTTCTCATTGTTTTTATGGAGAAAAGAATTTTTGGAGGTTCTTACCCTGTCATTTTTTTCTGATGTCATCCAAAGTTAACATATGTAATATATATGTTTGGCAGGCAGTGCTATGCTTGTGTTTGTAGATGTTGTTGTTAACTAGTGAGAGAGGGCATATGAACCCTATTCCTCCAAGAAACAGTGATCCAGTAGAGCAGAGGCAGGATGGGTGGGGAAGGAAAACGACGTCCCCTTGCAGAGAAAGGAGAGGGGAGAAGGCAGGAGTGCACTTGGACAGCTCGTCAGGCCAAGGCAGTGCTCACAGGCTCGGAAGGTGCGACTCTCCCTGGACCAGGAGAAGACGGCCTAGAGGTCGACTCGACTCAGGCTCGCGGCCAGGCCGAGTCGGCGCGTCCCCTGTGGCCGGTCCGGGCACGTCCCACCAGTCATCTCTCCTTGCGTAGAGTCCCCTCACCACCCTGCCCATCTGCTGTGTAAATTCACCAGGCTTTAAAGGGCCAGGCCAGGTGGACCATAACAGTACGTCCCCATGCACGGCCCCTGGAGACCCTGCCCTGCCAGGAGGGCTGGCGGACGGTGCGTCTGTTTATGGGTGTGCTCGGCCGTGGCCGCGGGGCGTGGGCATCTGGGCTACACGATACCCTTCGAGCACATGTCCGTGCCTGTGAGAGCCCTCAGGCTGGGGACTCGCTGTGTCTTCCAGGTGTCCGATGGGAGTGAGCAGGGCAGGGCTTTCCTGGGGGCAGCGGGGGGGAGGGCAAGGAAGGCGAGGAGTGGAGGCGTGGGGTTTGGACTCCTTCATCCCCCACAGAGACCTCAGGGTCTTCGGGGACTTAGCAGTGCCTTTCTTAAAGGGCAGGGTTCAAGGAACACCCAGCCTGATAACAGACTAATTCTGAAAACCAGGTGGGAGCCTGCACTCACTCTGGTCGCCGGCCACCTTGGGGTGACATTGGAAGGAACGCTGGAGGGGACTTTGGGTTGCTGGACCTGAGCCCGTGTGTTAAAGGAAGATGTGGAGTCTCTATGGGGCGGCGGGCAGGGCCCGAACAGAGCTCAGACTCCAGTGCCGCCAGCAGGCTCTTTCCACAGCAGGTGCTCCGTCCACTGAGAATGTGGCAGCTCCACGCCTGCAGAGCAGCCCGGCCAGCCTCACACTGGGTGTGCTCTACAAAGAGCTCCTTCAAGTGTGGTTCGCTCACCCCTAGGAGAGTGAGGCAGGCTTTTAAATCGCAGCGAGAGGAAGCATTTCCTAAGTCTGAAGGGGGCTGGGTCCAGGAGGAGACGCAGGACACACAGTCCTCGCACAAAGCGGTCCCGCCTCACAGGCAAGTCACCTGTGTGGGCGCTCAGGGCCGGTACCCAGGAGGGACGCCCACTGGGTTTCCTGCTGCCGCCTTCAGACTCCTGATAATCACGAGGAGGAGTCCTGCATTCTCCTTTTGCCCAGGGCCCAGTAACCCTTTAGGAGTGTGTCCCCACTTCAGCCTGGAACGAACTCCCACCGAGGCGGCCCTTCCACCTGAGGGCTGCGTTTGGCTGGGCGGTGCGTCCAGGCTGAGTCTGTAGATCCGCGTTCTCTTTCCTGAGCTGCGGTCTGTCTGCCCATCCAGACCCCTGCCCCTGACCAGCCCTGAGCCCCAGCGCAGGAATAGCTGGAGCCGAGCGCCCGTGCTCCACAGCCTGGCTCAGCCTCTGCCAGCCCCACCGCGGCCGGCCCACCACCCCCGCCCAGGCACGCTGGCTGGTCCACCGCCCCCAGCCCGGATTCGGTCTGGGGAGCCCCGTCCTCCCACAGGGCCGGGCGGGGCGGGTACGTTACCCCCGGGCAGGGTGATGGGGCCGCAGCTCCTCTCCTTGTCGCCCACGAAGATCCGCTTCGTGCAGATCCGCCAGAGGCCGAAGTGGGCCGCCTCGCAGGTGGTGTTGTGGTGCTCCACGTGGGGGCTCAGCACGGCCCAGTGGTCCGTCACCACGGCCACCAGGGCCAGCACAGTGCCCACGAGGACGCAGAGGAGGGCCACTCGGACCTTCAGGGTCTTGGTCGGGGCCATGGTGGTCCCGCGGCAGTGGGCACCTGGGGGCCGGCGGCCGTGTCCTTCCGGGCTGGGGCGGCGGCAGTGACTCCAGCCGGGGATGGAAGCTAAGTTTAGTGTGCCGGGCTGAGCCAGGGTGGGCTGGCCATGGGCGAGGCCACTGGACGGGCTCAGCAGCTGCCCAGGCGTGTCAGAGGCCTGAGGAAGCTTCTATTAATGCGCACCCCGGCGCCTCGCCGAGGACGGCTGCTCCTTGGGTTTCAGGGCTGGCTCCCCTCCCTAGGTCCAGGAGCACAGCAGGGTGAGGCAGGAGGGAAGGCTCAGGAGGGCTGCAGACTCGCCACCCCTAGAGCCGGCTCAGAGGGCCTGAGCAGGCAGAGGGGCCTCTTCCTGCTGGGGCTGAAGGAGTGAGCTGTCCGGGGAGGATGCAGACCCAGGGACACAGGCTTGCGTCCTCGCCTGGGACCAGGTGAGTGGGGCTCCGTCCTGGGGCCTGGGGGACCCACGGCCTAGGGGAGCGCACTCTAGACCTGAACCCCCACGTCCAACCACCCCAGCTCGCTCCTGCACTATTTCCTTGTCAGTTCTCTTTCCTTCCCTCCAACTGGTCCAGAAGAAAAGCTCTTTTGGGGATTAGTAAGTCGTTCACACATTTCTGAGAATAGTGTAGGGAGAACAAAAGCCCACTGGACTCGACTGTAGCGCTGTTGTCACTGTTGTTTTAGTTTTGTTGTTGTTCGTCGCCAAGTCATGTCCAACTCTTTGCGACCCCAAGGACTGTGGAACACCAGGCTTTTAGTTTTAGGTTTACCTTCTATGATGGCAGGTAATAAGGATTTTCCAGTTATATTGTCCTTTACAAAGTAACTATACTTCAGTGAAGAAGAACAAAAGTTGATTGATTTACAGGGGACTGTTAAGTGGCTGCTGGGTGTATGGATTCAGCAGAGGACACGTGGGGTTTGGGACTGCCAAGCGAGGGTCCTGAGTCCCCCTTCATGTCCACCCACCCCATCCCCTGGCCGCAGGCTGGTCCTCCAGGCTGGAACCCCTACACCCTCCTGGGTCTGTGTCTCCTTCCTCAAGTCACCAGGAGCCTATTTTGGGGTGTAGTCAAGGGGCTGACGCATGGCCAGGAGGAGACCCCTGAGCCGGGTAGGGGTTTGACTTCTGAAATCCTGGCCTCAGACTGACACGGCTTACAAAAGGCTCTGCGTGAGGAGAGCGATTTGGGCATCTAGCATGGAGTTCGGACAGCTAATCATGATGCTGAGCGTAGTGACAGCTCAGCCTCGGCGAGCACTTGCTCTCTACCGGGCCCTGTGCTGAGTACGCCTCTGTGCACCATCGCACACAAGGACAGCAGGTTTCAGGGCCCCGAGTCCTAATCAGCGGCTGGCGCTGGGAGGAGCTCTCAAGGTCACTGTGAGGAGGAAACATATATTTGTCTGCTACCTTTTAAGTTCTCTGTCTTCCCTGATAGCGCAGTTGGTAGAGAATCTGCCCACAATACAGAGGACCCCAGTGTGATTCCTGGGTCAGGAAGATCCCCTGGAGGAGGGCTAGGCTGCCCACTCCAGTCTTCTGTGGCTTCCCTGGTGGCTCAGCTGGTAAAGAATCTGCCTGCAGTGTGGGAGACCTGGGTTCGATTCCTGGGTTGGGGAGACCCCCTAGAGAAGAGAAAGGCTACCCACTGCAATATTCTGGCCTAGAGAATTCCATGGACTGTATAGAACATGAGGTCACAAAGAGTCGGACACGACTGAGCGACTTGCACTTTCACCTTAAGTTCTCATCTGAGGCTCCTCTAAGAGCAGACAAGTTGACAAGAGAAAAGCATAGAGATTAATATAAGTTTCATATGCACCAGAGCCTTCATAAAAAGTGAAGACCCAAAGAAACAAATTTGAGCCTTTTTAAAAATAGTTTATTGTAATAATTTAATTTTTTTCCTAAATGAAAGCATGTTTGTTATAACAAATGCAACCACATACATGTATATGGAGAAAGAACATGACTTTCTGCTCTTTTCGTCTGTAATATCCCTTACCTTATCTAGAGAGAAACGGTCTTCACAGTTTACACCTGAGTGTTCTAGAGTCGCTGTGTGTGATGAAGAGTGGAAAGCATGCCAGGTCGGAAGGGTTCAACTGAAGGGCAGGAAACCGGGGGAACCAAGGTCTGTTCATTCAGGCGCTGTCTGCATTTGTGGGGCGTTTGCTCCTTCCTTCTAGGACAAGAAGAGCACTTCGCACGTGAGTGTCCTGGGACCTGCTTCATGGGAGGGGCAGAGAGGCTTTTCTGGGTGAGCTGTATCTCAGATTCCTTCAACTTAAAATTTGCAGCATGCCAAGCTACTGTACCTTGAGCCAGCGTGTGCTGAGCCCCTCCGACTGGTTAAGGGAATTGCAGCCTGGAGACAGAGGTCTTTGTATCCTCTGGCTTGAGGCTGGCCACCCAGGGCAGCAGGAAGATCTACCTTCTCTCCTCCGTTTTCTAAACATTCCTTCAGACAGGCCATCTCTGCTCTGGGGGCCGTGCCCGGCGGTCCGCTCTGCCCGGGGAGCCAGGGCTGCCGTCCTCCGCTCAGCCCTGCCCCTCCTGGGGCCGCTGGGAGCCCTGCCTGCAGCTGCGTGGTGTGCAGCAGGTTGACCTCTCTGGCTGCCCCTCCTCTAGGGTTTGAGATAATGCACTTCACCAGCTCAGCCCGAGGGAGGTGCTGTGGACCAAACTAGGTCCCCTTAAATGCCGGTGATGAGGCCCGACCCCTGCCGTGACTGCGTTCAGAGCGGGGCCTCGGGAGCTGAGTAGGTTGTTACCAGGAGAGACGGGGAGCTTCCTCTGCCTTCCTCTCGGCCACGGGAGGACGTCAGGAGACAATGAGGAGGAGAGCGCGTCTCAGAACACGCCGCGCTGGCACTGCGATCTGGGCTTCCGGCCCCCAGAACTGTCAGCGAAGAGCTGTTGTTCAGGTTACCCTGTCTGTGGTCTTTCTTCCCGACCCAGGGATTGAATCCAGGTCTCCTGCATTGTCGGCAGATTCCTTACTGCCTGAGCCACGAGGGAAGCCCTTTCTCTCATGGCAGCCCGAACGAATATATCGACATTGGGCGCCGGGTTCAGGACGGTTTTGTTATTGTCATCATCTGCAGGCTGCTGGTGGGTCAGCTTTCTCTGATGAACCGTGAGCTTCTAGAGGGTAGAGATACAGAACCGTCTTCTGTGCTCACTCTGGGTTCCCTCAGAGAACTCCCTGAGTGGAGCCCAGGGTTGGGCTCCATAATAAATGTTTGCTAAAGGATGGATCGCTGAGCGGATGGATCGCTGAGCGGATGGATCGCTGAGCGGATGGACAGATGGACTGAAAGAAGGGGCCAGAGCTCAAATAACTGACTCCACTAAATGATCCAACACGGGCCCAGCATGGCTTGGGCCGGTAGCTAATTTGCTTCCAGCTGCTGAGGGGCCCCCCAGGAGGGAGGGGAGGCACCATCACCCACAAGGAAGACTGAAGTCTTCAAGGTGGAGATGCCCTGCTCAGCTCACCGGGAGCTGTCCATGTTTGACTCGGCCACATGAACCAGCGCCCACTTGCCCCAAAAGAGCCAGACTAGTCACAGCAAGGAAGACGCCTCTGGGGGGAGGGCCTTGTGTGGGGCCGGGGCTGAGGAACTCCTGTGTGGGGCCCAGCGAACCTTCCTCAGAAACATGTCGATCTGATTTTGAGCTAAGTCTTAATCAGGCCGAGAGATGGCCTTAGGTGTGTGTCGCCCAGCTGGTCTCAACCTCTTTTTGCTGCATCCTTTGCCTCCCTGCACCGTGCAGCCGGGACCTTCTGCAGCCACGGGCATGCTGCCCCCGGTCCAGCCTGGGAGTCACAGATGGCCTCCCCCTGTCCAGAGGCCCTGGTATCCTCCACCTCAGGCAGAGAGCCCGTCACCTGACCTGTTTCCATCAGCCTCCCCCTCTTCTCTGACTCTCCTGCTGCCCTCTGGCCCTTAAGTAGACCCTTGTGGTTACAGTGGGTCCACCCAGATAATCCAGGACCATCTCCCCATCTCAGGATCTGCGATTTAATCACATCGCATGGTCCCTTTTGCCACAAACAGTGAGAGTCTCAGGCTCTGGGCTTTAGGCTTGGATGTCTATGGGGCCACTGTTCTTCCTGCTGCAGGCCCTGACTTGGAATTTGGTTTTCTCTGGCTTCACCTAGCAGTTCGCGTGTGGGGATGCGCATGCGATGGAAAGAAGGAAACTGGAAGGTCAAGGCCGAGGGGCTGAGGGCAAGAGCGGACGGTGTGCGGGTCTGGGCTGCTTGGGGCAGCTAGCTCATGGTGTGGGTCGCCCTGGGACACAGCAAGGTCACGATGATGAGGTCACGGCCCTGGAGGGCTGGATGAGATTGCCGGGCAGGCATTCTGAGGGGAGGGGGAGGCACTGGGGGCCCTGGGAGCTGTGGCCAGAGAGGCAGATGGCTCTGAAGACCACGGCGGTGGACAGTCAACCATGACAGAGGGGAGGTGCTTGGACATAAGAAGGTCACTGCAGGGGAGCCGTGAGGCCAGGAGTCGATGGTCGGCCGTGGATGCTGACCTGGCAGGACTTGGGGTGCGGAGGAGGGCTTCTCGCCCGAGGAGAAGCCTCAGACGGCTTGAAGGGGTGTGCAGGAGGGCGTTCAGGGGGTGTCAGTGCCGAGGAAGGGCTCAGGAGGGCCTCCCCAGGCCTCGGAGAAGGCTCTTCCCCAGGAGGGCAGGGAGTGGGGAGTCACCGCCCCCCTCCTGCGGTCACGGGTCCAGGGACACGAGTGCAGAACCGCCTCTGGTCGCTTCTGCTCCTGGGTTTTGTCAGGAGCTGCAAACTTTAAAACAGCTGAATCAGGTATCTCTGCCCTGGCTTCCTCTGGACCCTGAAGCCCCTCAGGCCCCCTCTCGCCCTTTCTAGCCCCACATCTCCTGGGACTGAGGAGGGGCCAGGCAGGCTGGCAGGGACCTCAGCAGGAGGATGGACAACTCCTACCAGGAGGGCTGGGGAAACGGAGTCCTTGGGGGAGGAGAAGGTTCCATCTGCCTGAGGCGGTGGACAGAGACCTCAGTGAGGAGCTTTCAATATGTAGGTAGTTCCAGAGGGCTCAGCAGAGACGGAGGATGGGAGGGGGCTGGTGGGTGATGAAGGCTGGAGGCAGCGGCGGGGGGGGGGGGGGGGTGGGCTGGTGGTCCTGGAGAGGCCGGGGCCACAGTGTCTTCCCCAAATGCCGAAGCCTGATCCTGCCCCCCCAGCCTCCGGGACCAGTCGTCCCCATCAACAAGTGCAATCAGCCTCCTCTCTCCTCGACCTCAGGCAGGCTTCCAGCTGGGTGCCTGAAGAGCTGTGGAGTGATGCTCTGCTACCTCCGGGACCCCCACTTTCCTGCCTGCTCGGGGAATTCCAGAGAAGTCACCAGATCCTAACCAAAGGCAGCCTGAACATCCCAGCACTTCGGTTCCATCCAGATGCCGTTCAAGATTCAGGAACCAAATCCGGCATCAGTTAGGGGAAAGATGGGATGTCTGGGTGATTTGGCCATGAGAGGTTATGTTTTCGAGGAATAATCTAAATTAAAGATGTGGGAAGATGCTCATGGGGACAGTGAACGGGAAACCAACCCACACACACTGGGGGGCAGCGACCTCACAGTCGTGCTGACCCCCCAGTGCTGACCCCCCAGTACTGACCTCCCAGTGCTGACCCCCTAGTGTTGACCCCTCAGTGGTGACCCCCCAGTGGTGACCCCCCCAGTGGTGACCCCCCAGTGCTGACCTCCCAGCGCTGACCCCTCAGTGCTGACCCCGCAGTGCTGACCCTCAGTGCTGACCCCCCCAGTGCTGACCTCCCAGTGCTGACCTCCCAGCGTTGACCCCTCAGTGCTGACCCCGCAGTGCTGACCCTCAGTGCTGACCCCCCAGTGCTGACCTCCCAGTGCTGAGCTCCCAGCGTTGACCCCTCAGTGCTGACCCCACAGTGCTGACCCTCAGTGCTGACCTCCCAGTGCTGACCCCACAGTGCTGACCCTCAGTGCTGACCTCCCAGTGCTGACCCTCAGTGCTGACCCCCCAGTGCTGACCTCCCAGGGCTGACCCCCCAGTGGTGACCCCCCAGTGCTGACCTCCCAGTGCTGACCTCCCAGCGCTGACCCCTCAGTGCTGACCCCACAGTGCTGACCCTCAGTGCTGACCTCCCAGGGCTGACCCCCCAGTGCTGACCTCCCAGTGCTGACCTCCCAGTGTTGACCCCTCAGTGCTGACCCCGCAGTGCTGACCCTCAGTGCTGACCTCCCAGGGCTGACCCCCCAGTGCTGACCCCCCAGTGCTGACCTCTCAGGTGGCGGGCTTTTGGTTGGTACTGTTTCTTTTTTGAACTTTTCTGTGTTTTGCAGATTTTTAAAAGGTAAAGTATAATACTCCTAGAATGAGAAAAATATAAGTATCATTTGTTTTAAAAAGTACCTGATTATTTGCAATTTAATGAATGGATTCTGGAGATCTTGTTGTTGTTCAGTTGCTCAGCCGTATATGATTCTTTGTGGCCCCACAGACTGACCCCGCCAGGGTCCCCCTGTCCTTCAGTATCTCCCGGAGTTTACTCAGATTCATCTCCACTGAGCCAGTGACGCCATCCAACCATCTCATCCACCGTCATTCCGTTTTCCTCCAGCCTTCAATCTTTCCCGGCATCAGGGGAGATCTCATGGGGGTTAATGTATCTCTGAGGACTCTTGTCAAGGGACGAAGGTCAGGACCCAAGGTCCCTCCAGCCCCAGTCTCCTGCAGTTGTGAGTGTGAGCAGGTGGGTCCATCACCCTCTTTGACCGCAGACCTCTGCTCCTGAGGCAGTTTTATTGGAAGCTGCAAGTTTAAAAATATCTGTATCAGGTGTATCTGCCCCTCTCCCGCTCTGGCTTCAGAGGCCGCCTCAGTCCCTGCTCCCCCACCCAGCTCCAGGGCGGGGCGGGTGGCCAGGCAGGTGGCCTGTGCTATATTGGGAACCAGCACAGGGGGTCACGTGGCTGGTTCTGAGTTCCCTGCAGGGAGGCCCCACCCCCCGTGTCTCCTTCCCACAGGCCTGCCTTCTTTCCAACTCCATGCTGGGGTTATCACCTGTGTGGAACTGGGAAGTCCTCATGGGGCTGGCGGGTCACAGGGTCTGCAGAGAGAACATCTTCCCAGGGACCACTGAGGCAGGGGAGACGGCACCAGCTGGAGAAGCTGGTGGGAGGGCAGCCCTCTTCTGGAGGCGCACCCGGCGCCTGCATGGGCCGGTGACAGGTTTCTCCCAAACCAGAGTGTGCTGGACAGAGACCCGCTGTGGCCGGGCTCTCAGAGCGTTGCCTCCCAGAACTCTCATGGACCAGTTCCTTCTGGGGAGTTCCTTGAGTGTTGTTTCCTTAGTCAACAGACACTCCTGAAAGCTCCCTTCAAGGGGGACTTTACGGATGTTTGCAGAAGGTGAAATCTGTCCGTTCTCCCAACGGCCCCAGAGGGGGAAGCCTTTCCTTCCTCCCCTGATCCGGGAGGGAACTGGGCTCTGGGAGAGTGGGGTGAATGCCTGAGGCTGCTTGGAGGATGTGACCCCGGGCCTTCTAACTCTTGCTGTAGTGGGGTGTGGGCGTGGGAGCTCACTGCAGAGCTGGGAGGCCGGGCATCCAGCTGGGCCAGGATTCCGGGCTTGTTATACCACTGCCATTGGGTTCGATTCCATCAGCCCTTTGTCCCCAAACCCAGGGATCAGGCACACCTACCCCGCCCCAGGGTAGGCCTTTTTCCATTTCCTTCTTCAATCCCCTGACTTCTGTTTTCAAAACTGTTGGCTCACTGCAGGGAAGGAAACACTAAGAATAAATGAGTGAGGTTCCTAGTACGCCCACAGCCTAATGCAAGTACCAGTAACCCTCTGTGTGATCTTCACACTTTCTGGGTCTCAGTTTCCCTCCCCGAAAAACCCAGCCTGGGAATCACTGACATTTTGGACCAGGTCATTTTTGGGAGCAGGGGAGGGGCTGTGCGCTCTAGGGTATCCAGCAGCATCCTTAGCCTGGAGAAGGGAAACGGCAACCTACTGCAGTATTCTTGCCTGGGAAA